>NC_142053.1:53956222-54263617 GCF_982192425.1 Myodes glareolus
CGGTTTTTTTTTTTTTTGAGACAATGTTTCCATCCCCTAAGTTACCATAGGCTGCTTTTGGTTGCTTTGGGGAAACCGTCAAGATTAAGTAGTGGACAAGGAAAAAGGCAAGCAGAGGCTCTGATGTTTCAATATAACCTCAAGAACACAACTATAATTGGACAATTCCTTGATGTAGGCCAACTGCAAAGTTTCCACTACTTCCCATGAAGTCTTCAGTTGGGTACCTAGCCTTTGTTCCATGAATTTTTATGTGGGATTTAGGATCCTTGCCATAATATTCCCCCTACTTTAGTTCTCCTGTTCTACTCCCAGTTCTATCGATCCTGTACATTTCCTTAGCTGGATAAATCATTCCCTATATACATTTTGCTTCTCTTTTGCATTAGCTGTGCCCCATTTCATATGATACATACTAGCCATGTTTGAGTACTGAGTCTAACTGACTTTATACTCCAAAATATAACATAATTATAAATTCAGTTTGTATGTCCCAGATTTACTTACAAATGGTGTAAAGTCAGTAATTAATAATTACACAGTGCTAAGGAAATGCCTCAGCCGCCCAGTTGCTTACCACACAAGCACTCCTGTGCTCCGCTCCCAACCTAGCCTTTGTGTAGAAAGCTGAGCATTAAAGAGCACAGTTGTAACTCCAGTGTTGAAAAGGTGGAGGAAGGAAGATCATTGGGGCTACATGGCCAGACATTCCAGCAATTACGTGCATTCTACATTCAGTGAGAGATCTGCCCTCGGGAAATATCTGTAGAAGAAAAAAAATAGATATTGACTTTTGGCATACATGTGTGAGCATGAGCACTTGCGCGCACACACATGCACACACACATAGTCAAGTGCATGCGCCTTCTCCCACACATGAACACGAACACATAAAAATATCTTACTTATATTGTTATTTTCTTTAAATGCATACTGCATCAGAAAGCATGGTAAAGGTACAAAATTAGCATTTTTTGAGATGCCAAAACAACTGCGTTTCAGTCACTGTGTAGCAAAAAGAATAGATTATAAGAAATAATTTACACATAATGTCCTATTGAAATATATTAGTAAATGCTATGGCTTAATTCTTTATATTGTTTTCTTTTTTAAGTGAGGTCATGCTTGGTTTCAGATGACCACAGAAAAAAAGTAAATTAATTTTGTTTTTATTAGTGTTTCTGGTAAATGTATCAAATTATATATATATTGGTTTTTCAAGACAGGGTTTCTCTGTGTGTCATTGAAGCCTGCCCTGGAATTTACTCTGTAGTCCAGGCTGACCTCAAACTCACAGAGATCCACATGCCTCCACCTCCCACGTTCTGGGATTAAAGGCATGTACCATCACTGCCTGGGATCAAATTATATTTTACAGTCAAAATGTAATGAGAAAATAGCAAGACAAGTAATATTTGTTTTTATTAATTTTTTGGTGGTAACATTGTATTTCTAAATTAATAAGAAAAAGCATGTAAAAATGTGATGTAATTTATGTGTCATAATTCTTTTGTGATATAACTTTTCAAATTTGTACATATTTTCAATAATGCTTGCATCAAGATAAAATGAACAAAGTTTCAAAAACCAACTAAAATTCCAGTGTAATAAGCAATTTACTTTTGTTTTTTACAAGTTAAAAGTGCAGAGATTTGACAATTTGTATTAAATAAAATATTAAAATTAAGTTTACCTGTTTCTTTGAACTTTCTTTTTTGTGTTTTTATATGGCTGTTATTATATATTCTCTGAATAAACTGAGATCTTGTGCTCTCAGAAGTACAGATCTGACTAATATGTTGACTGTATCAGAATACAGGTGAAGCTGAAACTGCATCAGTATTGGCATATTTTCTCTCTTTGCTCTGTCTTTCCTTGGGTGCCATGTTTCTGTCAGAGACACTACACCCTGGGGTAAAAACTAGACCCTACAAAGAACAGAGAACTTGGAATTTATTCCTGTCATACTGAATATGTGAATGATATTCCTGGAGACTCCCGTGCAAACAGGTGCTCTGGATACTTTGTTTTCTTTAGATCTGAAAGGTAACCTAAGTGAGTGTACTATGTTGCTTCTATATGGCTGTGATAAGAACTTCAAAAGCAACTGAGGGAGGAAAAGGTAGATTTGACTTACATGTCCCAATCTCAGCCCATCATTGGGGGAAGTCAAGAGTAGGCATTTGAACAGGAGCAGAGGCAGGAAAGATGGAGGAAAGCTGCTTAGTGTCTTTCTGTGGCTTGTTGAACAACATGTCTTCTACAACCCAGGACCAGTTGCCCAGGGGGCACTTCCCACAGTGGGCTGGGCTCTGTTTCATCAACCATTCATTAATCAAGAAAAATGCCCCACAGACTTGCTTACAGGTCAGTCTGGTGGAGGCATTTCTTCATCTATGGTCCACTTTCTCTCCATGACTCTAGTTTCTGTAAGTTGACAAACTGGCCACTACAGTAGACCTCTGCCGACTTGACACACATACATAGCTTCTAAACTATAACGTTTCCTTGTTTATTCCCAATATCTTACGTTACTATCACAACATAAAAGAATATGACCTTCAAAATACCAAATCCTTTAACTTTTTTCAGTATATTAACAGTTGAAGGTCTCTTTAAAATTTCAAAGTTTCTTGACTGTGATTTCTTATAAAATTAAAAATAAGTTCATAATTCCATAATGAAACCTAATATTTTGTGGGATGATCTAAATATATGTGTTTATATATTCAAAACATTTTAATATTTTGTCACATTTGATATACAAAACACGTATGCATGTTTGCAGTTCAGAGACAAATTGTAGAAGTTTGTTCTATCTTTCTGCCAGGTGGGTCTCAAAGATGCAGCTGTACTTAAAGTGAAATTCTGGTACCTTTGTATGTAGGTAAGACTTGATGGCACAACTACACATTAAGGTCGGACGTTTCCCCCACCTCCAATTCCAGATGTGTCTCCATGTTTCATTTGTTCCAGATGAATTTCTCTCATGTTCCTGCACATGGCTGTGATCTGAACTCTGAAATCACTGCTGTTTGCTGGCCCTATAACTTGACAGACTTGACCTAGAAGAGAGGCCCAGAGGAATGACCTGCCCCATGCAGGGAAGTCTCAACTCTATGGTCTCAAAAGCTCAGTTGCTTATCACCCTCAACTACTCCTTCCAGTCCCAATCACATCTCTCCATCCAAGGAAAATTCCATCCTAAAATGAGAGGCCCACAAATGTCAACGTCTAGTGAGTTGGGGTCCCTGGGTAAGGTTTCGTGCAAATCAGGACACCAGATGCAGAGTATGAACAACCACATCATAAGCATTAGTTCGTATGACTTTTTATACAGACTAAAAAGCGTTACCTCAACTCTGAACCCCCCTTTACTCATGTACATGACCATGAGAAACTCTTACCTCACATTGCAAGAAACAATGTCTCAGTAAATAACAGTAATTAAAAAGAGAAGAAGTACATAGAAAAAAGGCAAAAAGAATACAGAAGCAAAGCACTTATTTATATCTGGTACAGTGTGAAGAACTGAGCTCAAAGGCCATTTCCTTTTCCAGGGTACAGATTCTGACAGAATGTTTACAAAATGGGCAAAGAAAGTATCCTTTCATGTATGCTGGGTTTGAGAAGCAACCATTTCCCAACTTCATCCCATCTGTCCCAGGAGGAGCCTGCACTCTAAGCCAGTTCTGTGTCTCCACACACACAGCTCAGAATCACAGAACAGTGTCCCACTGCAATGGTCCCTTCCCCATTGCAAAGCTGCCCCTTAGCTTCAAATAATTACGGCATAAAAATCTCTGATTTTTAGCTAAGCTTTTTAATTCGACATTTCCAGTAATATTTATTAAACAGTATATCACTGTGCCCTGGGATTTTCCTTTTAGCATGTGCACAGTTCCTAGGACTTGGTATTATGTCTTCCACCCAGCTCTTTCAATGGGTTTCAATACCCATTGTTCACAGACTGGCACTATTCCTCCATGCTTCAGTAGTTTCTGGTTAAATAGTTTGTTTTCCAAATCATATCAAAAATTAAATTGCTGAAAGGAGCTGCTTCAGTGTTTAAGAGCACGTGTCGCTCCTCACAGAGGATCTTGATTTGGTTTCCAGCAGCAATGTAGGTTGGTTCACAAATGCCTGTAACTCAGAGCTACGTAATCTGACACCCTGTTTAAAGAATTGTGTGCAATTGCACTTGCATGTTCAAATATGCACAAGCAAAATTTTAAAAGTTAGGTTGCCAAGAAAAAATTAAAAATATTTTCATATAATCATGTAAAAGGTGAATATTAGTGGAGATTTTTTTACTTGATTCCTATTTTTATATTAGGATATAGAATTCCCTAGGATAAAGCTTCATTAGTTGACTTTCAGAAACCTTGAAATTTTCTCTCTGTTTGGCAAAGCTTGTATAATGTCACCTTTTAACTCAGCTCCTACAGGAGGATCCAACAAACAATATCCAATGAAAATGATATAACTTTGCTGAACTGAAGTCTGTAGTGGCCCTGTTTCCAAAAGAACAGAAGGTTTCGTGCACCCTGAGCTAAGCATACAAGGAAGGCCCTCTGTTTGACCTTGGTATGGTAGATCTTGAAGTGCATAAGCTGCAGTGCTTTTGCCAACTTTTCTCTCCATGAACACAGCTCTCAGTTCAGCTCATGAGAACTTGCACACTATGTTATAGAAGGAGGTTTTGACTGACTGTACAATTGTGAACAATGTGTCATCAGATCTTGGATTTGAATGTGCTATGTTTTTGTCTTTGATACCTCCACATTTCCTGTTTGCTCCCTTTATTGTTGTTTTTGACATTAGCACATGGGTATAATGTGTTTGGAGCCAATACATCTCCAATTTCCTCCCCTCTATTCCTTTCGTGGCAGTGTGTGCCTGAATCACCAGCACTGACACACAGAGACAGGTGGATCCTGGGACTCGCTTACCAGGCGGTCCAGCAAAAATGGAGAGCTGCAGGTTCAGGAAGAGACACTCACTCCAAAAATAAGGTGAAAAAGTGATCCGAGAAGATATCCCAGTGTCATTCTCTAGCCTCCACACAAGATACACACACACACACATACACACACACACACACACATACACACACACACACACACACACACACACATCTAAAAATAAAGTAGTCCCCTGACACTTACTTGCCTTTGGTTCCCGGAGAGGGACATGCAGGTAGAGACCTTACCCTCTGGAGTTGCCTAGCCGCCAGTTCAGCAGACATATTTTAAAAATAGCTTCGACAGTTCTTGGTGGCTCACACATCTGATCCCAGCACATAGGAGGGAGAATCAGGCAGATCTTTGTGAGTTCAAGACTCCCATGGTTTATGTATTATGATCCAGGAGAGCCAGTGAGGCCTCCCTCCAAATTTTTTATTATCACTGCTCCAGTCAAAAGTCAAGGTGAGGGGCTTTTCCCATATTTGTGCCTACCCCGTTATCCTTGTCTCTCTGGGTCATTACAATTGCTGTTGGGGTCAATGGTGTGTTTTGACTCTGTTTTGACTTTTTTCCCTCTTTTATCTGCCCCTTTCTCTTCTGCCATCTGCATTTCCAGATATCATGGATCTGCTCTCACACATGCTCTGTCGCTGTCTCTCTGTTTCTTTCTATCCGTCTCTCTCTGTCGCTGCCTCTCTCCCATTCATTTGAAGACAAAACACCAAGAATAGATATCTATGTTCTCTGTTAAGATTCTGAACTTCCCAGAGACTCTCAACAGACTACACTAGGACTTCTCTCCCCACATTGCAATGGTGTCCTCTCGCCAAGGCCACAACCTTATTGTTTTCTAACCTTGTTCCAGTTTATCAACACTCTGATAGTAACTTTAATGTGCGTTCTTTTCTCAACTCATTCTGTCTCTCAACAAGTTACCAGCATTTTCCCACAGTTCAGAACAGTGTGCAGAATACAAATTCAAGCCACAGCTACAATCCTTATTGTCTCCATCTCTCTGTTTTAATCTGTAAAATGGGAGTGGGTAGGAAATTAGCCTCACATTGGTGCTGTGCACGGAGAGTATGTGGAAAGGACCAGTACATTCCATTGTAGTTACTTTTGTCTGTTCCTCTGGATCTTGGCTGGGAATCACTAGACAGGCCACTCCCAATGTGTACACTGATGGTAATGAATATTCCATCACTTTTCTGTTTGTCAGTTCTATTAATTTATAAATGATACACAGAAACGTACAGATTTATATGATACAGAGAGTTGATTTGATGTATGTGTATATAGTGAAATGATGACCTCAACAGAACTAATGACCACATCCATCATATCATACAGTTACCCTTTTGAGACAGGAATACACACTTAGTGTCTTAAAAAATTTCTAGTATAATGTGCATTACTGCTAAGTACAGTCACAATCCCTGTACTATACATTAGGCCTACAGAACTCATTTGCTTTAGAAGCTAGTACTTCTCCCGTCTAAGCAATGGCTCCCCATTTCTTTCTCTCAGCCCACACCGGTGCTGTTTTGCATAAGCTAAACTTTTTGGATTCACTTGCATTTTGGAGTTTCTTGAGTTTTATTTATTTTTTGTGGTCATAGAATTGTGATACGAGGCCGGTTGATAATTCAGCTCTCTAATGATAAGTGACACTGTGTACATGTTCATGTGTTTGGTGGCCTTTTGTGTGTCTCAGGAAATGTGTAGCAGAGTCTCTCATCCATTTGAAAACCCAGGCTGCTGGTCTGATCAACTATGGTCACGGGGAGACGGCAGATTCAGCTGGTGTCACGTGTCATCTCATCATCCACCTCTCTTTTTTGCATCTTTTCCAATCAGAGTGTCTGATTGCATGAACCCCTGCAGCCCCTCTGCACACTTAAGCCTCTAAATACAATGGCTTCCATCAGAGAAATGCGAATCAAAACAACTCTGAGACTCCAAATTATACCTGTAAGAATGGCCAAGACCAAAAACACTGATGATAGCTTATGCTGTTACCTAAAGGGTAAAGGAAACACTCCCGCACTGCTGATGGGAGTACAAGCTGGTACAGCCCCTAATGATATCACAACCTACCTCAAGACCCCAACAATTCCACTTTTGGGTATACATCCAAAGGATGTTCAAGCATAGCACAAGGACATGTGCTCAACTATATTCTCATTACAAACCAATAAAAACTTGTTTTTAATATCTCACTTAACTCAAAGCTCTCCAAATAATGCAATATCTACACATTTTAAACTGTGTGACTCACTGTGTCACATTACAGCTTCCACCATGAGATTTTTCTCCGTTTTTCTCTTTTCTCTCAAAGTTTGTTCTATTTTATTTTAGTGGGGGAGGGTGGAAGGGCAGAGGGCAGATAAGAAGGGATGGGGAAATGAATGGGATGGACATGTGAGTGGTGAAAGACATAAACAATAAGTAAAAAGTTTATTAAAAAGCTGCACTCTAACTGTATAAGTACACTGAATTGTGTCAACGCCTGGTGAAACATTTGCATGCAAATCCTAAATACTGGGTTATTATCTATTTTCTGTGAGATTCACTTACCAATGGGGATGACAGGTAGGGATTTCATTGAGCAGCTTGTACAACATATTTTAATATGTGAAAGCACAAGCGCTCCTGAGTTACCGAGGACCGTGAGCGTATGAAAGGGGAAAGAGCAGCTTCAGCGGAAGTTCTCTGCTGCAGTTCTACTACTTTAAAATGGCGTGGGCATGTGGGAAGGTGGAATGTTTGTGGGCTAAAGCAGTGTGTCAGAGGGGTGTCCCCAGTCTGTGAGTGAGACACCGCTGAACCATGAGGAAGGAACTGGTCCACTGAGAAAATGATTTCCCTCTACAATGCCATTGCTCTAGCTTTGAAATTTCTGCCATCAAGACGAAAGGAATTTCATAATTTAAGAAAGCTGAGACTATAATTGTATGCAGATTAACACAAGTATTTTGGATATACAGGTCTTTGGAAAACATTAATTGTTTTCAATTTCATGGAGGGACAACATGGATAAAAGCGAAGCTTTGCTCCTATGAGTGTTCATATCCACGCGTGGGCGAGGAGGTGATTGTGTCTCCTCTAGCATTGCGCAATCCCAGGTGCAGTTTTCCCCATTAGAGAGCGCACATGGGCTTCTCGATTGAAGGTAGACATCCTGGGAACGGGTGAACATAAAACGGTCACAACTAGTGATTAAAAACATTCTTATAGCTCAGACTGACACCATTCCTTCAGTTCCTAGCCTTTGTCTCACTCTCCAGACTACAGAGTCAGTAGCTCAGATTCTCAGAGGGAAAATCCTGACTCTGGACACTAGGGGGCACCACGGCTGTTTCCTTTTGAGTTGTTCTCAGTTAACTATCTTAAATGTTCACTGCAACATGGGTTCTGTGTGGCTAATCTCCATACACATTAAGACAGTTCTGTTTGCTCTTGATCCCAAATCTGTATTCCATTCAATAGCTCATCGTTTTCTCCCCTGGTGCAGACTTAACTCTGCAAATGGTAGTGTGGTGGCATTTCAATTTTATTTTAATAAATACAGACTGCTTGAAGATCTGAGAGTAAAACAGCCCCACTAGTCAGCCTTATAGACCAGGTTATGATAACATACATCTTTAATCCCAGTAGCCACAGTGGCACACACTTTTAATCCCAGTGTTGCACGCCTTTAATCCAAGCCCTAGAGCAGCATATAAGAGTGGGGGAGTAGGAAGAGAGCTCTCAGACAAACAGTCTCATTCTGAGATTCCTGGAAGCAGGATTGCGATTTCAGACTGAGGTTGAGGTAAGAGCCAGTGTCTGGCTGTTTTGCTGTTTTAATCTTCAGGTTGAACCCCAGTTTCCAACCCTGAGTTTTTATTAATCATGCTTCACTGTTGAGATTTCTCTCCAGGAGTCGAGTGTGTGTCCTCCAACATCCCATTCTTTCACGAGGTTCTCCAATCTCCTCCAGTCCCTGGAGTCTCTTGCTCTCTTGTGCGCTGTGCACACAGCTGTCAGGTCCTGAGCCAGCATCTCCATCTGCTTCCACGCACTCCTGCTGTCCATGGCACAAGCTGGTGATTCCCAGTAACTCAAGAGCTACCTGGTGTTTTATAACAGGGACACTCAGTGCCCGTGTCTCTAGCATGTGCTCTGGACTAAAGCTTAGACATTCTCCAGTGACATGTTTGGTGAATCTTTGTTGTCAAGGCAACACTACTGGGAGGTGGTAAGTCTTGATAAACAAGGCTTTGTGGGAGGCCCTAGTCCTTTGGAGTCGTGCCTCTAAAAGAATGGATACTGCAAACCCAGACCTCTGTCTTTTAGTCTTTGCTCCTTAACCACGAGAGGGCTGCTTTTTCTCTACCACGCACTCAAACCAAAGAATGCTGCCTCCCCAAAGATCAAAACCAACAGTGTCAGACGGTCCAGGACTGGGGACTCTGTCCTACTAGAAAAACTCTGCTTTTGCTTTATAAGCCAATGCTCTAAGGTATTTGTTCTTATAATGGAAACCTAAAGGACACGGTCTTCCCTTACACCTATCAGGATTTTCAGAATAATTAAATTCTGTATTTAGGTTCATTAACTGATTTTTTTTTTTAAAAAAAAAAAAAAGACAGTCTCACTGTGCCCTCCATGACCTGAAACCTGCGGTAGAAATCAGGCTGTCTTGGAATTCACGGACATCTGCATTCTTATGTATTGTGGACGTTGCAATAAATTTATGTAGCATGGTGCCTGGCCAAACTGGATTTTTAAGGAATTGTGCTCATTTTGTGGTATGGGGAATCTAAACCCTGTCTTTGTAAATTCTAGCTAAGCAAAGTCTCTGCTAAGGAGTTACATGGCCATCTCTGAGTATTTCTGCTGTTGGCTGTATCCATGCCAGATAAGAATTCTACCAGGGAGTCTGTATGTCCTCAGATCCAAGACTTTTCTTTATATCTAAGTGAATGGACACTTATTTCATTATAGTGCCACCTTGTGGCGTCATCATGAAGTGCAGCCAGAAGACAACTGAAATTCTGGGAGGAGGCCTAGGTATAAAACTTTAAGAGAGTGAGCCCCCAAGGTCTAAATGAGGAGCAGAAGGAGGGAGAACATGAACAAGAAAGGCAGGACCGTGAGGAGTGCGTTCACCCACTGATACAAAGGGACTGATCTAATGAGAGATCACCAAGGCCAGTTGGACTGGGACTGAACGAGCACGTGATCCAACCTGATTCTCTGAATGTGGCTGGCACGTGGTCTTTATGAAAAGCCATTGGCAATGACACTGGGACTTGTTTCCTCTGCATATACTGGATTTTGGGGATCCAGTCTGTTTGGATGCTCACCTTACTGGACCTGGAGGGAGTGGGGAGGAACTTGAACTTCCCACAGGGCAGGAAGCCCTGACTGCTCTTAGGGTTGGAGAGGGAGGAGGAGAGGGAGTGGGGGCAGTGGGAGGGTGTTGGGAGAAGGGGCGGAAATGGAAATTTTTATAATTTAATAAACTTTTATAAAAAAAGGTAAAGTTAAAAGAGAGAGAGGGGGGGAAGGGGGCACTGGTGGCCTCCAGGGAAAATTAAGGTAATGTCTGCATCAAACAGAACATTCGGTGCTGTGATAAATGAAAGATTTTCCATCATTTTTGTTCTGAGACCTTTGCACAGAGATCTGTACAAATAAAAGTGATCATGTGTCATTTTTTACTTGCTGATGTAAAAATCACAGCTCTCATACTAAAGGGAATAAGACATAGTTTATTCTGCAGCCATTATGAGTGGCCACAGTACAGGAACACAGATTGAGGGTACCCATATGTTCCAATGAATAACCAGTTTCATGGTTTTTTAATATGTTTACACACTCACACGGAGAGAGAGAGAGAGAGAGAGAGAGAGAGAGAGAGAGAGAGAGTTGCAAATTAAGGCAAGTTTAAGTTATATTGATAGGTACACCAGAAAAGTCAGAAAAAGAATACATTGTGTTTGTGGAAGCTTTTTCATAGGCCTAAAACATTGTCTGATGAACCTTTACTCTTGGATTGTGGAAGCAGGTACTCAGCTAACTTTGTAACTCTAAATAACTTTACAATGACAAGAAGTTGGTCCTAAGGTCACAGCTTCTAAGAGGATTTTCTTCTCAGACGTGGAAGTTCAGAAACAGAGTGGGGCACGGAATGGCTATTCCTGACGGTACCATTGGCCCGAGATAATGTAAACAACCTGTAAGTCCAATGTCTCCAGAGTGCAGAAATTCCCACTGTCCTTCAGTCTCCCTGATCAAGGAGGCTCCTTCCAGGGCCCACGTGTCCATGGTGTGACCTACCTTCTGAGCAGGGATTTCTTTCTCAGACTCAATGACAAGGTGTGTTAGTTCTTTTGAGAACTATGTTTGCATGAGATTTGTTTATCTGGCACCATCTTAAATTTTGTTGAAATTTCAGGTTTGCTTTTATGTCAACAGGGATCCATACAGCTCAAACTGTATCTCACCAGCCATATCTCACCAGTCGTTGAGTGATGGGATGTTTCCACCATCATAGTTTCTATTGCCTACAATGGCACAACTTGCAAACACTTGTCTATAATGAAATCTTGAAGGTATTCTTTCAGAATCATAAAGTCTGAATTTTTATTATCCTTCACATTGCAAAGGCCATCAACAAACTATATTCCTGACAACACTGTGTGGAAGTGCCTGCTCTCCTGCACACTGGAAATCCTGTGAGGTGCCGCTGCCTTGACCACCTGCAAATCATCTTCCATTAGTTTTTACTAGGATCTACTTTCTGCCATTAGTTTTACTATAATGTGCTCGCAAACCTGCATAGAATTCAGTGCTGTGGATATGACAGTCAGTTTTATAGTATCATGGTATTTAGGATGTTATAACAGTCCCAACAACATAGAGGATGGAGCTGACATATTTTCCACATCTGTACACTGTTAAAGAGCCTAGTTCCCCCTGTTACTGGAACCTGTGGCAAACCCTGAGGTGGATGCTGATTGTTACTAGGGAAATTGGAATGGCCTATGCTGAGTTCTTAGTCTTGTAAGTAAATTAATTGAGAAACGGAGTCAGAAGGAAGCTCACAGACAATTTTTACTGATTTGAGAGAAAAACTGTAGGGTTGGCAGCCTGTGGATCTTGGCATTTGCTCAGAGAGGGAAGCTGGAGAAGAGGGAGAGTTATTTGTACACTATTCGTAATTTGTATGCGGTCACACGGCAAAGGGAGCAGACAACTAAAGAGACAGAGAAGCTGTCAGAAGCCCAGAATCCCAGGGAAAGCAGGCTCAGACTTTAGGGGAGGACTGGAAACTAAAAGGCGTCCTTGTCTGAGCAGATCTGCAGGGCTGTGGGAGGAAAACTCTCCATGTGTCTGCACTGTGGAGGGCGGCTTTCTGAGAGGGACAAGGACCTTGTCTCGGTGTGCAGAAAACTGTTCTTCCCTTCTCCTTAGCATTGCTCCAGGAAAATCAGTCTGCGTGAGGGGCTGTTGCTTCACCAGATGACTGACAGACTCTGCTCTGCTAACTCTTAAGGGACCATCGATATGAGAGTCTGTGACAGTCATTCTTCAGAGCCATTTACAGTCATGTCACCAGCCAGCCACAGCCAGAGCTACATTCCATTCTTTCCATCCCGACAAAGTAGCTTTCCCTTAACGCAACTCACCAGAGCTCTGGTATCCATCCTCAGTGACCTCCCAGGCTGCTACTGTCACACATACCCTGAAGACTCCCTAAAATCATGTAGGAGAGGGGCTAGAATTGGAAAATAGATAATGGCAAGTTCACCATGAAAGCCCAGATCCAGTGACAAAGGTGTGCCCCAGCAGGGACAAGTGTCCATCCTTGAGTCTCAGTCACACTTCCCATGTCCTTCCAGCAGGGGCTCTAATTTAGGAGGACATGAGAAGCTAGAGTTCCCTTCCTGTATTCTGACCAGAAACCAAGGACATTTCTTACTTCTGGCCTTGGGAAAAAATGGAACATTTTTGTGGGGTCTCCTGCCCCTAAACTGCCTGATCAGTTTCTTGATGTAGATGGACCTTGTTTCTATGTGTTGCTTTCATTGGTTAATTAATAAAGAAACTACTTGGCCTAATAGTTCAGAACGTAGGTAGGTGGGGGAAAACAGAACAGAATGATGGGAGAAAGAAAGCAGTGAGGCAGTCTCCATGACTCTCCCCTCTGAGAGAGATGCTGGTTAGGATCTCTCCCGGTAAGCCACAAACTCGTGGTGATATACAGATTATTGTGGGTTGAATCAATATATAAGAGTTAGCCAATAACAGGCTACAGATAATGGGCCAGGCAGTGTTTAAAAGAATACAGTTTCCATGCAATTATTTCGGGTAAAGCTAGCTGGGTGGGCAGCGGAAAGAGGCCCGCCGTTCCTTTTGCAACAGTTCTGTGTTGCCTTCATCAGGAGATTTCGTCTGTCTGTTTGTACAGGTGATCTCTGTTCTCATTGAATGCAACGCATGCTCTGGGAGAATTTCCTGGCCATGATAATAGAACCTGGCTTGTGTACATGTGTGTAAAAGCAAGCGTGTGCCACACAAAGAAGCCTATTTCTGTCTACTTCCTTCTGACAGGTGGCCACTTGGATGGGTCAAAGGTTTAGTCCACTGAACAGAGGTGTGTGTGATGCTGGAGTTGACCATGTCCATATTTCCAGTGTTCTCTTCCTGTATCACAACTTGTAAAACATTGGTTTTACACCTTAGCCTGGGAATTCAGAGATGGAGCAGAACAGGGCTGTAACACTTTTGCCGGGGAAACTTTCCTCCAGCATGGCAGAGTTTGCTGGTGAAGTCCTTTCCTGTCTGAGCACAGCTGTTACATTGGGGAAACCTTTCCCTAGAGCAGGGCTGTAAGCAGCCATGCTTACTGTGTCCTGTGCTATTATTCTCTGACTCTGTACTGCCAGGATGCTCTACAGCTCTAACTGTAACACTGAGTGTTCTCTGACTCTGTACTGCCAGGATGCTCTACAACTCGAGTTGTAACAGTGTTCTCTGACTCTGTACTGCCAGAATAATCTTCAGTTGGAACTTTAACACTCAGTATTCCTTAGCTCCCAACAGCCAGGATCCCTTTCCATCTGAACTCTAACACTCACAATTGGTACTCGGGAACAAAGTGATGACACAAAAGCAAAAATAAAATAAAATAAAATAAAATGGGACAAAAGATAAAGACTAAAATGTGATAAGTGAGAAGAAATTTACAGTTCTTACACAGTAAATCTTCAGTGTTTCAGCACTGTGTACAGCTATTTTGTGAATTGTATATATTTTTGTTGCCTGATTCAAAAGAAAAAGCATAATTGTAATATTAGTCTAATGGAGAACACCTTAAAAACCTTAAGAAATTAAGCAATACAGGTGCTGTGTCTGTAATGAACTATTGCAAAGCAGACAGTCTTTATTCTCACATTGCTTGGTGGTCAATAAAACTTTCCAATTACAGCTGAGCTGCCATGTCTCATCTGCATAAATTTCTAAGATTGCTTTCTCCAGTTGATCTTTGCTTTTATCCAACACTGTATCTGAACACTGTATCTCACGATTCCAGAGACAACCTTATTTTTCTTTTTCAAACAATCTTGGGACTTTTTCGCTTCCAGCCAGTTTGCTGAAGCATGAGCTCACACTGAAATGAAGCCTGTTACAAAGGGAACAGTGTACAGCACTGGGAGCTGTGATAGATGCTTCTGCAGCTTCAAGAGCAGGTCCATCTCAACAGAGAGAGAATTTCTGAGTCATTGGCTTATACAGCTACTGCAGGCATTTGGTTTCCTTGTCTTTTAATAGCAGATGATAGAGGATCCTGTTTGAAAAACATACTTACCTGTGAATCTGCCTCAATTAGGGAGCACTCAAAAGTCCTCATTACTTGTTCCAGGATACACAAACTTATAAATCCCAGTAGATACCCCCCTCGAATTCCTATACATCCTTATATGCCATTCTCAATGGAGTAAGGATTGTTATCATCAAAGGATAGAAACAGACTTGGTGCTAAAGGTGTGGGAATAAGATCCATTAATGATTCATTTATAGTTGTTGTGTGTTCTGAAGCGGTCATGATCTAGTTATACGACACTAGAGTATATACCAAAGGACTCAATATCCCACTGTACTGATACATGCCTGCCCACATGCGCATTTACTGTATTCACAACAGCAAGAAAAAGACCTCAGTCTACCCATGGACATCGATACATGAATTGATAAGAAGTATGGATCAAATACACAAGTGATTTTAATTTAAACATAGGAAAAAAATGAAATCAAGGTCTTTTCAAGAACATTAATAATTATTATGTTGAACAACATATCCCAGACTTAGAAATTCCATATTTTTTTCATGTTGGGGTCTTAAATCTCTCTCTCTCTCTCTCTCTCTCTCTCTCTCTCTCTCTCTCTCTCTGTGTGTGTGTGTGTGTGTGTGTGTATACATGTGTGTACATGTGTGCAACATTCCCTGCACATGTCTTGAAACTAGAAAAGGTTAATGACAATTGTAAAGAGGTCTTAAGAAGGTGTTGAGGAGAAGTTGAAAGAGGCTACCATAATACATGTGAGATGAAAGCCAAGGGTACACTACTAAGATGAGAAAGACACAAGTAGGAATGGGAAGAGGAGAAAGAGGGGCATGGCGTACAGAAGATCAAGGAGGGATGCTCAAGCAGAAAAGGATGAATGTGGAGGAACTGGGAAATGAGAGGAATTGGGGTGCATGTTGTGAAATTCCTGGCAAATAAATAAAACTGTTTAAAAATTTAATAAGGTGTAAGTAGACAAGTCTTAGTGGTCAAGAGCACCATCTGCTCTTCCAGAGGTCTGAGGTTTTGATGTGGGAGTCCCCTCTGTGTGCTGTGATTACCATTAATGAATAAAGAAACTACTTTTGACCTATAGCAAGGCAGAACTTAGGTAGGTAGGGAAAGCTAAGCTGAATGCTGGGAGAAAGAAGCGCAGAGTCAGAGAGAAGTCATAGAGCCACGAGAGTCAGACATGCTGAAACTTTGCTGGTAGGCCACTGCCACATGGTGATACACAGATTAAAAGGGTTGGGTTAAATTAATATGCAAGAGTTAGACATTAAGAAGCTAGAGCTAACAGGCGAAGCAGTGATTTAAATACTGTCGTTTCTGTGTGACTATATTGGGCCTAAGCTAGCTGGATTCCCAGGAACCAACAAGTGGCTCTCTTCTTCAACAAGTAGATCCACTTGTAGGGAGTTGATGCCTGTTCCTAGCCTCGGAGGGCACTGGGGCATAGGTGCATAAACATACATGTAGGCAAACACCTACACACTATAAATAAATAAATCTGGGACAGCTCTAAAATGACGAGGCTATATATACTTTAGTCGGCTATTTTTAGGAACTCCAGAGGAAAACTGTGTTTTAGGCTAGTTGCTGATCTTGGTGGCTTCAGCAACAGTTAATGCTAACTGACTTGTTCCAGGTAATCACTGTGTGATGGCTGCTGTGGACTGCCTCCCAGAAACCACCAATGGGCAAGCTCTTCCTTCTCAGGTGTCCTAGGAAGTCCTTGAAGCAAGAGGCAGGGTGTATCTCAGTGACTGGGCTATCTAAGCTTTATGCGCATCTCCCAGATGAGCTGTTGGAGACCAGAACAAGCCATGATGATTGTGTAGTCTTCTGATGTGGTTTCTGTGATATCCTGATTCCAGATACCCCCTGCCACCGTTGTTGAACCACTACTCCCTGGAGTCACCTAGAAAGGACTGGAAAGAGCACTTACCTCTTCTCTTTGGTGTCCAGGGAATGAAAATGTGGATAAATCTCTAATAAGACGATTGCTTCAGCCATCAACTTTGTAGGCTCCATCAAAACAGTTAACACGGACACAGATTTCTACACATATGTTTCTACACATAGACTTCTCTAAACAAAATACACACAAATTGAAATATAGGAAAAATGTTCATCTTTATCCCACAATAAAACCAACACCTGGGTGTTTACTCAAGCATCAGACAGCAGAGATTCTTTATCCCACAATAAAACCAACACCCGAGTGTTAACTCCAGCATCAGACAGCAGAGATTACATCAGATGGCCCATCAAAGTGACTCAAGATGAGTACAAACGGCTTTCAGATACAGACACAGAGTTAAAGATTAAACTACCTGTACACAGATGCCACCCCAGGCTATGGGGAAAAGCAAGCAGACGGGTTTACTGTCAAACACAATGAGACATGGCCTGTCGCATAAACAGCTGTCCAACAAAAGGAAAAGGCCATCAAAAAGAGAGGACTTGCCCATGTGCCGTCTTTACACATCGATACTGAGGGCACATAACAAACCAGGGTCCATATGTCATGAGAGTAGGGAGGAGAGAAGAGCATCAGGACCAGCAATGAAGAAGTCAGTAGGCAAGGAAGACTGAAAACGCTGCCTGCCTGTACAACAGGAGCTTATGTGGGAAAGCTAAGGAAATACAAACAATAGAGGGTGCTGGAATCAGAGCTGAGAGTGGCCTGGTGTTTGTGAGCATATGACTCCCCACTGGGCACACTCCAGGAGTGCTCCTTTTCTTACCAAAACGTCCCTATCTCTAACCAGGACCACCTGTTCCATTCCTTCGGCCTGAGGCGTACGACCCTGAAAGCTTCAGCAGGTCTGCTGCAAAGTGATGCACAGCTATTCCATAGAACAGATTTATCCAGCTCAGAAAACCAAAGGCCTGCTCTGTGTTTCACGGCTGAACCATGTTAAAATCTCAAGAACATGGTCCCTTTAGCGGCTCCTCCTCTTAGACTTGAAGGAGACATTGTTTTTACTGTGGGAGATGTAGAGGGGATAAAGAGGGAGAGGGTGTGGGCAGAAGAGTGAAGAGAGGAGAAAGAAGGGGCGGAAAGGGAGAAAGAAAGAAAAGGGGATCTTTCTGCCAGCCAAAGCAACTCCAGAAGCCCAAGCTACATCCAGTTCACAGAGAGCTTGAGCAATGTGACACTCCCCAGCCAGGAACTTGCTCTCTACCTGCCAAGGCAAATCTGGCATTGTGGAAGTAGACTCTGGTTGGTTTCCCGGCTTCTGGCTACATCAGCCACCCTGGTTATGAAGTCATGTTTCTGCTTTCTGTCCCAGATGTGACATTCTCCCCCGAGTGCCGTTCATCCACTCAGCAGACCCTTTCCCACCGCCATGTGGCACATTCAGTAGCCAACCTTAAAGAAGGATGGTGGAAACCTCGCCAGAGAGGCTGGTCCTTTTACTTCTTGGTATAAATGACTGAACAAATGTTCAAAATAGAAGACCCAGATGTATGTGATAAATACAATTGGCCAACTTAAAATAAATGATAGCTATAACCAGTAACTAGAAATAAGTGATCCGGGACCTAATAAAAACCCCTACTGTCTCTAGATGGTTACAAAAACACATACTCTGGCTGAAGTTAATGCCCCGGAATGCAAAATCATTTATAGAATGTATTCCATGTCTCCTGATATCAGGAGAAGATTATAAACTTTCATTGAAACTTAGACTACCATTTACTAAATTCAAATCATTCTGCTTCCTAGAGCATGTATTTAGGGGCAGACCAGAGGGGACAAAGTATGGTTAGGGCTTGCAGAGAGGATGAGAAATCAAAAGGCTTGCACACCTTTTGCAGGGCTGGAGTCTTGAGTTCTCCTGACAGCTTCTATTCCAGAGGAAATGCACTGGCAAGGATTGCTGTGACTCTCAGTGTGAGGCCAATGGAAGATAAAGCTTCAAATGACAGCAGTTCTCCTAAGAGTCTGTGCCTTGCTCTGGCAATACAGACATTGCAGGCATTTCTGGCACCATGAATGAAGGACCACCACGTCAGAGCTGGAGATGGTCTCCCTGGAAGAAGGAAACCTTCAAGTCCACTTGGCATCCAACTTGACAATCACCATTAGTGGGACAGAGACTGGGATGAGTCAGGAAGTCACAGGTAGAACCATTAGTATTGTTGTATTGCAGGGAATTTCCTTAAAACTGTTGTGCTCACATCACGACCCCCAGAGAGAGACCACCAGAGAGGCCCAGGCTGTAATAAGCAAGCTTTAATCAGCATAATACAAACATGTTTGGAACTCATCTCCATCCCCGTTACAACAAGGTAGGGAGGAGTTGTATCTCCTCTGTGGGGTAAGCTTTTAAAGGCATAACTATAAAGAGAATCTTTGAAGATGCCTTGGTACAGGGTACAAGGACTTTTGCTCCCCCCATTCTGTTAAGTCAGCTTTTTCCCTTGTTTTTAGAGCAAGGCCACTGTTCTTGAGTTAGGCCTTCTTTGTCAGCTTGTACCAGGTGGCTGACTGGGCTGAGCTAAGTGACCTTGTGCTCAGAATCTCCTGGGTGGGAGAGGGGAAGGCCACTATCTTCCTGGGAAAACATTCTGCTAGGAAATTTTTTCTTGCCCCTTTGAGAATAATGAGTGAGGGTCACACAATACAAAAGTAAACAACTTAAAATAGTTTGAATAAGTCCCTGAATTTGACCAGATTCACTACTCCCCATCCACCCGCTACATTAAATGACATCTGAGATATGCCAAACTGCCTGGGAGATACCGGGAGCAACCAAGGAGCCTAAAAAAATCAGAGACCAGCTGAGTGACTTGGAAGAGGTTTAGATCAACTGAGGCACCTACCTGGAAAGGGCTTTCTGCAACCCACAGCCTGAGCAGGGTGCTCTGGGTTTCCAGTTTTGGGAGCTGGTATGCTTGCTGTTTGGGGTTTTGATCATGCTGCTGCCTTGAGTCATCAATGCCCCTGGATGTAATTCTTCACCCACATTCCTGTAAGAAACCCCAGTACAACTCATAGGTTCATCAACATAGACTGTGGTAGTATTTGTACTTTGGTCTCTCTAGCCCCCTCTCTAGGGTGAATAGATGTATGATGTAGGAGGCTCATCTGGCTATGTGTTACTTTCGTTGGTTAATAAAGAAACTGCCTTGGCTTTTGGATAGGGCAGAATTTAGATAGGTGGAGTAGACCAAACAGAATGCTGGGAGAAAGAGCAGAGTCAGGCAGACGCCATGATTCCCCTTCGCGAGACAGACGCTGGCTAGACTCATGTCGGTAAGCCACAACCTCATGATGGCATACAGATGATTAGATATGGGTTAGTTGAGATGTGAGAGTTGACCAATGAGACCTAGAACTAATGGGCCAGGCAGTGTTTAAATGAATACAGTTTCCGTGTAATTATTTTGGGTGTAAACTAGCCAGGAAGCCAGGTGGCGGGAAGCAGCCTGCCGCTCTTTTTACAGCAGAGTGGTGCCCAATGTGGTAACTAAATCCACTTAAAAACCTGAGAGGGCTTAAAAAAAGAGAAAGATAGCTTAACACAGTTTTTTGCTCTTTGCTAGGACGTGCCATAGAGAGATTTCCTGTTTCACAAATAGCGGCAGAAAAAAAGCCATGCCATTTTAAAACGCGGCTTCCTGGGCTGTGCTGCCAGTGCAAACTCTGGCTTTAAAGCATTTCAATGATATTTAAAAGACTGGATGTTTGTGTGCTCACTCTGTATTGGGAAGAAAGTACTCTGAGACCACGCAATGCTCACCACTCCCCGCCTGCACCTAGGCAGGTGGCAGGATCAGGTTTACTAGGCATGCTCAAGCGGGAGAGCATGGTGGATTCCTGCTGCCATACACAGAGATGTTTCCAGGCTGCACACTGCTCTGCCTGGCAGATTAGGCTGTAACTCAGATTTAAAAAAAAAGCTCATTCTCAGAGTTAAATTGCTGAGTGTGGCTCCTACCTGAAGGTGAAAAAAACAAAACAAAACAAAACAAAAAGCCGTGCAGTTTTAAAATGCCAGTTTTCTGGGCTATGCTCCTTCTGCGACCTCTGACTCTTGTGGGAGACAGAAAATTTGGATGGTGTTTTGTGAGTAACGTGCTAAGGCTTACTTGATGGCAATGTGGATTGTTGTGTGTCTGGAACTGTGCCCGGCTCATGGGCACCAAATGGCTGAGGCAGGAGTGGCTCCGGCTCAACTCCACCATACTAAACTGTGCTGATCTCAGGCAGGATCTATTGTAATTACCATAATAACAGTGCAGTTAAGGTTTAGACTGGGCAGGAAACAGGCGATACTGTATTACCCCTATGTGGCGCAAGCTAAAGTTTTAAGAACTGCTTAGCAATTTAAGAAGTGCTCCAGGACAGTAAAGAATTACAGATTCACAATAGGACAGACTCAGACATAGAAGACCTCTAAATGGGTCACAGTGTTGGATGACTGTACATAGGCTTGGGAGAGAAAAGAAAAAAAATATAGAAAATAAAGTTAATGCCTTAAAAAAAGGATAAAGTCTTTAAAGAGACAGACTACAGATAGTTATTGATTAAAAGAATTAAAGAAAAATCAGCCACATAAAAATGGAAAATTCACAGAGAGTTTGGATTCTGTATATTTTATTTTCTTTCAGTTTTTTGGCTGTGAAGGAGCTAAATACAGAGAGACATTTCATTGTGTGGTCTGCTAAGATAAACCAGGACATATATTATAAAACTATCTTGACTTCAGAATTTGAATCTAAGAATATGATGCTTTGGAAAAGAGGGTCTTCTTTTGTTTTCACAGAGACTGAAACCCTGTGGATTGCTTCTATCCCAATATGGTAGGATAAACTATGCCCTCCTGACAGGTTGCTGTGGATATCCTCAAAAAATTACTTCACTCAACTGTTGTCTGAGAGGAACCTAGCACACAGGTTATACCATGAAAGACCTGATTAACAGTGCCCCTACACAGCAGGAAGAAGTTTGGAGATAAATAACTACATCCATATTCCCAGATATTGTTTATAAATGTTCTCTTATATTTAAAGGGGGAGATGATACAGATATGAATAATTTGCATTGATAGAAATTTAAGGTCAATTTTGCTATATGTATATGTGTATGTATTTCTGATATTGATTAAGGTATTGTAATTGTGTAGTTCATTTTAAAATGTAATGTATAATGAGAAATATAGGTTGTTAATGGATAATTGTCAATGATAGTCAAGTTTGTAGTCATGTTAGTTAGATTTTTTTAGCTATATAGAGATATATTTCAGTCAGATAGGCATTCTTCATATCTTTCAAAGACTACAGAATATGGCATTTAATGTTTTAATAACTTAGGGCTTTTCATGAAAATGAGACGCGTCTGCTCCTGGAAGCACCATCTACTTCAAGAGGAAGATGGGCATCGAAGAGGCTCCTTATGGAGTTGGTTAGCCATTTGGGCAAGAAACTGCTCTTGCCTGGGACTGCTTAACTGGACACAAAAAACCTGCAAAGAGAGAACTGCTGAACTTGCCTAAAGGTTGGATGATCCTTTGAGGTTCCTGATTCATGAAAGAGTCTGTGAGACTCTTTCTTTCATTCTGCAGGATTCAGAAGAAAGTGACTGAACTGTCTTTGAAATTTCCTGCTTTATGGAAATGTCTGCTGGATACTATGGGCCTGAAGGCCGAAGATGGATGCCCCAATGGTACAAAAAAACTTTGGGTGACTGTCCAGGCAGCGAGATAGCTCTGTCATTTTTAGTGTTTGTTAGTTGCTTATTTCTTGTTTACTTAGGTATTATTATATCCTTCTGGAGTCTTTGATGGAGTTGAAGAATAAATAATTAGCTATAGTTTTCCTTAGTTATGATAAAAGATAAAATAAATATAGATATTGTAACTATAATTCTTGCTTTATAACTGTTTTGCTATATGTAATTTTACTATGTTAAAATAAAAGCCTTTCTTTTTGTTTAAACAGAAAAGGGGGAAATCATGTAGGAGGGTTATATGTCTATGTGTTGCTTTCATTGGTTAATAAAGAAACTGCCTTGGCTTTTGGATAGGGCAGAGTTTAGATAGGTGGAGTAGACCAAACAGAATGCTGGGAGAAAGAGCAGAGTCAGGCAGACGCCATGATTCCCCTTCGCGAGACAGACGCTGGCTAGACTCATGTCGGTAAGCCACAACCTCATGATGGCATACAGATTATTAGATATGGATTTGTCAAGATGTGAGAGTTAGCCAATAAGAGGTTAGAACTAATGGGCCAGGCAGGGTTTAAATGAATACAGATTCCCTGTAATTCATTTGGGTGTAAACTAGCCAGGGAGCTGGGTTCCTGAAAGCAGCCTGCTGCTCCTTTTGCAACAGATGTATATGTGTTTTGTGTCTCTCCCAGAAAATCTTGTCATGCAATATTAAAGTTATCCATTGATTATCCCAGTAGGTCTCTTCAGAGTGACAATGTTCCTTCCTTTATTTACCAGATGACTTAGGGTTTTAATCCCTAGCATTATCAGATTCAAACTGTGGACTCTTTCCTCGTGCTTGCTTCTGGTTCTGCCAAGCCTCTGATCCTGCCTTCTTATTCCAATAAAAACTATGTGGAACACTCTGATAATTTGCCAACATTATAACATCCCTCAACTTGAAATATTTTGTATTAATATGTTCCTCTAGCTTCTATTTTAGCTAAATTCATAGAAGATATCTTTTTATTTAACTTATTTTTAATTGAATATATTTTTTTCATACAATATACTCTGATCATGGTTTCCCCTCTCCCAGTTCCTCCCAGGTTCTCCAAATCTCCCCTATTCACACAATCCATACCTTCTGTTTCTCTGTGTTTGGAAGATAAACAGACAAAAAATTAAACATAATTTAAAACAAAATAACAAAGAGAAAGCACAAGAAGGAGACACAGATAACAGAGGAAACTATTTCTTCCTTTGCAAGTGAATGTCCTTTTGAGATAGCTGTTTGTTTAGGAATGGGACTTTCTGCCTCCTTCCCATGCTCAGCACAGGGACCCTGTCTCCCATGAACCTATGCAGGCCCTGCGCATGCTGCCATAGCTTCTGTGAGTTCACATGTGCATCAATTCTGTTATGTTTGGAAGACACTCTTTTCTCTTGATGCCATTCATCTCCTTCGGTTCTTACAATCTTTCTACCACCTCATCCATGTAGCCACCAGAGCCTTGGTGGGGAAGGTTGATGATGGCATCCCAATTGTGACTGACAGTTCCAAATTCTCTTACTATTTGCACACTGTTCACATGTGGGTCCCTGTGTATCTACTGCAGTAGGAAGCTCCTCTGATGATGAATGAACAAGGCTCTGGTCTATGAGCATTGCAGAATGTCTTTAGGAGTCATTTTATTGCTATCTTCCTTTAGCAGAACAATAGCATTTGGTTTTCCCCTTGGCCCATGCCCTATCTAGTCTCAGGTTCTTGGTCAGTCTAGCAGTGTCAAACATGGGTTATATCTTGTGAATTGGACATCAATTCTAAGCAGAGAGTGGTTGGTTGTTCCTACAATATTTGTGCCACTATTGCACCAAATGTAAAGCAGGCAGGTTAGTGTGGTAGATTTCGGGATTTAGAGATGGGTTGCTGGTTACTTTTGTACCCTGGTAGCATGCAGAGTACCTTCCAGTACCGTGGACACTGGTCAGTGGACATGAAGTCTCTACCTTTCACCTGCTCAATGTCTCTGTGTTCAATGAGATTTCTAAGTTTTATTTTTAGCAATGGGGGCTTTCTATTAGATTTTGGGGAACAATCAATATTCTTGACAATAGCCAGTGTTGGTTTGCTTGGCCATGGAATCCCTTCACTAGATGTAACCCATTCCCAGCACTGTAGGTTTCACTTGGTATTGTGAGACCCTCGTCCCTTATTCCCAAAAGGGATGAGAAGGAATTTCCAAGCAGAATGTTTTAAAATCAAAGACCCTAGACTAGCTCTATGTTCCCAGGAAAATAATGGCTCCCCCACACACTCATGAAATTCCAGAGCACAAGGACACCTGGCTACCTGGTGGAGACAGATAAAGATGGCCTGACTCAGGGACAAGTTGGCCTTGCTCTGAAAACAAAGAACACAAGAGCCCTTGTGTTTCATCCAGGTAACTTGTGAAAGTCTTTTTGTGTTTTGTTGTGGTAATTGTTGTTGTATTTCTTTCTTTCTTGACTTTTATCTTCAACTTTCCTCTTCAGAAATGGGGAATACCCCATCAACACCCCTAAACTTAACTCTCGCCCACTGGCAAGATGTACAGGACACTGACAGCAACAACGGTGCAACTGTCAAGAAGAAAACATGGGTCACTCTTTGTTCAGCTGAGTGGCCCACCTTCAATGCCATGTGGCCAGCAGGTAGAACCTTTGATGCAGCAACCACCCACAGGGTGAAGGAGGTAGTCTTCTGTCCCCACGATGGCCATCCTGACCAAGTCCCTTACATTGTTACCTGGAGGGGGCTAATAAATAGGGTAGGGGGACCCCTTCCATGGATTGTACCATTCTTAATTCTACAGTAGCCTCAAGGCACTCAAGTTTTGGCTGTTAAAACTAGGACTCCCTCAGCAGGTAGGAAGGAGAATAGGACAAAGCCTGCTACTCTATCCCAGGGAGGAACCTCAGAGGCAGAGATTTTCCCACCACCTTATTTTCCCCAGTCTCCCAGAGCACATCCCATGGCTCCTGAAGAAAAAGCCCCATCTCCCCAGCTGTCAGGGGCAGAGGAAGGAGAGCCACCAGCATTTTTTGCCCATAGCAGGAGGGCAGGGTCCCCATACCCAAGCTCCACGATGGTCCTTCCCCTCAGACCCAATGGCCCTCTTGATGATTCAGGGAACCAACCCTTCCATTATTGGCATTTGACTTATACATATTGAGCAGTGACTTATATAATTGGAGAGCTCAGAATGCACCATTCTCCAAGGACCCACATAATTTTATTAACCTGTTGGAAACTTTTCTTTTTACCCATGCCCCTACATGCCAGCAGTTGTTGGGAGTTCTCTTTATGACTGAGGAGAAAAACAGAATCCTAGAGAATGCCCAGAAGCTGGTCCCAGGACCTATAGGTGCCCCTTTAGCTGACCCTCTGCTAGCCATGGCAGCCTTTCCAGTAACCCTCCCTTACTGGGACTTCAACATGGCAGAAGGTAAGGAGAGTCTCTATATCTACCATAGGGCTCTGTTGGCAGGTCTCAAGGCTGTGGCACACAAGCCAATTAATAAGGCAAAAATTTTTTTAATGTAAAGCAGGGAAGGGATGAGAGCCCAGCTGTCTACCTGAAAAGGTTGATGGGGGCTTTCAAACAATACTCCCGCTACGACCCAGAGTCTGGGGAAGCATGGCAGGTCATTATCTTAGCCTATGTCAATCACCAGGACCAGATATCAAGAGAAAATTGCAGTCATTAGAAAGACTAGGAAAAAGAGTCATAAGAGACTTAGTAGCAGTTGCAGAAAAGGTTTACAATAAGAGAGAAACAGAGAATCAGAAAGAAGAAAGAAGGGAGAGAGAACACCAAGAAAGGGAAAAGAAGAGAGACAAAAGACAAGAGAAAAACCTAACCAAAATACTGGATAGGCAGCAAGTTCAAATGGAAAAAGTATTTCTCACTGCTGAGGTGGGAAGATAGAAGTGAGGCCAACAATTCTGGCCTACATTAGGAAAGAATCAGTGCAGGTATTGCAAGGAAGGACATTGGGCCAGAGAGTGCCCCAAGATAACAAACAGAAGAGAAACATCAACAGGATTGGAAAAAAGTCAACTCCCATCCTTGATGCCTTGGAAGAAAACAGTGACTAAGGGAGATGGAGCTTGGTCCCCCTCCCTGAGCCTAGGGTAGCCCTAAGAGTGGAGGGAAAACCAATCCAATTTATGGTGGATACAGGGGCAGAAAGCTCAGTAGTTTTGACACCCGAGGGCCCCATGTCAGGGAAACAGACCTGGGTGCAAGTTGCAACGGGCACCAAACCCTATAATTGGACTACCTGAAGAACAGTGGATTTGAGAATTGGATTGGAAACCCACTCATTCTTAATCATTCCTGAGTGTCCATATCCCTTGCTGGGGTTTGACCTGCTCACCAAAATAAGAGCACATATCCATTTTACCAATTTTTGGTAGGCACCCATATCAAACACCCAGATGGAAAGGCCATTAGAGTGTTTTTAACAATGCCTTTGGAGGAGGAATACAACCTCTATAAGCAGAAATCTACCCCCAGCCCTGATATGGACACCTGGCTCTGAGAAT
This sequence comes from Myodes glareolus, assembly GCF_982192425.1. NCBI lineage: Eukaryota > Metazoa > Chordata > Mammalia > Rodentia > Cricetidae > Myodes > Myodes glareolus. The sequence goes on from NC_142053.1 coordinate 53,983,286, forward strand.
TTCCAACAGTCTGGGCAGAAACAGAGGGAATGGGGCTGGCCAAACACTGGCTTCCAATACATGTGGAATTGAAATCTAATGCATATCCTGTAAAAGTTTGCCAGTACCCCATGAAAGGCTTCTACGAGAGGGGATCTTGTGGCCCATTCAGTCTGCATGGAATACACCCCTCCTACCAGTTAAGAAACCACACACCAACAATTATCGATCTGTTCAGGACCTCAGAGAAGTCAACAAAAGGGTAATGAATATCCATCCCACTAAACCTAACACTTAGACCTTGCTGAGCATGCTCCCACCTGAAAAAGGGTGGTATACAGTTCTTGATTTAAAGGATGCTTTCTTTAGTCTCTCACTTGCCCCAAGTAGCCAGGGGTATTTTGCCTTTGAATGGCATGATCCGGATATTAGAGTAAGTGGACAGTTGACTTGGATGAAGCTGCCACAAGGATTCAAGAACTTTCCTACCATATTTGATAAAGCTCTCTATGAGGATTTGTGGAGTAGGAGGTCCTTCTGTCTATGTGTTATTTTTATTGGTCAAATAAAGAAACTGCCTTGGCCTTTTGATAGGACAGCAGCTTAGATATGTGGAGTAGACTGAACAGAATGCTGGGAGAAAGAAAACAGAGTCAAGCAGACGCCATGGCTCTCCTCTCCAAGATGGACATAGGGTAGACTCATTCAAGTAAGCCATGAGCTCATGGTGATATACAGATTATTAGATATGGCTTAAAGCAAGAAGTGAGAGTTAGCCAATAAGAGGCTAGAACTAATGACCCAGGCAGTGTTTAAATGAATACAGCTTCCATGTAATTATTTTGGGTAAAGCTAGTCAGGAGCCGAGTGACAGGAAGCGGCCCGCTGTCCATTTTACTACAGATTTGAGTGAGTACCAATCTCTACAGCCTCATGTCGCCCTTTTACAATATGTATATGACATATTAATGGCCACCAGTTAAGTGGAAGAATGCCTGAGCAGAACCAGAGACCTTTTAACAGCTCTGGGAATATTAGGCTATTGGGTATCAGCAAAGAAGGCCCAGATCTGCAGGAAACAGGTGACTTACCTCGGATATATACTAAAAGAAGGTAAGAGATGTCTGTCTGAAGCCAGAAAAGATACAGTGTTAAAAATACCTGTGCCCAAGATAGTGAATCAAGTCAGAAAACTTCTAAGCTCTGCAGAATTTTGCAGACTTTGGATTCCAGGGTACACTGAAATTGCCCACACTCTCAACAAGGCTACCAAGGAGAAAAATTTAACTTGGAACTCAGAAAGACAGATGACTACTGATAGCATCAAGCAGAGACTGTTGGAGGCCCCGCCTTAGGCCTCCCTGACATCAATAAACCCTTCCTCTTATATGTGGATAAAAATAAGAAAATAACAAAGAGAATATTGACTCAGACCATTGGACCATGGAAAATACCAGTTGCCTACTTATCTACGAAACAGGACTCTGTGGCTGCTGGGTGGTCTCCATGTTTGCACATCATTGTGGGTGTGACGCTGTTGGTCAAAGATGCTGATAAGCTGACTTTGGGACAAAATCTTGAGGTATGTACCCCACATGCTTTGGAATCTATTTTAAAGCAATGTCCTGACAGGTGGCTAAGCAATGCCAGAGTAACTCATTACCAAGTTCTGCTCTTAAACCCCAGCAGAATAACCTTTCAAACACCGACTACCCTAAACCCAGTTACCATGCTGCCTGACCCTGACCTAGAGGCTCCCCTCCATGGCTGCGCTGAAATTCTAGCTCAGGTGTGTTGTATTTGATCTGACCTCTGTGATACGCCCCTGACAGATGCAGAAGAGACTTGGTTCATGAATGAGAGCAGTTTTGTGCAAGATGAACATAGGTATACTGGGGCTGCAGTGACAACAGCACACATGAGGATAGAGACCTCATCTTCAGGTTAGGGCCAAGGCAATTGCATACTCAGGAAGCAGGGTTGGTAAACAATTCTGAGAGCAGGGAACTTGGAAGTTTCTCAGAAACCCAGAACAACAAGGGCAAGAAAGGTCTCCAAAGGGGAGGTGAGTAGGAAGGCCAGGATTCCATCCAGTTCCAACAAGCACCTACATCAGAGAATTCACCAAACCTCAACTTGGGAACCCGAAAACTTAGAGAACTTATGTCTGGATCTCCACTAAAGATTTGACAAGTAAACCATCTTATTGATAAGACTGTAAGTGACTATAAAGCATATTAGTTAGTAAACTCCTATAAAACACAAAGAGCAAGAGGTGTGCAGATGAGAGGAACTCGCCCAGGTATGTACTGGGAAGTGAACTTTACAGAAGTCAAACCAGGTAAATATGGATATAAATATCTGTTGGTCTTTATAGACATCTTTCCAGGATGGACTGAAACTTATCCTACAAGACATGAGATTGCCTATGTGGTGACTAAGAAATTACTTGAAGAGATTCTTCCCAGGTTTGGCTTCCCACACATGATAGGGTCAGACAATGGCCCTGCCTTCAACTCACAGGTAAGCCAGGGAATAGCCACTGCAATGGGGGCTGAATGGAAATTACATTGTGCTTACTGCCCTCAGAGTTCAGGACAGGTTGAAAGAATAAATCAGACCCTAAAAGAGGCCGTTATCAAATTAGCCTTGGAGATTGGTGGTGATTGGGTGACTCTCCTTCCCTACGTTCTGTTCAGGGTAAGAAATTCCCCATACCAGAAGGGACTGACCCCTTTTGAGATCATGCATGGTCTACCCCTGCCCCTTGTGCTAACTTACAGAATGAGTTAATCCTGCCTTTGGAAGAAGTAGACCTCCTAGAGAGCATAAAAGTGCTGTCCCAAATACAGGCAGATATCTGACCTCAGTTGCAGGCCCTATATTCATCCTCCTCTTCCCCTGAGCCCCACAGTTTCAAACTTAGTGACCGGATCCTGATCCACAGACACCAATGCAAGTCCCTGGAGCCACGGTGGAAAGGACTCTATGTTGTCTTCCTAACCACTCCAACTGCTCTCAAAGTGGATGGCATCTCCACCTGGATTCACCACTCCCACACTAGACCTGTGTTGCCTATGGCTGAGAAGCCTCCAGACAGGACCTGGGAGATCTCCAAGTACCCCACAGATCCCTTGACACTAAAGCTGCATTGGAAACTTGAAAATGAAGTTCACCCTATTGATATGGTGCCGGCTGTTTCATCTGTGCCCTCTCTCTATCTTGCTGTGACAGGGTATTGGAGACAGGTTCTGAGCTAGCTTGCAATAAAACCTTGCTTTTGCAGACTGGGCTTCTCTGGTATCTGGTGGTCTATCTGGGGGTCGTAATCTGGGAACAACAGGTATAAGATACTATTATTTGGTGACTCCATTTAAAAATCTTTCAGATATGTATGCATTTTAAAAAACTTTTAGGCTTCCATACAATCCCTCAAATGAGCATTAGTGTTAGTTTTCCCTCTTGTAACCCAATTCGTTCCTGTCCCTATTTAATCCTCCTGCTTGAGAGTCATCCCCTGTCTCTCCATAAATATGCCATCTGTTTTCCTTTTCTTGGGTTACTGGAAAGATATCATTTGATCAAGATTCAATGTCACTTGCATATTCCTGACAATTCTGATAAAATTAACTGTGTCATTTCCTTTATAAAACCAGATTCAAAGCATGCAAATCACCACCAGTTCTTTCAGTGAAAACATTTGGAATTTTATCTCTAGATTATCAAGGAGAAAATTAGTGATTCCTCTTTTTATGTTAGTGGTGATCATATTTTATGACTGAATTGTCTGCAATCAGTCCATCCTCAGATGGTCTTGCAGAAACCTAACTCCATCTGTCTCCATACACTTGATTCTCTTTCAAGTTCTGAAAGTGAGCGAGAGTGGAAGACCCTTCAGCCAGAAGTAGCCAGATCAACTTACTGTCCAGCACCTGCATGATTGCAGGGTCTTAACTGTTTGAGGGGATTGTTAGATATGTGTTCACGTATTAGAGCAGACTTGAAGGTATATGTTGGCAGAGGCTATTGGTTTGTTCCCGGGCACTCAGACCTGAAATAATCACACAGAAACCATATTGTTTGGTCAATATCTTAAGTATATTTCTAGTTATCTCTTATGTACTGAACTAACCCATCTGCATTAATCTGTGCATCACCATGAGATAGTGGCTTACTGGCAGAGTTTCAGTGGACTACTGTGGAGGTGATGAAGGCATCTGTCTCTTGAAACTACATGGCTTCTCCTTGACTCTGCCTACTCTCACCTCCTGTGTCTGTTTGGAATTCCTGCTTTACCCTATTCTGCTAAGCCACTGGCTAAAACATCTTTTTTCATTAACCAATAAAAGCAGCTCATATACACATAGAAGGAAATCACACACCAGGTATATGAGCATGAAATTCTCCCATGTCATCAGCACCTTACAAAACCAGGAACTGAAATGCTGGACTTTGATTACTCCTGGGAAAAAAATTCAATGGAAGTGATCCTAAAGTTATTCCTCAACCTGGAGCAGGTGGGGTCAGGGAAGCATGGAATGTTAAATGCTTAAATCATTGCAAGATAATTATCTAGCCACAGACTTGATGTAAAGAATTATCCTTGAAGAATTATAATGGGCCGAGTAGATCACTTGGGCATGGAAATAAACTTCGGGGCAAGCTACCATTCCTAGAGACTATAGAATAGTACAAAGTCTGCCTGAATTGTAGGTCAGCACACTGATCTCTGGCCGTTAAAATTATGTGACACCTTCCCATCTTGGCGAGCCTTGATGGTACCACTACACTCACAGCAGAACTCATGGCCACCTGAGCTGCCAAAATAATCCCAAGATTCAGTCTTTTGAATGGTGAGAGATCTGACCACACATCAAAAAATATGTGGGGAGCATAAATTGATTTTGAAGGACAAGTAAATTTGACAGAGAGTGAGAGGAGTACAAATTGTTTATGAAGTGAATGTGATCAAAGCATGTCTATGAAATCCTTAAAGAACTAATACATTTTAGAGCATATTAATACTGAGAGAGAGAGGAGAGATGGGGAAGAAAAGAGGAAGGAAAGGACAGAGAGAAGGAGGGAAGAAAAGAGGCAGGGACTGAGGGAGGGAGGGAGGGAAAGATTCAGAAAGAACTGGATCTCAGAACCCTCAGCATGTGCCATGAGTAATTGCCAAAGAAACAACCCTGAGATGTATGTGTGTACACATATGTATGTGCTCACGCATACAAATGGATGTGGAGGCACAGTTTTCCAAGACAGAGCTGATACGGGAACCCCTGCCATGTTAGGGCTTCTAGCTTCATGGGTGAGTCATGGGGAAATGTTAAGAAGTCTTGCCCTTCTTAGGTCAACAATCTGTGCGGGGTCTTTTCAAACTGGAAAATGGAGTCCAGTCATCAGAACCATCACTGTTAGCCTGAGTGTTGATCAGAATGGTAAGACTCTCTTCAGGGATCATACCTTCTGAATGTGCTACTGTTGGGTGTGAGGACCTCCCAAAGCCAGCTTCTGACTCGGACCTGTTTCTCAGTGAGTTCACCTGCTCCCTGCTTCTCATCCCCTTTCCCTCTCCATGCCCCATCCCCAGAAGGAAGTCTTGCTCCTGGCTACCAGTTTACCACAGAACAGCATTCCAATAGCTACTTCCCCAGTTTAGGGATCTGGAAATCACACCTCAGATTATCACATGTGAGTCAGCAAGCAGGGTAATTCAGACAGTAGTAGGTAAGTCCTCCCAAGGCCTTGCTTCCCCTTTGCTGAAATTGTCTCTCATTGGTTGCCCAAGAGAACTGTTCACTTCCTGAGTCTCAGCAGGTTCCTGTGTGGTTTCTCTCAGTGATGGACTGTGCCTTAGAGCTGCAGATTGAAATAATTCCTTCCTCTTCCAAATTACTTTTAATCATATATTACCACAAGAACAGAAACAGTAGGTAAGACATAAAGTAAATAAATAAATTATAAAAATATTTTAAGTTCAAAATGTTAGAAGGAATGAATTGCAAGTTGCTTTTTTTGCTTGTTTGTCTTGTTTTTCCCCCACTTTTTATCTTTATGACCTCTGGGGAAGAATGGATTGCAAAGATTTTTAGTATTTCCTTTTTTCCCCTTTATTTTCATGACCAATATTATTATAGTTTCAAAATAACTTTTTCTATAATCAAATTAGCCTAATGCTAATTATCAATAAAGAAGCTGCTTTGGCCTATGAAGGGCAGAATAGAGTTAGGAGGGTGGGTTTGGGAGGAGGGTAAACCTAATGCAGGAAGGAAGAAGACAGAGTCAGGCTGATGCCATATAGCTTGCAAAGGCAAAGATGCTGGAACCTGTTTTTTATTGGTGGAAGAAGTATGGTATAGTGGGAAAGAGTACCTTATCAAAGTCTGCCTTTCTCTTTTAAATTTCATTTTATTTCTTTATAAATAATACCATTCAAAATATCTACTTTCTCCCCTCCTCCCATTTTCCTCCTGCTCCCCCACTGACCCTCACCCCTGCCCGTCCAGTCCTAAGAGAGGGCAGGGTGCCCTGCTCTGTGGGAAATCTAAGGCCCTCCCTGCTCCATCCAGGCTTAGGAAGGTATGCATTCAAACAGACTAGGATTCCAAAAAGTCAGTACATGCAGTAGAGACAAATCTCAGTGCCATTATCATTGGCTTCTCAGTCTGCCCCAATTGACAGCCACATTCAGAGTCCAGTTTGATCACATGCTCGTTCAGTCCCAGTCCAGCTGGATTTGGTGAGCTCCCATTAGATCAGGCACACTGTCTTACTGGGTGCTGTCCTGAATTCCTTGCTTATATTCGCCCTCTTTCTGCACTTTAACTGGACCTTGGGAGCTCAGTCCAGTGCTCCAATGTGGGTCTCTGTCTCTCTCTCCATCTGTCACCAGGCGAACGTTCTATGGTGATATTCAAGATAGTCATCAGTCTGGATATGGGACAAGGCCAGTTCTGAAACCTTCTACTCCACTGCCCAGGGTCCTAACTGGGGTCATCCCATGGACTTCTGGGAACTCCTTCATAATCAAGCCTCTTGTCAGAACATTACTGGTAGGCCATAGCCTCGTGGCAATATACAAATTAATAAAAATGTGTTAATTTAAGATGTAAGAGCTAACTAGAAATGTGCCTGAGCGATCAGTCAAACATTGTTCTAATTAATATTGTTTGTGTGATTATTTGGTTCTGGGCAGCCAGGAACCAAAAGTCCAATCTCTGCCTATAATCTATAATCATAACATCCAAATCCTAATCAGTGAATTAAAACATACTACCAGAGAAATTCTTTCACTGTGAGAGAAGATTATGGGAGGGGAAGTAACTACCCCAAAAAACAACAAATAGAAAAACAATAACAAAATGTCAGTACTAATGCCTTAACTTGCTATAATTAACATAATAGTAAGTGGATGAAATTCTTCAACAAAAATGGTAAAATCTAATATGTTAAAACAGAAAAGGCATTAAAATAACCTGTCTACGGGGAACTAATGTCACCTCTAAGACATATACATACTGACAGCTCGGGAATGAAAGAAACTCACATAAATTGAATCCAAAAAAACCCAGATAATCATGTTTATATGAAATGGATTTAATTGCCTATTTTAATGTAAATACTTACTTATTTACATTTAATTTTTATGTGGAAATGCATTCACTCATTGGAAAATTGCATACTTGCTACACCGAGGTTTCATAAAAAGGTGTAACCCTCATCTAGTGATGAAAGTCATTTTCTCAAATAAATATTTAGTCAATATTCCCATGAATATATGGGAATATATATATACATACATATATTTATGTATGTATATATACATATATATATATATATATATATTCATTCAATGGACAACCCTGTAGAGGAAATTTGAATAATGATTGATGTGAGAGACTCCAGCTCACTGAGGGTGGTGCCACACTTGGTATGGTGGTTTTGTGTGATGTTAGAAGACAAGCTGAGCTAGCAGTAAAGCAGCGATCCTCCATGGTCTCTGCATCAGTTTCTACCTCCAGGTTCCTGTTTTCAGTTTCTTCCCTCACTTCCCTGGATGATGGGCTACAAGCTGTGAGAAGAAATAAATCTTTTCTCCTCTCCAAGATGCTTTTTTGTGGGGTTTTATCACAGTGATAGAAACCTTAACTAGGACAAACCTCCAACAACCATCTCAATTTTACTATCTCCCAACCTTGGATTGGAAGTATAGATTTCTTGTTAGCTCAGTATTAATATGTATTTCATATCACACTCTTTTCAAATTTCATGTTATGTGTGGGAGTGTTTTGACTGCATGTATTTCTGTACACCACATGCATGCAGTACCTGCAGAAGCCAGAAGAGGGTATTAGATCCCCTGAAACTAGAGTTATAGATGGTTTTGAGCAGCTGCAAGAACCACATGACTTGTCTCTTGAATACGTCTGCGGAACATGGGAGATTAAGAAATACAAACACAAGAAGCAAAACCAAAACTGGCGTTAGGTAGATTGGAGACTCTCTGACAGAGATCTGCCAGCATCCTAGAAATTTAGTCTTTGTTATTAGAATGGAATTATCTTGGATATTTTATAAATGCTGCTTCCAGAATACACTGGTTTTTAAAAATAGATATTGCATTACAAGACAATCCCTACACTATTTGTTAAGCAGTATACTGAAGTCTTCAAAACAACACAGATTATGCCAATTGCCTTTGGTCATCCACCATAACCACATGGCAAGTTTCAATTGATAAAGATACAAAAATGTGGCTATAGAACATAAACAAATGAATCTTAAACAGACTTGTGAAATTCCTCCCTGATTGCTAGCTTTCATAGTGGTGGGAGGTGCTATGCAGGCTGATGGAGGAGAAAAGATATCGATGGCCTTACCTACCACTAGAGCATGCAGGTACATCAACCTTCCAGGAAAGAGGTGCCCAGTGGTATACTAGTTGTCCCACTGTTATAAGATCACTAACTACTTTCTAATTGACTCTGAGGCCTGCTCTACAGAAAGGAGTTCCATGCCTGGTACTGTCATCCTGATCAAAAGACCATAGCTTGATGGGGGTGGCAGGCAAGAGTTCCTAGGTTAGAACCTCCTTTATTATTTTGCTTAGTAGTCATACACTCAAATTGCATTCTAAATATTTATTTTTGTACTTATACACCTGGGCTATACATAACCTTGGTCATAGATGTTTCTCTTTTCAGTGTTAGTAGTTGGACAAAGATTCTTGATTGGTCGAAGTGATGAGAACGTGTGAATGTTAGGCTCCAAATAAGAAATGTTTATTAATACTTCCCAACCTCTGCCACTAAGGCTCAGTGAACATTGTAGAAGCCAGAAAACATGCAATAAACCGAGGATGGAGGGAGTGCTTTGAAATCTTGTCTTCTGGTTGTGACACAGTTATCATACTCAAGAACTCACGGCAGCTCTAGTTACCTGCACAAAACCTAAACAAGAGCAAGTTAGCAAAAGATTTTTCCTTGGATTAATTAGAGTGCCAAGGATAGAATTGTACACAGATTAACACAAGTATTTTGGACATACAGGTCTTTGGAAAACATTCATTGTTTTCAATTTCATGGAGGGACAACATGGATAAAAGCGAAGCTTTGCTCCTATGAGTGTTCATATCCACGCGTGGGCGAGGAGGTGATTGTGTCTACTCTAGCATTGCACATTCCCCGGTGCAGTTTTCCCCATGAGAGAGCGCATACGGGCTTCTCGATTGAAGGTAGACATCCTGGGAATGGGTGGACATAAAACGGTCACAACTAGTGATTAAAAACATTCTTATAGCTCAGACTGACACCATCCCTTCAGTTCCTAGTCTTTGTCTCACTCTCCAGACTACAGAGTCAGCAGTTCAGACTCTCAGAGGGAAAATCCTGACTCTGTCCTCTAGGAGACACCATGAATGTTTCCTATTGAGTTGTTCTCAGTTAAATATCTTAAATGTTTACTGCAACATGGGTTCTGTGTGGCAAATCTCCACACACATTAAGACAGTTCTGCTTGCTGTTGACCCTAAATCTGCATTCTGTTCAATGCCTCATAGATTTCTTCCTTGGTGCAGACTGAACTCTCCAAACTGTAGTTGGGTGGCATTTCAATTCTAATTTAGTAACTACAGACTGCCTGAAGATCTGAGAGTAAAACAGCCCCACTAGTCAGCCTTATAGACCAGGTTTTGGTAACATACATCTTTAATCCCAGTAACCACAGAAGCACACACTTTTTTTTTTTTAAAAAAAGAGATTTAATTATTATGTATACAACATTCTTCCTCCATTCATGCTGACACACCAGAAGAGGGCACCAGATCTCATTACAGGTGATTGTGACCCACCATGTGGTGGCTGGGAATTGAACTCATGACCTGTGGAAGAGCAGCCAGTCCTGTTAACCACTGAGCCATCTCTCCTGCCGCCAACACACACTTTTAATTCCAGTGTTTTACACCTCTAATTCCAGCCCTAGATAGGCATATGGCACTGGGGGAGACAAGTCTCAGTCACACATTCTCATTCTGAGATTCCTGGAAGCAGGATCGCCATTTCAGACTGAGGTTCAGGTAAGACCCAGTGGCTGGCTGTTTTGCTGTTTGAATGTTCAAGTTGAACCCCAGTTTATGACCCTGAGTTTTTATTAATCATGCTTCACTGTTGAGATTTCTCTCCAGGAGCTGATTATGGGTCCTCCAACATCCCATTCTTTCATGGCTTCTCCAATCTCCTCCAGTCACTGGAGTCTCTTTCTCTCCTGTGCACTCTGCACACAGCTGTCAGGTCCTGAGCCAGCATCTCCATCTGCTTCCACGAGCTCCTGCCATCCCTGGCGCACGCTGGTGATTCCCAGTAACTTCAGAACTACCTGGTGTTTTATAACACGGACACTCAGAGCACATGTCTCTAGCATGTGCTCTGGAATAAGGCTTAGACATTCTCCAGTGACATGTCTGGTGAATCTTTGTTGTGAAGGCAACACTATTGGGAGGTTGTAAGTCTTGATAAGCAAGGCTTTGTGGGAGGCCCAATGCCTGAAGGACACAGTCTTCCCTTACACCTATCAGGATTTTCAGAATAATTAAAGTCTGTATTTAGGCTCATTAACTGATTTTTTTTAAAGACAGTCTCACTGTGCCTTCCATAACCTGATCTGAGATAGAATCTGGCTGTCCTGGAATTCACTAATGTCTGCGTACTTATGAATGTATCGTGAACATTACAATAAAATTGTGTAGCACAATGCCTGGCCAAACTGGATTTTTAAGGAATTGTGTTCATTTTGTGGTATGGAGAAACTAAACCCCGTCTTTGTAAATTCTAGCTAAGCAAAGTCTCTGCTAATGAGTTTCTGTTGTTGGCTAAATCCATGCCAGACCAGAATTCTACCAGGGAGTCTGTATGTCCCCAGCTCCAAGATTTTTCTTCAGATCTCTGTAGATGGACACGTTTCTTAATCATAGTGCCACCTTGTGGCGTCATCATGAAGTGCAGCCAGAAGACGACTGAAATTCTAAAAGGAGGCCTAGGTTCAAAACTTTAAGAGGGGGTTCACTGGTGGCCTCTAGGGAAAATTAAGACTATTTCTGCATCAAATAGAAAGTTCTGTGCTGCTGAAAATGAAAGATTTTTCATCATTTTTAGATTTTGAGATCTTTGCACAGAGATCTGTACAAATAAAATTGATTATGTGTCATTTTTTTACTTGCTGATGTAAAATTCACAGCTCTCATACTAAAGGGAATAAGACAGTTTTTTCTACAGCCATTATGAGTAAACACAGCTCAGGAATACAGATTAAGCTTACCCAAATTTCCATGTTCCAATGAAGGAGCATTTTCATGGATTTTTTAAAAAAATATGTTTACACACACACGTAGAGAGACAGACAGAGAGAGAGAGAGAGAGAGAGAGAGAGAGAGAGAGAGAGAGAGAGATGGAGGGAAGGAGGGAGGGAGGGAGGGACGGGGAGAAAGAGAGATGGGGTGGAGAGGGAGGGAGGAAGGGAGGTTTGGATGGAGGGAGGGAAGGAGGGAGGGAGGGAAAGAGAGAGAGACAGGGGTGGAGAGGGAGGGAGGGAAAGGGAGGGAAGGAGGGAGAGAGAGAGAGAGAGAGAGAGAGAGAGAGAGAGAGAGAGAGAGTTGTATAATAAATAACTTGGCCAAGACATAAGAGGAAATAACGGCCTTTATCTAGTCTTCAACCCCATTGAAGATCCAAAAAGGGAAATAATATTACCTGAGTAATTAGGAAATACAGTCAAACAACTTCCAAAACATACAGCAAATTACAGAGACAACTGGCTACCTGGGCAATCACCCAAAGTTACATTTGCAAAGCTGAAGCAAGCAACTTTGGCTAAGGCCTAGAATAACTGACAGATTATTTTTCAAGGCAAGAATTTTTTCAAAACCATCTTACCCTGTCTTTGCAAGATTTGACAGTTCTGTTTATCCATTTCTGGATACTACGTATTTTGTCAGTAGTTGAGGTATGGGTAGTATCTTGCCCAAAATCTGGTTTTGCCAAAAAGAAGACAAGCTCCAAGTGGAGTGTCTTTGGTGCTTAGTTTATGTTCTTGTACAGCCTGAATGGCTGGCGACCTTTTTGCACAGTACCTTATAACATCCTTCCCAGAATTATGAGTTCCTGGGACTGTGAGAATATTAATCTGAGTATTCCATTGCTGCAGCAGGTCATGGCCCCATAAATTTATTGCAATATCAGCTACATATGGCCTTAGCTTTCTTCTTTGACCTTCTGACCCAATACAGTCAACCCATCTCGTGCTTTTTTTTTTTTAACTCAAGATATGGTTCCATTTCCTAGTAATGGAACATCTGCCTTTTGAAGAGGCCCATTTGGAAGCCAAGATTCTGCAGTGATGATACTCACATCTGCTCCTGTGTCTGTCAAGCCAACAATCGCAATTCTATACATACTCTCAGCTTTGGTCTCTGATCATTTATAGAGGTTTGCCAAAATATATGCTTCTTACTTCCTATTTGAATTTCTTCCTTATTCTCCAAATTTGAGCCATCATTTAGAATCTTATGTTCTTGCACAGAAGGTTCTAGAGTTTTTAATTTTCCTGGAGTGACATGTCCTTCTCGGTTCCTGGGATCACTTTTGGCTTGGGGCCTATGAGAGGCCCCTCAAGGAGTTTCCTGATGGTATAAGGTTGCCTTGTCTGTCTGTTGTTGATCTGCTTTCATTGGTCCAATGTTGTCCTTTACCACACCTCCTATATATACCTGAAGGCTGAGTTTTCCTATTCTTGCCATTCCTAGATGAAGTATTATTCCTAGAAATTCCTTGCCTGTAATCCATTTTCAGGTGTCATAATTTACCACAATTAACGCATTTGGCAGTTTGATGTCCCCTCATTGTTTTGGAAATCACTTCTCCTATCCAAGATTCATCATTGTAGCTAAACATCTGAAAATTCATCATATGCTAAATCCATTCAGTCATAGGTGCTGATCTAGAACTTAAAGGCACAATTATAGTTTTGCTTTCTAAGTTTGCATTTTCAAAAGTCAGTTATTCAAGAATTATTCATCTAGCTTCTGGGTCTGTTACTTCTATGTGCAGAGCCTTAATTAATCTTTGCAAAAAGTCAGCATAGAGTTCTCACTGTCCCTGCCTAACCCTAGTATATGATTCGATCATTTACCCTAGCTCTGGTCTCCTATTCCAAGCAATCAATGTTGCTTTGTGGTATAGGGACAATACTTCTTCGTGGTAAAGAGCTTGGACCTGTGGATCAACATAAGCTCCTATGCGAAGAATTTAATCCTGGGAAACCTCCACACCCTTTGCTCTTCTCTGAAATAAATTCCAAATATCAATGTAGGTCCATCCTCTAATACCACTGATGCTAACTGGGAGAAATCATGGGAAATAGCCCTGACATTAGAAGCCCAAGTCCTTATCATTTCTTTAACAAATGTAGGTTGCAATCCATAAGTAATGATGGCATGCTTAATTTCCTTTAGAACATTCATTCCTACCAGCATCCATCTACCTTCTTTGGCTCCCTTTGAGTCTTTAGAAGCTGACACTTTGTCAGAGTAAATTACTGGGTATGTCGCTAAAATCCTGAGTAAAGCAGTTCTGACAGCCAGTGGTGACATTGAATCCTACCTTTGTGCCTTTTCACCCTTTTCATCAGCTCCAATAATTTCCTCAATCATTTAAAATCTCTTTTTCATTATTTATCATAAAGCCTGAATCTCATGACCTTCAAATATTGTTAATGATTTTGCTACGGTATGAATTTTCTGCTCCCCATTCTGCACCAATGTTTCCAAGGTGTTAATGTTTCCTTTCAGAGATAACATCTAGTCCTTCAACTGCTCTTGTATATCTTGTAAATTGCCATCCTGGAGGTATATTCTGTCTGTTATCTTATCAAAACATGTGATAACTTCAAATTCAACAGCCTGGACCCTTTCAGGTAAGTTCCTAATACCCTTAGATATGGAGTCAATTTTGCCTATCATGGTATTAATCCATTCAATTAGTGCCATATACTTCCATAATGATATTTTATGGAAAATAAAACTAAAACCTAATAACCAGTAAATTGAGGTACCTCCATATTCATGGAGGCCTCGTATGATTTCTTCCATCGTGGTAGCAAGGAGAGTGGCCTCATTGGTTAAGAGCACTTGCCACTCCTCACAGAGGATCTGGATTTGGTTCTCAGAACCAATGTAAGTTGGTTCACAAATGCCTGTAACTCCAGAGCTAGGTAATCTTACACTCTGTTCCCAGAGTTGTGTGCAATTGAACTTGCATGTTCAAATGTACACAGACATACACACACACACACACACACACACACACACACACACACACACATATATATATGTATATGTATATATATATATATACAAACAAAAATTTAAAAGTTAGGTTGTCAAGATAATATTTAAAAATATTTTTATATAATCATGTAAAAGGTGAATATTCATGGAGAATTTTTTTCTTTATTCCTATTTTTATACTAGGATGTAGAATTCCCTAGGATAAAGCTTCATTAGTTGACTTTCAGAAATCTTGAAATTTTCTGTCTGTTTGACAAATGTCACCTTTTAACTCAACTCCTACAGGAGAATCCAGCAAACAATATCAAATAAAAATGATATAACTTTGCCCAACTGAAGTTTGTAGTGGCCCTGTTTTCCAAAAGAACAGAAGGTTCCCTTCACCCTGAGCTCAGCATACAAGGAAGGCCCTCTGTTTGACCTTGGTACGGTAGGTCAACTTGAAGTGCAGAAGCTGCAGTGCTTTCTCCAGCTTTTCTCTCCATGAACACAGCTCTCGGCTCAGCTCATGAGAACTTACACACTACGTTATAGAAGGAGGTTTTGACTGACTGTACAGTTGCCAACAGTGCTTCATCAGATCTTGGATTTGAATGTGCTATGGTTTTTGTCTTTGATAACTCTACATTTCTTGTTTGTTCCCTTTGCTGTTGTTTTGACATTTTAATTAGTATTAGTACATGGATATAATGTGTTTGGAGCCAATATATCTCCAATCCCCTCCCCTCTATTCCTTTCATTGCAGTGTGTGCCTGGATCACCAGCACTGACACTCAGAGACAGGTGGATTCTGGGACTCGCTTACCAGTCAGTCCAGCAAAAATGGATAGCTGCAGATTCAGGAAGAGACACTCACTCCAAAAATAAGGTGAAAAAGTGATCTGAGAAGACATCCCAGTGTCAACCTCTAGCCTACACACAAGATACACACACACACACACACACACACACACACACACACACACACACACACGGACTTCTAAAAAGAAAGTAGTCCCCTGACACTTCCTTGCCTTTGGTTCCCAGAGAGGGACATGCAGGTAGAGACCTTACCCTCTGGAGTTGCCTAGCCGCCAGTTCAGCAGACATATTTTAAAGATAGCTTCGACAGTACTTGGTGGCTCAAACATCTGATCCCAGCACATAGGAGGGAGAATCAGGCAGATCTTTGTGAGTTCAAGACTACCATGGTTTATGTAGTAGAGCGCTCCAGAAGAGCCAGTGAGGCCTCCCTCCAAATTTTTATTATCACTGCTCCAGTCAAAAGCCAAGGTGAGGGGCTTTTCCCATATTTGTGCCTACCCCATTATCCTTGTCTCTGTGGGTCTTTACAATTGCTGTTGGGGTCAATGGTGTGTTTTGACTCTTTTGATTTCTGCTTCCTCTTTTATCTGCCCCTTTTTCTTCTCCCATCTGCATTTCCAGGTATCATGGATCTGCTCTCACACATGTTCTCGCTCTCTCTGTCGCTGTCTCTCTGTTTCTTTCTATCTGTCTCTGTCTCTCTGTCGCTGCCTCTCTCCCATCTGTTTGAAGACAAAACCCAAAGAATAGATATGTCCATTCTCTGTTAAGATTCTGAACTTCCCAGAGACTCTCAACATACTATACTAGGACTTCTCTCCCCACATTGCAATGGTGTCCTCTTGCCAAGGCCACAACCTTATTTTTGTCTAACCTTGTTCCAGTTTACCGACACTCTAATAGTTACTTTAGTGTGCATTCTTTTCTCACCTCATTCTGTCACTCCACAAGTAACCAGCATTTTCTCACAGTTCACAACAGTGTACTGGATACAAATTCATGCCACGAGTACAATTTTTATTGTCTTCATCTCTCAATTTGAATCTGTAAAATAGGAGTGGGTAGGAAATTAGCCTCACAATGGTTCTGTGCAGAGTATGTGAAAAGTACCAATACATTTCACTGTAGTTACTTTTGTCTTTTCCTCTGGATGTTAGTTGGAAATCACTAGACATGCCACTCCCAATATGTACACTGATGGTAATAAATATTCCATTACTTTTCTACTTGTCAGTTTTATTAATTTATAAATGATACACAGAAATGTACAGATTTATATGATATAGAGAATTGATTAGATGTATGTATATATTGTGAAATGATTACCTCAACAGAACTAATGACTACATTCATAAAATCAAATAGTTACCTTTTTGAGACTGGAATCCACATTTTATCTCGTTAAAAAATTCTAGGTAATAAACATTACTGCTAAGTACATTCACAATCCATGTCAGGGTCCTTGGTCCCAGCATAGAAACTATTTTTCCCTAACTAGACAGGTACAGAGACGTGGGAAATAATGAAATAAAGTTCACACAGCAGTATAGGAAGGGCATCTCAGGCTTCATCCATTCCTTAAGATCTCCGGCATTTATTATTCAAACACTTTTTTATCCCCCATGTAAACCGAGGTACAAACTCATTAATATTTCCTTTCTGGGGGACAAGGGACTACAGAAACACCTGCAACTTAAGTCACCAGCTTGGACTCCACAACTCTCCCCAGGCAAACTACATTTTAACAAAAGAGAAGGAGCCATACATCCTGGCCTTTTCTAAGTTCCTAGCTTGTCTGGCAGGTTTGCAGCTGCCTTGGAAATTAAGCATGGCCAGAGAGCCTGGCTACAAATATCTTTGATGAAATTTGGGCCTACAAATCCCTGTACTATACATTAGGCCTACAGAACGTATTTGCTTTAGAACCAAGTACTTCTCTCCTCTAAGCAATGGCTCCCCATTTCTTTCACTCTTGACTCTGGTAGTCCACACCTGTGCTGTTTGCATAAGCTAAACTTTTTACGTTCACTTGCATTTGGGAGTTTCTTGAATTTTAATTGATTTTTGTGGTCATAGAATTGTGATACGAGGTCATTTGATAATTCAACTCTCTAATGATAAGTGACACTGTGTACATGTCCATGTTCGGTGGCCTTTTGTGTGTCTCAGAGAAATGTGTAGCAGAGTCTCTCATCCATTTGAAAACCCAGCTTGCTGGTCTGATCAACTATGGTCACGGGAAGACGGCAGGTTCAGCTGGTGTCACGTGTCATCTTATCATCCACCTCTCTTTATTGTATCTTTTCCAATCAGAGTGTCTGATTACATGAACCCCTGCAGTCCCTCTGCACACTCAAGTCTCTAAATACAATGGCTTACATCAGAAAAATGCAAATCAAAACAACTCTGAGATTCCATCTTATACCTGTAAGAATGACCGAGATCAAAAACACTGATGACAACTTATACTGGAGAGGTTCTGGGGTAAACGGAACACTCCTGCGTTGTAGGTGGGAGTGCAAACTGATACAGCCCCTTTGGATATCAGTATGGTGATTTCTTAGAATATTAGGAAACAACCTTCCACAAGACCCCAAAATTCCATTTGGGTATATACCCAAAGGATACTCAAGAATACAACAAAGACATGTGCCCAACTATGTTCATAGCAGCATTGCTTGTCATAGCCAGTACCTGGAAACAACTTAAATGCACCTCCACCTTAGAATGGATAAGGAAAATGTGATACATTTACATAATGGAGTACTACATAGCAAAAAAAAATAATTATGACATCTTGAAATTTGCAGGCAAATGTACGGCCCTAGAAAACATCATATTGAGTGAGGTAACCCAAACCCAGAAAGAAAATTATCAAATATACTCACTCATAAGTGTTTTTTTAACATAAAGCAAAGAAATCCTGCCTAAAAATCACAATCCCAGAGAACCTAGAAAACAATGAAGACCCTAAGAGAGACATACATGAATCTAATCTACATAGGAAGTAGAAAAAGTAAATTGACAACATGGGGACCATGGGAGAGGACTGAAAGGGAGGAGAGAGGATGGAAAGGGAGCAGAGAAAAATGCATAGCTCAATAAAATCAATTAAAAATACAATTGTGTGAGCATTCTGGAGATTAACACTGTTAGATATATGATCTACAAGTGTTTTCTCCCATCTTCCGTTTATCTATTTTCTCTCTTGGCATTGTTATGTGAAGGACTAATATACTAACACAGATGGAGAGCAACATGTGATTTGGTATACCCAAGAAGGCATTACCAAGCCCCATGTGTAACTCACACTTGTGAAATAAAATTTATGTGGATGAGGGAAGCAATTCTTTTCATATACAAGTAAAACTTTTCTGCTATTTTGAGGAGATTTTAATTAATTAAATATGAGTTGTAATCACTCCCTATTTTTACAGTGTTTGTCTGGATCTATATCAGAATGATCTTCTGCTTATAAAATAAATTAGAAGCTAAAAGGAAGTTTTATACTGGGCAGTGATGTTACATGCCTTTAATCTCAGCATTTAGGAGACAGAGGCAGGGAAATCTCTGATTTTGGGGCCAGCCTCAACTATAAAGTGAGTTTGAAGACGTCCAAAGCTACACAGAGAAACCCTGCCTCCAAAAAAAAAAAAGAAGCAGCATTGGTCCTCATCAATATTTTAGAGGATCTTAAGGAGTATCTTCAAACAGACTAATGCATCTTTCATTTACATCCTGCTCTCTGTTAGACTCAGAGTCGCAATAGGCTAGGTAAGGTATCAAAATTCTGCACCAATGTGGCCCATCTGGGGAAAGATGGGAGACTGAAGACACACCTGTCTTCCAGATGGGGAAAATGGCATTTTGATTTTCTCAGGGCAACGGTATCAAACAACATTTGTAAGGAAATGAACTACCCAAGAAAGTAGAGAACTTCCTAGTCCTAAAACTGGAAACAAAAAGCATCTGTGAGGTTTAGCAGCAACAACTACATCAGGCTGAATGTCCTGAGAAAATTTGGACAAACTGGTGAATGAAAGAAGCAGTGTCGACAATCATGCGTGTTTGAGGCAGTCCTAAAGCTGTGAGGATTGTGCAAAATCTGCAATGGAAAGCCTGTCAACGGATGACATAGAAACCTCTGTTCTGAATGGGGAAGCAGAAGGGTGGAGGGAGGAAAGGCAGTGGGAAGAAAGGAAATGGAATTGGGGCAAGGATGAATCTCCTTACCGAGAGATGATGGCATCTGAGGACAGGCTGTTGAAAGTGTTCCATTTCTGAAGCTTGAGTGAGTCTGAAAACAATGTGGAAGAGTTAGGAAACACTTGAACCGTAAAGCTGTGAGTGTATCCCTACCTTTCCCCCTTAGATCTTGTTATTCTTTGGCCCTTTAAGGGGCAAACCATGCCTATTCCCTGAGACCCTGCCCAGCCATCTTTGACTCACTCTTTCTGTCCCGTCTTGGCGCGCGCCCACATGTCTCTCTCTCTCTTGGCACTTCTCTGTCTCTCTCCTCTAATTCTCTCCCTTTCTCTCTCCTCTAAGTAATAAATATCCAATTCTATTCTGTACGATATATCTGCCCATGTGCCTTCTACCCGCTGCCTGCTCACACCCGCTTGTCGCATGTAGGGACCAGCCTGGCAAGCTGCTCTCCCGGAACCCTTCACGAGCAGCTCGGGACCCACTGGGCTCGTGGCTGCTCTGTGGGGGATCTTCCAGAATTTTTTAAAGTATAAAGGATCTCATGAAACACCTGCAATGATAGCACAAGTTGTGAACTTAAGTTTAATTTTAGTGGGCAAAAAGGAAACTGTGAATTTAAAGTAATCCCTCCATGGCTGAGGTAGGCAGTAGGTGACTGAGATCCTGATGTGGTGGTGTCTAGATACTGACAGATCTGAGGAGCCCTGTGCTTGGGATTGTGGGATGGGTTGAATGATCCAGAAAAAGAAACTACCAGCTTCCTTTCCAGTCTGCGAGCAGCCATTAGACAAACTCTGGTTTTGCATCTCCACTGTGATCTGTTGCAGAATACTACAAACAAGTTCTTAGACTAATCCGTGTTCCCATTTGGGGGTCTCTAATTTGGTTATCTCATGGAGACCACCTCTATGTGAGTTTCCTGAAAAGTATGATGACAAAGAGACCCTATCGTGGACCCAAGAAGGAATCCTTGTGTTCAAAACGCTGACTTCAACACATCCAAAGGCATGACTTTGTACATGTGCACATGTCTGTGTTCTTCTTAGAAATCAATAAGAAATGGTTTTTAATATCTCACTTAACCCAAGGCTCACCAAGCTAATGCTATATCTACACATTCTTAAAAGATTTGTTTTCCAACCTAGGTGCCCCTCAATAGAAAAATGGTTAAAGAAGGTGTGGAACATATACACATTAGAGTTTTACTCAGCGATAAAAAAACAATGACATCTTGAATTTTGCATGCAAATGGATGGAAATAGAAAACGCTTTACTGAGTGAGGTAACCCAGACCCAAAAAGAGGAATTTGGTATGTACTCACTCATAAGTGGATTCTAGCCTTAATTAAAAGTCTTGGAGCCTATAATTCGTGATCCTAGAGAAACTAAATAAGAAGGTGAACCTGAAGAAAATCATATAGTTATCCTCCTGGATATTGGAATTAGACAAGATTGCCAGGCAAACATGGGTGCACGGGGCATGGGGGGGTGGAAGTAAGGGGAGATGGTTGGAGAGAAGGGAGAGGGGGAGGATTGGGGATGGCTTGGGAGAATGGGATGGGGAGGTAGGGAGGAAGGATGGATGTGGGAGCGGGGAAGTGTGTATCTCAACTAAGGGAGTCAGTTGGGGGTTTGCAAGAGACTTGATTCTGGAGGGATTCCCAGGCCCAAGGAGAGGTTCCCAGATTATTCCCTGGGCAGTGGAGGAGAGGGTGCCTGAACTGGCCTTAGCCCATAACCATACTGATGAATATTTTGCATATCACCATAGAACCTTGATCTGGTGGTGGATGGAGATAGAGACAGAGACACACATTGGAACACTGGACTTAACACTCTAGGTCCAAATGAGAAGCAGATGGAGGGAGAGCTTGAGCAAGGAAGACAGGATAGGAGGGAACCTTCATCCGACGATGGATGGAGATAGAGACCGAGACCCACATTGGAGCACTGGACTGAGCCCCCAAGGTCCAAAGAAGGAGCGGAAGGAGGGAGAACATGAAAAAGGAAGTCAGGACTGAGAGGGGTACGTTCACCTACTGATACAAGGGGACTGGTCTGGTGGGAGCTCACCAGGGCCGGGTGGACTGGGACTGAACAAGCATGTGATCAAACCGGGTTCTCTGAATGTGTCTGACATGGGGGCTGACTAGGAGGCCATAGACAATGGTGCTGGGTCTTGTTTCGTCTGCATGTCCTGGCTTTCTGGGATCCTGTTCTGTTTGGATGCTCACCTTCCTGGACCTGGAGGGAGGGGGGAAGAACTTGGACTTCCAGTGGGGCAGGAGGCCCTGACTGCTCTTGGGACAGGAGAGGGAGGAGGGAAGGGAGTGAGGGGAATGGGAGGGTATTGGGAGGAGGGGAGGAAGTGGAAATTTTTTATAAATAAATGAATAAATAAAAAAAGCTTTGTTTTAATTAGTGTCCATGTGTGAGTGACAGCAAGTGTGTTATGTGCACCAAGTGCATTCAGGCGACCACAGTATCCACAGGAGGAAATCAGATCCCCTGGAACTAGAATTACAGGAAGTTGGGAGCTCCCTGGTGTAGTTCCCGAGAACCAAACCTTTGTCTTCTGTACAAGCAGCAAATATTTTAATCACTGGGCCATTTGTCCTGAACCCATGTCCCATTTTAAAGATCAACCAGCATCACACCCTGTTCACAGACAGTAGCAAGTTGCCATAAGATGCCCTCAAGTGAGGTCTGTGAGGAGGGTATCCTGAGATACAGTTCTTAAATTACCTCCCAAAGCTGATGTCACACTGGCTGAACTGAGGGAAGCTTCCTTCCCTAGCCTTGCTCAGAGAACAGCCTCTGCATCTGAAGACTGGATTCAAGGTTCTAGGAAGGCTCATTCTGCACTCTCCTGGTGTTGTGGTCTGCTGAGTCCCATCAACAGTCCCTCTGGGTGACAACAAAAGAGGAGATCCCACTCAGGAGACCTGCACATAGAATCACCTGAGACAGCCAATCCCTAAAGGGATGAGAGCAATTAGGCGATTAAAAGAAAAGGAAGCCATATGTTCAGCAGGCAGCCAAGCCACCATTAGTTACAACCATCACCATTCAGAATAAGGTGCTAACTGGAGAGTTTAAGTACATTAGAAAAGCAAGATTTTGTCATCTGATTAACAGCTGCTTTTGGGATTATTCTTTTGTTCTTTTAAATAAATGGAATTTTTATTACTTTTTGAGAATTTGTTTTATTTCATTTGTAAAGCAATCTCTTTACTGTACATACCAATCCCTGTTCCTTCTTCCTCCCCGTGTATTTTGAGGCTTTCATACCATGTATTTTGACCTTTTTCACACACTACCTCTTGGAAAGCCTTTCTAGATTGCCCTTCACTCTTTCTGGGTCCTGAAAGGGATCATAGCTCTAGGAAATACTCTTAAACTTTTCATGTGTTATTAGACCCATTTTCAAAAATAATTGAAATGTTTTATGCCATGATATTGTTGTGATTTAAAATTGGGTTCTAGAGGAGAAAGCAGGACCCTAACCAGTGCGATTAATACTGAGCAAGAGAAGGATACCCATGTGAAAACCCAGGGCTTCCTGCTAGAGGACCAACCCAGTGCCTCAAGGCGATGTCCACTCTTGGGCTGCTGCCAACGCCCATATCTGGATTCCCGACCCTGCGGCAGTATTGGTCTGTGTTGATTTCCTTGACTCCTGCACCACCAAAGACCGGGTTGCATGAGTTGGTCCCTTCCCTCTCTGACTACAACTCTAGGGAGAGTTGACACTCCCGGTTACCAGTTGCAGCATTCAGGAAAATGGACCCTGCAGCCTGACTGCAGCCTGACAGGGTCACAGTCGAGTTGACCCTGTTGACCAGGGGCATTGGCGACAGAGCCTAAAACATGAGTATGAGAGATTTAGTCCCGGCCCTCATCTTCCATAGGGTGGCATGCTCGCCAGAGAGATGCCCTCACCCCTAACCCCTGTCCCTCACTGCCTTTGCCAGATGAGAGAGCAGATCCTGAGGTCATAAGGGCAGGAGAACTGTCCATCACCCTCACCAGCTGCAATACCCTGGAGAGTGGTCTCGTCACCTCACCTGGGCAGCACAGTAGAGCTGGCCTTGCTGGTATAGGTGTGGGAGAGCTGACCCTGGGAGCATGAAAGCAGGAGAACCAGTCCTGCCCCTTGTTCCTTACTGCATAGGGTGAACTAGTCACGACAGTGTCAGAGAGCTCACCCTGGACAGGTGAGCACAGGGCAGAACTGGCAGACTGACCAACCCTGCAACCACTCAGGCCCAGAACCAGGGCTATGAGTTGGCTCACCCCATCTGTGGTCTTTTGGAGGACGTGAAGCAGCTGGTCCTACGAACCCAATGCTGCAGGATCTCCATGACATGGGGCAACAACAGGGCATCCAAGAGGAATCACAGTGAGGTCCAGCATCGACAGTGTAGCAGAAACCAGAGACCTCAAACCAGACCAATGGCTCTCTGCAAGTAAAGATATACGGGCTAAACTGTGCACTGTGTGACCCACTGTGTCACATTACAGCTTCCACCATGGGATTTTTCTCCGTTTTTCTCTTTTCTCTCAAATTTTGTTCTATTTTATTTTAGTGGGGGAGGGTGGAAGGGCAGAGGGCAGATAAGAAGGGATGGGGAAATGAATGGGATGGACATGTGAGTGGTGAAAGACATAAAAAATAACTAAAAAGCTTATTAAAAAACTGAACTCTAACTGTATAAGTACACTGAATTGTGTCAACGCCTGGAGAAACATTTGCAAGCAAATCCTAAATACTGGGTTATTATCTATTTTCTTTGAGATTCACAAAGGTATTTGTTCCTGTAATGGAAACCTGAAGGACACGGTCTTCCCTTACACCTATCAGGATTTTCAGAATAATTAAATTCTGTATTTAGGTTCATTAACTGATTTTTTTTTAAAAAAGACAGTCTCACTGTGCCCTCCATGACCTGAAACCTGCTGTAGAAATTAGGCTGTCCTGGAATTCACAGAATCTGCATTCTTATGTATCGTGGACATTGCAATAAAATTGTCCAGCACGGTACCTGGCCAAACTGGATTTTAAGGAATTGTGCTCATTTTGTGGTATGGGGAATCTAAATACTGTCTTTGTAAATTGTAGCTAAGCAAAGTCTCTGCTAAGGAGTTACATGGCCATCTCTGAGTATTTCTGTTGTTGGCTGTATCCATGCCAGACAAGAATTCTACTAGGGAGTCTGTATGTTCCCACCCAGCTCCAAGGTATTTCTTTAGATCTCTGTGGATGGACACTTATTTTATCATAGTGCCACCTTGTGGCGTCATCATGAAATGCAGCCAGAAGACGACTGAAATTCTGAAAGGAGGCATAGGTTCAAAACGTTTAAGAGGAGGGGCACTAGTGGCCTCTAGGGAAAATTAAGACAATTTCTGCATCAAATAGAAAATTCTGTGCTACAGGAAATGGCAGATTTTCCATAATTTTGAGGGTTTGAGACCTTTGCACAGAGATCTGTACAAATAAAAGTGATCATGTGTCATTTTTTACTTGCTGATGTAAAAATCACAGCTCTCATACTAAAGGGAATAAGACATAGTTTATTCTGCAGCCGTTATGAGTGTCCACAGTACAGGAACACAGATTGAGAGTACCCATATGTTCCAATGAATAACCAGTTTCATGGTTTTTTAATATGTTTACACACAGACACGGAGAGAGAGAGAGAGAGAGAGAGAGAGAGAGAGAGAGAGAGAGAGAGAGAGAGAGAGAGAGAGAAGAGACTTGTATAATAAATAACTTGGACAAGTCGTAATTGGAAAGTAACTACATTCATGTAGTCTTCAACCCCATTGAAGATCCAAGAAGGGAAATAATGTTACCTGAGTAATTAGGAAGTGCAATCAAACAACTTCCAAAACATACAACAAATCACAGAGACAACTGGCTACCTGGACAATCACCCAAAGTTTCATTTGCAACGCTGAAGCAAGCAACTTTGGCTAAGGCCTAGAATAACTGACAGATTATTTTTCAAGGCAAGAATTTTTTCAAAACCATCTTACCCTGTCTTTGCAAGATTTGACAGTTCTGCTTATCCATTTCTGGATACTACTTATTTTGTCAGTAGGTGAGGTATGGGGAGTTCCTTGCTCAAAGGCCGGTTTTGCCAAAAAGAAGACAAGCTCCAAGTGGAGTGTCTTTGGTGCTTAGTTTATGTTCTTGTACAGCCTGAATGGCTGGCGACCTTTTTGCACAGTACCTTATAACATCCTTCCCAGAATTATGAGTTCCTGGGACTGCGAGAATATTAATCTGAGTATTCCATTGCTGCAGCAGGTCATGGCCCCATAAATTTATTGCAATATCAGCTACATATGGCCTTAGCTTTCCTCTTTGACCTTCTGACCCAATACAGTCAACCCATCTCGTGTGTTTTTTTTAACTCAAGATATGGTTCCATTTCCTAGTAATGGAACATCTGCCCATTTGGAAGCCAAGATTCTGCAGTGATGATACTCACATCTGCTCCTGTGTCTATCAAGCCAACAATCACAATTCCATTTATACATACCCTCAGCTTTGGTCTCTGATCATATATAGAAGTTTATCAAACTATACACTTCTTATTTCTTATTTGAATTTCTTCCTTATCCTCCAAATTTGAGTCATCATTTAGAATCTTATGGTCTTGCACAGAAGGTTCTAGAGTTTTTAATTGTCCTGATGTGACATGTCCTTCACGGTTCATGGGAACAACTGTCCCACTTTTGATTGGGGCCTATGAGAGGCCCCTCAAGGAGTTTCCTGATGGTATCAGGTTGCCTTGTCTGTGTGTTGTTGATCTGCATTCATTGGTCCAATGTTGTCCTTTATCACAGCTCCTATATATACCTGAAGGCTGAGGTTTTCTATTCTTGCCATTCCCAGATGAAGTCTTGTCTGTGTGTTGTTGATCTGCATTCATTGGTCCAATGTTGTCCTTTATCACAGCTCCTATATATACCTGAAGGCTGAGGTTTTCTATTCTTGCCATTCCCAGATGAAGTATTATTCCTAGAAATTCCTTGCCTGCAATCCATTGTCTGGTGTCCTAATTTACCACAATTAATGCATTTGGCAGTTTGATGTCCCCTCATTGTTTTGGAAATCACTTCTCCTACCCAAGATTCATCATTGTAGCTAAACATCTGAAAATTCATCATATGCTGAATCCATTCCTCCATCAGTGCTGATCTAGAACTTAAAGGCAAAATTATGTTTTTGCTGTCTAAGTTTGCATTTTCAAAAGTCAGTGATTCAAGAATTATTCATCTAGCTTCTGGGTCTGTTACTTCTATGTGCAGAGCCTTAATTAATCTTTGCAAAAAGTCAGTATAGGGTTCTCACTGTCCCTGCCTAACCCTAGTATATGATTCGATCATTTACCCTAGCTCTGGTCTCCTATTCCAAGCAATTAATGTTGCTTTGTGGTATAGGGACAATACTTCTTCGTGGTAAAGAGCTTGGACCTGTGGATCAACATAAGCTCCTATGCGAAGAATTTAATCCTGGGAAACCTCCACACCCTTTGCTCTTCTCTGAAATAAATTCCAAATATCAATGTAGGTTCATCCTCTAATACCACTAATGCTAACTGGGAGAAATCATGGTGAATAGCCCTGACATTAGAAGCCCAAGTCCTTATCATTTTTTAAAAAAATGCAGATTGCAAGCCTTAAGTAATGATGGCATGCTTAATTTTCTTTAGAACATTCATTCCTACCAGCGTCCATCTACCTTCTTTGGCTCCCTTTGAGTCTTTAGAAGCTGACACTTTGTCAGAGTAAATTACTGGGTATGTCGCTAAAATCCTGGGTAAAGCAGTTCTGACAGCCAGTGGTGACATTGAATCCTACCTTTGTGCCTTCTCACCCTTTTCATCAGCTCCAATAATTTCCTCAATCATTTAAAATCTCTTTTTCATTATCTCTCATAAAACCAGAATCTCCTGATCTGCAAATGTTGCTAGTCATTTTATTGTGGTATTAATTTTCTGGTCCTCATTCTGCACCTGTGTTTCCAAGGTATTAATGTTTTCTTTCAAAGACAACATCTTCTCCTTGAATTGCTCCTGTATATCATGTAAATTGCCATCCTGGAGGTATATTCTGTCTGTTACCTTATCAAAACATGTAATAACTTCAAATTCAACAGCCTGGACCCTTTCAGGTAAGTTCCTAGTACCCTTAGATATGGAGTCAATTTTGCCTATCATGGTATTAATCCTATCATTTAGTGCCATATACTTCCATAATGATATTTTATGGAAAATTAAACTAAAACCTATTAACCAGTAAATTGATGTACTCATGGAGGCCTCCTGTGATTTCTTCCATCATGGTAGCAAGGAGAGTGAAGTCCTATTAGAAACGAAATCTGCCATTCTATCTGATAACCAGCAGATGGCGCTGTTTCCAAGTCGATACTAGAACCGACACAATGTTGTCAAGACAGAACCTGTGGTAAAATCTGCCCTAATACTTGTTAAAAAAAGAAAAAAAAACTGGGGGAAAATGAGTCACCCGAGAGGTTAGATGTAGTTAAATCAATGAAGAAAACCCAGATTCCAGGCACAGAGAAGAGAAACCCAGGGAGCTTCCAGAGGCTGACAATCAGTGCTGCTTGCCCCATGTGCCCCATTGCAGCTCCAACCCTATGCAAGAAGTCGTGGCATAGCTGTTGTGGAGGTTCCTGTGCTGCTTGGAAGACTGCAGCCCTACCTCCCTATACTCTGTCCCTGGGACAAAAGGTCATTCCAGAGACTTTTCAGTGGCTGGTAACACTATCCCTGCTCCAGCTCTCACACTGCGAAATCCTTTGTGATGGGTATTGCTTATATATTATATATTATATATATGTATGCATACATAACATGTATATGTATGTATACATACATACAAACACACACATACACATGTATATATACGTATATATATATATATATATATATATATATATATATATATATATATATATCGTTCAGTCAAAAGCAAACATGTCCGGGTTATGTGAGGTCTCAAACTCCACCATGGAGGGCAGGACAGGAATTATAAACCCACATTTCACCAAGTGAAGGCTGAAATGATCAGATGTTTAACAAAAAAGGAATCTCACACTATCTCAGAACTAAGAAAACAGATTGGTGTTTATTAAGGGTTAGACTTACAAAGTCAGGATGTTCTGCTTGAATAATGGACGAAGATCAGATACAAAGCAAACCAAAAAGCAAAAACGAGGCCCAGGGGCTAGCAGAGAGAGCAAGAAGGGCTGGACATGCTTCCCAATCCAGGTCAAAAGTCATTGAGGCCACGCCTCAGTAGGCAGGTAGGTATTGGCTCTAACCACGCCACAGCAACTATTCATGAAAAACATACAGTATAAATAACACACAGCCAGCAACTTGTACAGATAAGTAAAACACTTTGTATCTATGCAATTGAATATTAATCTACCAGAATAAAAGAAATATTTATATATTATATAAAATAGACCTAAAGAGTGCAGTGGATTCCGGGAAACTCAATTTGTCAAAAGTGAGGCATCATTTTGTGTTTACTTCTGACCGGGGATTTAGGCTGAGGAGAACAGCGAATGCTTTTAATCACTGAACCATCTGTCCAGCAAATGCCTGATTTTTAAGTGAAACTCTTCTGTTCTTTTGTTCATTCTGTTTGACTTTTTGTCTCCAAGCTTGAGACCCGGCTTTGTAGAATTCTCTGGTCATTCAGTGTTTAAGTCACATTCATATAGTCCACATAAAATTTTTAATCCAAAAAGGTGTAGGCAATTGTGTAGACACCTAAATTTGATGTGCCGTTGGGGCCTCGTGAACCATAGCATGCGGAAGGATTTGGAGAGAAGTCAGCTGACCCCAGCTAGCCAATTGGAGTCCTCCATTGGGCGCATTAACTTTGAAAAGGACCTGTTGGGGTCCTCAAGCGGGCTTTTGAAGTTCTCGGGCTCTTGTCTCAGTTACCGCGTCTGAGGTGCTGAAAAAGTTGGAAACTTCTCCCCACTTGCCTACTCAGGTAAGTGACGACCCAAGTTTCTTTTCATAAACTGAACCTATTTGGGCATTAATCATTGCTTTCATCGGATTTCTTAACAGTTTGGCCCTATTTGTGCGAGGCAGTCCTGTTCTCCTGAGGCAGAGTTTCTTTGTCCTGTTCGCCCAAGGCATAGGTCCCGGCTTATTTTCTCGAGGTAGCATTATTTCTCGAGGTAGCGTGAGTATGAGTTCCTGAGGTGTGAATCACATCAATTATGTGATCAATATCTTTGTATTCTCAATTTAAAATGCTTCACATCCTTTCACCTATATTTCTGAGCTGGGTGTGGTGCCATATTGGAGACTGAAGTAAGCAGACCAAGTTCTGCCTCAGGCTGGATACATGGTGCGGTCCTCTCTCAGGAAAAAAGCAAAAACAAACAAGAAATAAAAACAAGCATCATTAACAAAAATATCATTATTTGCATCAGCCTGGGTACCTGGTGCATCCTTGTCTTTAAAAAAATTCAGCCAACAAAAACAGGAAAACATTACCTTTCTTTCTGTTTGCATCACCCTGAGTACATGGTAAGGTCTTGTCCTAAAAAGTAAAACAAATCAAACAAACAACATAAAAAAAAAACAAAGAAAATAGCACACCATTTTTTCTCTTTGTATATTTGTCTTATTAGTTTTCATATGCCAGGCTTTTAAAATGGTGGATGCTGATTCCTCTTCGAGTTTATTTAATATGAATTTTAAAATACTTTTGCATCTGAACTAGAAATACCTGTTGGAGATGACTGTGATTTCATTCCCAAGTCATTTAGAACTTTTTTCAGTTCCCTGCTGTGTCTGGTTGGAAACTTTATGATTTACATGTCTCTGCATTCTGAATGTGAGAGTTATAAATGTTTGCCTCCATTTCTTACTTTTATCTATAAAACATTCAAAAATAATTTTACACGTCTAAAATGTATTCTCCCAGATAACTCTGCTGAGAGATGGTTTATAAAGCTAGTTTTTCCAATAAGGAAAGCAAACTCCATACAGAGGTTCTTTGATGCCCATCACCTTTTCTGAAATAGATTGGTACTGCCAGGAGCATGTTGGGAGCCACCTGGAGGCACAGGTGGTCCTGCAGTTTGGAGGTAGCCACGTGGGGCTGAGCAACCCTGCCTGCACCCTTGCCTGCACATGCTCAGACCAGCAGAGTGGCATTGACCAATCGGGACAGCGTTCAGGCTGCTCCGCCGTTTAAAAGCAGCTGCCTCGGGGCCCAAGGCTCTCTCTAAGCTTTCTCTCGTCCCTGCTCTATCGTCCCTTCCCCCAATTTTCCTCAAGGGAATGCTCCAAATAAAGATGTGACCAGAGAAGGAATTCTCGTTTTTGGTGGGGTTCATTCCTGCTGGACAGGATGGCGCCCCGCAACTGGTGCTCGAAACCCCGGACGCTGAGGGACCCTGACAACTACGCCGGGGGACCCTGAGAAAGCCCGGGAGAAAAAGCCAAGATCAGACACCAGCACAGAGAGCCTTGAATTTCAGAACTCTGAGAACATGGAGCGGTGAGTGACGTCGGTTGAAATCCCCAGAAAGGGGAGGAAAAGAAATGTAAAAAGGAATTTCAAAGGATAGGCCTAAATAGAAAAGAAAATACAAAAAAAAAAAAATCAAAGTTAAGGTATCTAAAAGAAGGTACAGAAAGCAACGGGGAAGAAAAATCCCTTAAGTTCAGTGCAGGAGGGATGTAAACAGCAGCAAAAAAGGCGAGGTAACTAAGGCGGGACTTTGAGGACGATGGGGTACGGGAGACCGCGGCTTCCGCTCCCTCTCCGTCCACCTGCGTACTCGCTGTTAGAGACTGGAGGCAACAGTCTCGTAGGGAGGCGGGCTTGATCGAGTTCAAAGACTGCCTTTCCTATTCTTAAAGAGCCACAGAGCTTTTGGAGGTGATTTTCGCCTAATTTTGTTAAGAGAGCTCAGTCTCTGGCTCTCACGTACAAAAAACTTTAATTTTTGACTGAGAAAGACAAGCTGCTTGATCGTGCTGAGAGTGCTGGCGGCAGCCGGCCCGCCTTTGAGCGGTAATGCCTGATTAGAAACACGGAAGTGGGCCAGGCACGGTGGTGCACACCTGTGATCCCAGCTACTCAGGAGGGAGACGCAACCAGTTGCTGGCGGGGAGTTTGCTGGAGGCCTACGAACAGCCAGGTCACCATGGCGACGGGCGGGCTAAAGTCCATGTGTCATCAGAGGCTATATGTCCCGGCCTTCTGGCGGGGCTATGGTTTTTGGAGGACTTTTTCAGCACCTGAGCGGACTCGCCTGACTGAGGCGGAAGCTGCGTGGTGAGCAGCGGCGCCATAGAAGGCAGAGAGGAGCTGAATCGGCTCTGCGGAAAAACTGTGTTTCCATAGCAACATGGGCGAGCCGGGAGGTGAGTTCCCAGAGAACGGGGCTCTGCGCGCGGGCGGACCGGGCAGGAGAAGCCCCTCCACGGGTGGGCGGATGCCCCCCCTCGCCGGAGCTTGGAAAAGGCTCACAGCCGGCGGTGCGAGTTCATTGCCTGAGGTGAAACGGCGAGCCCGCGCACGGCCCGGGGCGGAGCCATGCCTTTGGGCCATGCGGAGCGCGCCATTATGGGCTTCAGAGGCGGAGCTGTGGCAGCCGCCGCTGTCCGCTGCTGCCGCCGCCCTCAGCCAAGGTCGCCAAGAATTTAGTCAGATAAAAACATTTGTCGCCAAAAATTCAGTCAGATAAAAACATTTATCCCCTAAACAACGTCCCTTCGTCAGCAGGAAGTAGCCAGATCGATGCTACGCCCATTCTCCCTTAAAGAACTGGTCGTGATTATCATAATAAAGGCATGTTTACCTGGTTACCGTATCCTAGGTAACAAAGAAAGGCGGACCTTTTGCCTGAGGCACCTGGTGAGATAAACAATGTTACCTAGAGGTTTTTCCATCTGAATAGGGGAGCTGGAGAGATGGCTCAGCGGTTAAGGGCATTGCCTGCTCTTCCAAAGGTCATGAGTTCAATTCCCAGTGACAACTGCTTTGGTTTTTAAACAATAGAGGGGGACTACATTACCAGTGACAGCTTCCCCCAGAGAAAGGATTTCTCTTGCATTCTTTACACTTAATTTTTAATTCAAAATTTTGCTGGTACAGGCAAACAAGATTTGCTCTTTGAAACGGAGACATGCAAGTCTCTAAGTTCAAAACCAGCCTACTTCCAGTACTGATTGTGCTGAATTTTTACACTGAGAGTTTTTAATACTCTTAAATGTTTAATTTGGGAGGAGAGTTTTGTTTATGTTTTTCTAGGAATGCTGACATACATCTGGATGCCAGCGAGACCGACCAGAGAGATAAAGAAGACGACCCAGTGGATGCTGAGTGTCCTGCTGTGGAAGATTCGTGCGGAGACAGCAGAGATGACCTTCTGGGCGGTGCCAAGAGCAGCTGTTTCACACCATCGACTTGAGCAACACCCTGTGCAACCTCTTATCTCTTACTCTACTTTGCCTTTTCCTTCCTTAGGAATGGGTGGGAGCAGAGATATCCTTGGCATGCTGCGTCTAGGTGGGGACCAGATTGGAAAATAGTTTTGCCTTATTGCTCTTAAAGACAATAATTAGGGGGAGATGTTGGGAGCCACCTGGAGGCACAGGTGGTCCTGCAGTTTGGAGGTAGCCACGTGGGGCTGAGCAACCCTGCCTGCACCCTTGCCTGCACATGCTCAGACCAGCAGAGTGGCATTGACCAATCGGGACAGCGTTCAGGCTGCTCCGCCGTTTAAAAGCAGCTGCCTCGGGGCCCAAGGCTCTCTCTAAGCTTTCTCTCGTCCCTGCTCTATCGTCCCTTCCCCCAATTTTCCTCAAGGGAATGCTCCAAATAAAGATGTGACCAGAGAAGGAATTCTCGTTTTTGGTGGGGTTCATTCCTGCTGGACAGGATGGCGCCCCGCAGGAGCAGACATGTCTCGCTGTCATTAAAAGTCTTAGGTTAGTAAACATATTAAATGCCATATTCTGTGTGTCTTTGAAGTGTATGAAGACCATCTATCTATCTCAATGTAGCTGTTTATCACCTTGAAAACATACCTAACATGTCTTTAAGTTTTACTATTATAGATGACTATTAATTTGTATTCCTTAATTATTCATTACATTTTTAAATGAGCTGTATAAACACAATACTCCAAATAAAATTAGAAATATACATACAGTATAACAATGTTAAATTTTCATCAATTGGGTATATACCCAAAGAATGCTCATACCCTAAGGATATGTGCTCAAGTATGTTCTTGGCAGCATTATTTGTAATAGTCAGAACCAAGAAACAGCCTAAATGCCCCTCAACTAAAGAATGG
The DNA here is from genome assembly GCF_982192425.1 of Myodes glareolus. NCBI lineage: Eukaryota > Metazoa > Chordata > Mammalia > Rodentia > Cricetidae > Myodes > Myodes glareolus. Next base: position 54,017,503 of record NC_142053.1, read on the forward strand.
ATAAGGAAAATGTGGTATAGCTGAGCATGGTGATGCACGCCTTTAATCACAGCACTGGAGAGGCAGAAGCAGGCAGATCTCTGTGAGTTCAAAGCCAGCCTGGTCTACAGAGTGAGCTACAGTACAGGCTCCAAGGTTACACAGAGAAACACTGTCTTGAAAAACAAAACAAAACAGAAAAAGAAAGAAATTGGGGTGCATTTGCACAACGTAGCACTACCCAGTGGCAAAAATTAATGACATCTTGAAATTGGCAGTCAAATGGGTGGATATAGAAAAAATCATACTGAGTGAGGTAACCCTGACGCAGAAGGGCAAATATAATAAGTATTCACTCATAATTCTCTTTTAGACATAAAGCAAAGAAAACCCAGTCTACAGGTCGTAACCCCAGAGAACCTAAGTAATAAAGAGCATCCTAAGAGAGATATACATGGATCTACATATGAAGGAGAAAAAGATAAGATCTCCTGAATAAATTGGTAGTGTGGGAGTCAAAGGAGAGTGTAGAAGAGGAAAGGGGAGGAAGGAAGGGGAGCAGATAAAAAAAAAAACACTTATAGCTCAATAAAAGCAAAACAAAAAGAAAAGAGGAAAAAATGTATCAAAAAATCAAAATTCTTATCAATGTAAAATATTTTAGATTAATAGTTTTTTTTGGATTAAAGTAAGTTCAATAATCTACCCTTTTATCCTATCATTTCTTTTTCTTTTCTTATTTTTCTTTTCTTTCTTCCTTTTTTCTTTTTTTGGTTTTTCAAGACAGGGTTTCTCTGTAGCTTTTGGAGCTCGTCCTGGAACTAGCTCTTGTAGACTGAGCTGGCCTGAACTCACAGAGGTCTGCCTGCCTCTGTCTCCCGAATGCTGGGATTAAAAGCATACTCCACAACCTCCCAGTCAGAAGATTCTTAATTTCTTGAAATTTAATTTGCCAGGTTTTGCTATTGTTTCCTGAGCTGTTTCCAGAATGCATTTAAAGAGGCTTTACTGTGACTATACAGTGCCTATAAAGGGTTTTTCTCATATTATAGAAGTTTCAAGATGTCATATCTTACATTAGAAGCACTGATCGATTTTGAATTGAATTTTGTAAAGAGAGACAGGGATACATGTTACTCTTTCTACATTTAGATGGTTAGTTTTGCTAAACTAGCAAAAATTAACAAAGTTGTAAAAATAGTTTCCTTTTCTCCAGTGGATGTTTTGGGCACTTTTTCTTCAATAATCAGGTAATTCTAGATATATGATCATATTTCAGCATTTTCTATTTCATTCCACTGACTTACACATCTCGTTTTGTTGCAATAGCATGCTGTTTATGTTTCTATTGTTCTATGATATAATTTGAAAGCAGCTAACATTTAATTGCTTGTTCCTGTACGTAAGTGGTCTTTCCATCTTCTAATGTCTTCTTCGATTTCCTTCTTCACTGTAATTAAATTAGCAGTTTCAGGCTTTCACTTCCTCGTTAAGTCTGTTCATTGGTATTTAATGCTTGAAGCAATTGTGCATGGAATTGTTTTCTTGATTTATTTGACAATGTCATGGAATATTGGAATGTGGAAAAGCATCAGTTTTGTACTTATTTTGTAATACTGAGTGTTTTTTTTTATTTTTTTGTTTGTTTTGCTGCTTTTACCAAATCCTAATGTTTTCGGTTAGAGCATTTGGAGTCTTTTAGTTATAGGATTATAGCAATGATTCTTAGGAATAATTAGACATCTCCCTTTACTGTTTGTGTATATCATTTGCCATTTTCTCTTGCTTTACTACAGTAAACTAAAACTTCATTCAGCACATTGAGTAAGATTGGAAAGGGTTGATCATACATTCCTTTTGCTGAATTGAGAAAAATGCTTTCCAGTTTTACAAATTTAATATGATTTTGACTGTAGGTTTATTGTGTAGAGGCATTTTATAGTGAGATATGTTCCTTTTAGTCTTAGATTCTTCAGTACTTTTTTGATAAAGGCCTGTTTTGTACTTGTAAGATCATCATGTGACCTCTGACTACAAACCTATTAATAAGTGAAACATCCTTGCATACCTAATATAAGCCAAATTGATCATGGTGTTAAAATACATTATTAAATTCAGTTTATAAAGACTCTGTTAGAAAAAGGTAATACATTAATAATGTTCACCACCAGAACTTTTTTTTTTTAAATTTGGGTCTCAACTAGGCTAGATATGAAGGTACATTGTCCACGTAGGAGAAGTTTAGCATTTCCTGTATGTTTTAATCAGATAGTCTCGGGAGCATTTTTCAGGTCTGATAAAATATTTCCTTCATCCATGTGTTTCTAGGATTTTCTTTGTTGGGAGATAATTTATTGATTTTTCTGAATCTCTAAAGTTATTTATATCTTTTGTATCTGGTAAATTATCCATTTATTTTTGATATTCTTCGAACAGGAGTTTTTAAACATTCATTAACCATTTTCACAATTTCACAGGTGTTTCGTTTTACTGATTCCTTTTTATCTCTTTTTTGCCAATTTATATATTCATTCTCTCATTTAGTTCAACTAAAGATTTTGTCAGTCTTACCTTTTGAGAGAAACTATGTTTTTCATTGATTATTTGTATTGTTATTCATCTTAGTTACTATTTCATTGCTATGAACAGGTATGACCAAAGTAATTTTAAAAGGTATTTAATTGGGGGCTGCTTATAATTTCAAAGGGTGAGTTCATGGCCATCATGATGGGGAGTGTGGTAGGCATGGTTTATTAGTTACAGCTCTCATCTGATCTGAAAGTTGCAGGCAGAGATAGATTGGGCCTGCCATGAGTTTGTGACATTCCTCCTAATAGTCCCACTAACTGGGAACCTGCATTCAAACATACGAGTCTATGAGGCCATTTACTTTTTCGAGTCAGGGTTTATCTGTAGGCCTGGCTGTACTGGATCTTGCTCTGTTGTAAAGCTGATAATCACAGATATACCTGTATCAGCTTGGGATAAAGGTGTACTGTTCACAGAGGCAGAAGGAACAAAAACCAGTAGGTTTCAGATGGCCACTAGTGGCTGTTTAGTCTATATAGTGAGTTCATAGAGTATCTGTGTTACCGAAGTTCCAAGTCTCAAGAGGAGTCAAGGTCGATAAAAAGTCCAGAAGGTCCCAGAAGAAGGGATGGAGCTACCAAAGAAGGGATGGAGCTACAAAAGGCAGGGATCCAAGAAGCCCTCCTGGGTTTCTACACCAAAATGTTAGATTTAAGAATAGTAAATGAGCAAAAGATATGAAAGAAACCTAAGTCTGCTCTCAACAGTTGAGACTGTTTATTAGCACAGCAGCAAGGGCCAATGACTTCCCATGGGAATGGAACTTGTGTGAAGGGGAAGGAACTGATTAGGGCTCTTATAGGACTGGGCAGGGGGTTTGATAAATAGAACATTGATAGAGCTGCAGAGGGTACATAAGGACTTTTTCTTTTGAAACTTCTCATTCAGGCAAAGCAGACGGTAGGCAGAGTTTTCCTGTTCCACAGACAATCTCAAATACACTGAGGCTTATATTAATTATAAATGCTTGCCTGATAGCTCAGGTTTAGTACTAACTACCTCTTACAAGTTAAATTGACCCATTTCTATTAATCTACATTCTGGAATGTACCTTTTGCCTCTGTTCCATTTTGTGTGTTCAACAAATTCGATATCTGGCTGTCAATTTCTCTAACTCTGTCCCTCTTCAGCTCAGGATACTCTTAGCCTGGTTTTTTACCTAACCTCCTGCTGCCAAGCTACATGCCACTGAGCTCTTTATTAGCCAATTATGGTAATACATATTCATAGTATACAAATAATGTTCCACAGAATTTCCTCCTTTTTGTCTAAGTAAAAGGAAGGTTTTAATTTTTAACAAAGTAAAACTATATATATATATATATATATATATATATATATATATATATATGTACATATATGTATATATATGTGTGTGTGTGTGTGTGTGTGTATGTGTTATCAAGAATTACAGTTACAAAATTCAGTCTATTTGGTAAAATTAGAGAAAACTATATTATCTATCATATCTTTGTGAGGCTAAAATTTTACCCCTAATTTACCTTTTATCATAGCTTAAGACAACTCTATCTAATCTTCAACTCCATCAACAAACCTAGAAGGATGAAAATGTTACTAAATGACAGGGACATCAGTTTCCCTGGACCGTTACCCTAGGCTCTTCTCTGATGTTGGGGTATCCAGCTATGGCCTATAGACCTGGCATATCTGACAGACATTTCTGAAAAGCAGGGAATTTTGAAGGATTTTCTGCCTTGTCTTGACAAAGTTTGGGAGTCACTCACTGTCTTTTGCATTTACTGGTCCAGTTTGGAAAGTAGCTCTCAGCAATTGAGACAAAGGGATTTTCTTTGCTCACTTGGCTGATTTTCGCCATAAAGAAAATATATTCCATATGGAGTTTCTTCAGTGCCCATCACCTCCTCTGAAGTAGGTTGGTTCTGCCAGGAAGAGACATGTCTGTGTGAGCTGCATAAACACCAACAAGAGCATACACACACAGTATAAGGAAATTAATTTAAATTTGTATCAAAATATACATAAATCCATACAAATATAAATACTTAGGACTAGTAGATGCTTTTTTTTAGTTTAATATAGATTCAATAATCTATCCTTTTATCCTACCATTTCTATATCCCCCCTTTTCTTTTCAGAAAGAGATCTTTGAATCTAATCTTTGTTTAGCTTTTTAATGACCATTACCATTAATAACTTGTGATCAAGCCCCCTTAAGTGACAACAAACATCTAAAACCAAAGTTTGAGACTGTGGTTACAGTTCTCTAGACTGTTTCCTGTTATTTGTTGGTGCTCTTATCTTTGGGGGAGTCTTGAGAAAATGGGGACAATAATGAAGTACCATCTGGAGAAGTCTGTGAGCATGGACCATCTCAGCCAGCAGCCTTCAAGCTGTTTGGATGATCAATGTTAAGGAGACTCTAACAGAGGTATTCTGAAATTCTGGATCACATGGGCCATCAGTTTTCATTGGTGTTTGGTCCCCTTGCTCTGAAAATAAATAAACTTTTAAAGATTATATATATATATATATATATATATAATGTATATATATACATTATTTCAAGTATGGAGTGTGCATTGTGCATAAGTTAGCCAAATATGAGTTTTTATTATATGTTTGAGCAAGTAAAATATGCATTACATATCTTTTTGTTCTTTTAGGTTCATTTCTTTATGTTTGTAGTTAGGATTTAAGAGAATCTTTCTCTTTCAGACCTGATTTTCTTTATCCCAGAATGAATCCACAGCCTCTCATTTCCTGTGGAAATAAAAGCATAACCTCTCCTGCAAAGCAATACACATTTTGACTTAAAATTTGGAAGTCAAGAAATTTTTAAATATATAGATTGGTTTAATCAAGAAGTCCTTACAACACATTATGTCCTAGAAATCAAAAAATTCAAAGATGACAGAATAACATACAAGATTCAGACTCTCTGTATTTTTTTAATCTTTACTTTGCTTTTGCTTTTATATTACTTTACTCCCTCTTTTAGGACTTAATTATTTTAAAGCTATTTTATATACCATTTTTCTCTCTTTCAAGACTATGTATATTTTCAAATACACTGTGACACATTTAGAGGGTTTTCATCTGATCCTGATTTACTGCATATCTCTATCCTTTTCTGACCACATGAGACAAACTTCAAACTGTTAAGTGATGTGGCTAAGACCAAAGCCTATGCCTTGGCAGCTGATTCTACCCTGTTTTGTTCCCTGAGAACCTAGCCTCATGTCAGAGGTACAGGTATGAGCAGCATTTACTGTCTGAACTCTGGAAAGTTGTTGAGTCCATGCTGCCACCAAGTAGCACTGCTTGCTGCTCATAAACCCCATTCAAGTGTTCAGTAGCAGGACTTCCCAAAAGACCCTTCCATGCTGGTACACAAACCAGGAAAATGTATCTTAAAGTAGGCATGCCTCTGTTTGCCTCTAGCAAACAAGAAAACAGTGGTTACCAAGAATTTGAGTTTGACTCCATTTTTGTGTGTTTAGATTTCTTTTTTTTAAGCTTTTATGGCTTTATGTAGATGTATATGGCCCTGAATGTTGGGCGCCATTTGTAGGTGAAATTTTCCTGTCCTGCAGCCGCTCTGAAACACACTGAGTCTTATATTTTAAATGCTCATCTGATAGCTCAGGCTTATTACTTACTAGCTGTTATAACTTAAATTTACCCATTTCTATTAATCTACATACTGCCATGTATCTTTTATGTCGGTCCCGTTTTGTGTGTCTGATTCATTCTGCCTCTGGCTGGTGACTCCTTTGACTGTGTACTTCTTCATCCCAGCATCCTTTTAGTCTAGTTTTCCCATCTAACCTCCTCCTGCCCAGCTATAGGTTAGCGAGCTCTTTTTAGCCAATGAGAGTACTACATATTCATAGTGTATAAAAGGATTGTTCCACAACAGTAGGACATCTTGGGAACTGTCTCAACAAACAGTTCTCCCTGTGATATAAATTTGCTGACTGATAACAGTTGCACAATGACATTAATACAGTCTCAGCAGGATTTTTGGTTTTCTGCCGGCAGGGAATTCTATCAGAGACTATTACTAAGTCAAAACTCATGTAAATGTAATTCATGGATGGTTTTAACCCAGGTAAAAATAATAACTTGTTAGCGTAAGTCCCATGGTTCTGTTTTTTTTTCAAGGAAGATACAGGTGTAAAGGGGTTGTGGAATCCTGCTCCATTGTTAAGAAAAACTGATAATATAGTCAGCAGCACTAGGAGGAGTGGGAGATATGAAGATCCATCTTATAATCACTTTAACATCAATCATAGAGATTCAGAATTTGCCTGCTGGGTTTCAGTCTTGCTTTGCTCCAGTATTTATTTACTATGACCCTTTCCTCCTCTCTTTTGGAGTAGTAATGTATTTTTGTGACATTAAATGTTAGAAGTATGTAATTTGTTTTTTATTTTGATTTTGCAGGTGTTACAGATAAGAGATTACCCCGAGTCTCACAAGAAACTTTAAGCTCTGGAATTGTAAACAATCTGAGACTGAAAGACTGTGGGGACATTTGAAGTTGGACTGAGTGCATTTTGCATTAAGATATGACTACAGACTTAATGCGGACCAGGGAGCAGGATGGAGTAGTTTGAATGAGAATGGCTCCCATAGGCTCAAGTATTTGAATGCTTAATTCCTAGTTGGTGAACTATTTAGGAACAATTAGGAATTGTGGCCTTGTTTGAGAAAGCCTGTTACTAGGGAGTGGGTTTTGACATTTTAAAAGCTAGTTCCAGGCCTAGTCTCACTTTCTCTCTTCCTCCTGCATGCAGATCAGGAAGTAAGCTCTCAGCTACTGCTCCAACACCATACTTGCCTGCCTGTCACCTTACTCCTCACCTTAATTTTCATGGACTAAGCCTCTGAAACTGTAAGCAAACTCCTAATTAAATGCTACTTTTTAATATTTTCTTTGGTCGTGGTGTCTCCTCACAGCAATAGAAAAGTAACTAAGACAATGGGCTCTGTAACATGAGGGCCTGCTTGTTGGGGTTTCTGTCCTGTCCAGTTCCCACAGTCGGTAAGCCCCAAAGAAAATCATACAGAGATTCTACATGAGATATAATCTGATTGGCCCACTATCTCATGTATTCTTTTTAGCTCTAGTAGCTTATATTAATCCATTATTCTTATCTGTGTTAGCAACATGGCTCAGTACCTTTTTCAGTGGGACAGGTCACATCTTGCTTCCTCTGTGTTCTGGGCAGGAGTGGGAATAATGGGCTTCCTCCTCCCTAGAGCACTCCTGTTCTCATTGTCTCACCTCTACTTCCTGTCTGGTTTTCCTGCCTATACTTCCTGCCTGGCTACCAACTAATGAGCGTTTATTTAAAACATTATTGACAGAATAAATACAATTCTCCCACACCAGGCTGAAAGCTGCATATGATTATTGATTGTTTTTCCCTGTTAGCAGCTTGCATAGTACATTGAAAATTGTAAGAACTAGTTCTTATGGATGAGACATGAGGGCTGTTTGCCGATCAATTCCTCCAAGTCCTATGCCTGAAATGTGTGGTGTCTTTCACAGTAATGTCATACCTTCAAGTCCTCATAGGCAGCTGAGCACAATGGCAATAGTGTCTATTCCTTTGGGTGTTTCTTAGATTTCCCAAACTAGATTTCAGGATTTTTTAACATCCTTCCTGATTGCTTCACTTACCTATAGCTCATTGTGGTATAATGTTTAATTTTTTTGATTGTTTCATTTCTGTCGTTTCCCTTAATAGTGATTTATAAGTTCATTGCTTTAGGACCTGATAAGATAGAAAATACTGATTTTACTTTTAAATAATTTTTACTTGCTCAGTGACTTACATTGGTATCTGTATACAGAATATTCCATGAACTGCTGAGAAGATATGTATCCTATAGCTATTAAATATAATAGTCTATAGATTCTTACTCTAGTATGCTTTCTTATTTCTGTGATAAACAACATAACTGAAAGCTACTTGGGGAAGAAAGATTTTATTTCACTATTACTCTTATGAATTCATGATCCAGGGGAGTCAGGGTAGGAATTCAAGATAGGAATCAGGAAGCAAAACCCACGAAGTAATTATGCTTACTGACTCCCTCCCCCCGGGTTGTTCAGTTGAAAACCATACTTTTTTTTCTCAAGTATATTTTTACACTATTTGTTCAGCATTTAAAGCACCTCTGCAATTTTTTTCTGCTATGGCATTCAGGAGATATTTTCATTTGCTGTGCTTTTTCATATTTCCTATAATTTTGTGTTGTGACCTCTGTATCATGTTGGATTGCTATGTGACACCTTCAGGTTTATCTTTTTATAGTGTTTAGCCATCTGTGCAGGGCTCAGTATCAAATCCCAAAAAGAAAGAAGAAACCACTGTAACAGCTAAACTACATATAGAAGTACACACAGAAAGTATTGAAATCAACAACCCCAACAACTATACAGCAGATACTTCTCACCCAACAGTAGACCATCTTTGAGAGGGAGGAGGCATCTGCAACCTAAGGCCTTCTGAAGTGGCTTCCTTCTCTCTTCTTAGCTATTCCTGTGTATTCTTTTACATATGAACTTTACCATCAGGCTAACCCAGTAAAAGGTAGATATATTTGAAATTGAATTACATTTATGAATTACATTTAATCATTAATTTTGGGAAAACTTTTTAAATGTTTTTAATTTTGAGTTTGTCAGGGAAAAGTCAAATTTAAATAGTATTGCTCCAAAACCCTTATAATGGACTCTGGAGTCCTTATTCAATATCAGGCACATCCGCAATAGAATTGTGAACCAAAGTCCTGGAATATTCACAGATATTCCTAGGAACAGGGTGACCTTGTAATAGAGCATATACAGAAAATTCTTGAATACATTTCACTAACATTAAACAGCAAATTCTTGTATACATTTCACTAACATTTGTAACAGTGTGTGAAATCAGCTACTTTGTTACATCAAACTGCCCAGTCCCTTCCTCTCTAGACTGACTTTTTCTTCACACAAAAGAAAGTTCTTCACCAAAAAGAATCACTTACACTCTCTAGCACTTTGAGCTACCACAGAAGACCACTTTTTTAAGACCCTTAGACATGTGCCTGAAATTGAAATCCCAGAAGCTTCAAGAAAATGTAAACATTTTTTAAATCTTAGTCATCAGGTTATTTTATCAAAAGACAATGCCATAAAGTGTACAAGATGCTGTAGCAAAGTACCATACTAGGTAGGAGATAAGCAACAGTTATTTTGTTTCTGATGGTTTTAATGTTTTTGCTTCAAATTTTTCCTTATTTTGTGTATTCATATGATGCTACATTGTCTTATAATCTATCCACTTTATCATGCTGTTTTCTTTTTATCAGTGTTATGTAGGTATTTTAGAGGATTTGTTGTCATCCTGGCAGTAGAAGAGAAATTTAGGAGCTTTCTGACTCTTTCATGCGTTACAGGATTCTTAATTTGCCCTCATTTTGTTTTCTTCCATCATTAACAAATTTTCTTCAAAGTTGCTCCTATCCACATCAATTTTTTTGTTTCTCAGAGCCTGTGTGTTTCAAAGACTGCAGTTTTAAACCCTCCATATTGTCTATTTGATATGCATTTGATATTCATTTTTGTAACACATACTCATAATTCATATTAATGAGACTCATTGTGATATGTCCATACCAACTTCTAGATTACATGAATTATATCTAGCTGTGTTTTATACCCCAAACCCTGCCATCTCTCCTAGACCCTAGAAGTCTCTGTACCATAATCAAATTGACTATTTAATTTTTACTTTCCACAAGTGAGATAACATACAGCTTTGAACTGAACACTTTTGAAGTCTTTGCCCAAAACTGTACTGCATTATTTTGATTTTATGTTTTCTTTTTCATCTTTAGGATTAAATCATGACTAATTTTTCTGAATTTTCTTAAGGTCAACTTTAAGTTCTTAACCATCTTCCTTCATGTATGTCTTGTACAGTTTGGTGTCTTCATCTGCCACAAATATAGTGATGGGAGTGAGACAAATCAAGGACTAGAATGTCATTCCTTTTCTCTTTAATCACAATTAATTTGATGTTTTATTATTTACTATTTTAGATTTACTTTTTCTTCATGATAGCTTATATACTACTGAGGGAAAATACTGGAATTCATGTAAAAAAGTGAACGAAATTGTTTTCTGCTTGCTTACTACCCATTTTGATGCCATTTTATAAGACACAGAGAATATATACATGGGGGGAGAGAGTAGTAACACACCTATAAACATATACAGTTATAAACTCACAAGTCTATTTCTTATCTGTGTCTATCGTAGATGTAGCTGGTGGTGGCCATCTGATTGATTTATTCTTTAAATCATTTCTACCATGCTAGCACAGGCTGCAAAGAAGACACTGTGTGTTTTCCCAGAACTTCTAAATGTTTCTCCTCCTGATGCAGGTTCACAAAAATGGATGCAAAGAACCCCAAAACTCTGTTCGATCTTGCTATACAGTGTTTGCTGAGACATGAGTCTGCGGCAGTCCAAGCTCTGGAGGATATTCCAAGATGTTTTTTTGTTCCATTGTTCATTGCTGCCTTCAAGCGTGGGCATAAGAATATATTGAGTGAGATGGTGAAAGTTTGGCCCTTTTACTGTCTCCATCTTGGGACATTAACTGTACAGGATCCTCAACATGAACTCCAGAACGCCATGATTGAGAATCTTCCAGTATGTCCTGCAAAGAACTCTGCTTCTCGGTAAGACTGTATAATAGAGACATAGGAGGTAATGCTACAGCCTGATACTCTCTTAGAAGAAGTAACTAGTGAATGCTGCAGGTTGATTTGTGAGACTCGGCTAAAACTTGGCAACACATTAAAGACTGATGTCTTCAATATTCCTTAGGAAATCTGTTATTGAGGATTCTATTGATGGGTTTATATAACAGGTGTTACTTAAGAGAAAGACAGAAGCTTTAAGACTAGAGGGGATTTGAAATGTACAAAGGATGGGGGAAGAGGAGGTTGAATTTTCATGGCAAAAACTTGTTGGTAGTTAGTACAAGGAGTACCAGCTATGGATAAAAGGATTTGTTTCTATATGTCATCATTGATCCTACTGGGTTTCATTATCATTTGCTATTTCTCAGATATTCTATCTCCTCTTACCCCTACAGGAAACCTAAACTGAGGATTCTAGATTTAAGGGAAGACATTGACTGTAGGATCACATGCCCTGAAGTCAGCAACAAATCACCTTTCTGCTTTCAATCTTGTTCTTATTCTGACCACTCTGTGGCAAAAATGGAAGGACAGCATCGTTGTATAGATTTAGGGTCCACGATTCGCTTACCCTTGGGACCTATCGAATTACTAGTGGAACTTTCCCTAGGTGGCTCCTTAATGGAAAAGGAATTTTTGGTTTTGCTTGTGAGGAAATTTGTGGAGAGTTTAGGGGCTTTGAAGATATGCTGTCGAGATTTGCAAGTTGATAGATTGGGTGACTGCAAACGCACCCTGAGATTTCTTGATCTCAACTGTGTTAATCGGCTGTCAGTTGATAAGGGTTCACTGAGTGATATCTCCAACATCCTATCTCAGATGAGCCACCTAAAGAGCCTTAGACTGCTTAAAGTCACTTTTAGATCTCTGAGTGGAAAAGTCTTTAAAAATTTCCTTAGTCATTTGCAACGTATCGAAACCCTTAAGGAACTCAAATTGTCTTCATTCTGTCTCAAAAATCATCTGGACAGCGTGCTCAGGTAAGAGTAAGTAAGTAAGGCATGTTTCTGGGTTTCCTGGATAAGTATTGGGACAAAATAGAAAATATTCATGAGTATTCCTTAACTCCTCAAAACCTTTTATGCTTTCTGCTTTGTCACTTTTGGGAATTTGACCCTGGAGGAGGAATTACAAAAACTAAGCAGCCAGCAATGTAAAGATAAGTGCAGAAATACAAAGGTGAAAACCCACTAACCCTTTAGATATGAGAAGAAAGAAGAATTGAGATGGTGGAAGACTTTTTCTATAGCACTGATGCACATAATCATAGATGCCAGTGGCTTACAATGACAGATCACTTTGCTAATTTGTAGTCTCCAAGGTATAGACCATGAAAGTAGGGACTGTCCAAAGGTAATCTCCAGTTGACTGCTCTTTCTGATCCCTTTCCACTAAAAACGTGAACTGAAATCTACAATGGATAATAATTTAAGTATTAAATGCATTAGTTGTTCTCTTAGTATTTCTTAAAATCATGAATTATAATACACTTTACACATTCTTAACATTAAAAGAAATTATATTTCAGTGTAGAAAACCAAACTTTCAGCCATATGTGGTGGCATATGATTTTAATCTCAGTACTCGGGAAGCAAAGACAGGCAGATTCTCTGAGTTCAATGCCAGTATGATGTTTATAGTGAGTTCCAGGGCAGCCAGGACTACATAGTAAGTTACGGCCTAAAACAATATCTCAGAGTCACAAAACTATTAAGTGAACAAAGTACAGATCAACGCATTAATACTCACTTATACCGCATGTGAAAATTGGATTATTCTGGATATAAAGGTATAGTGTTTCTCATTGAATCCTCATTCTTCAGAAATTTTATTGTTGTTTTATCCCTACAGAGTTCTGCCACCTAGTCTGGATTTTTTGTATCTGTCATTCTGTGATATATCGTACAGAGACTTCAAATTTCTAGCCCAGTGTCCTCAGGCTTCTCACCTAAAGATATTGAATCTTAGTAACAATGCAATGTATTGGGATGATTTCGAGCCCTTTCAAACTCTTCTGTTAAATTTCTCTGGTACTCTTAAGCATCTGGAGATAAATCATTGCCTTATGAATGATTCTGCAATCTCTGTTCTTATCCCTGCCCTAATGCGTTGTACTCATCTCTGTATCCTGGTCTTTGCTTCTAACCCATCATAATGCTTATGCTTGTGAATCTCATGCATAGTCTAACACCTTTGATGAAGCTAAAATATGTGATTTATCCTATCCCTATGCATTGTTATGAAAGATGGCATTTTCAGGGCAGATTAGACCGACGGAGGCTTGCTCTTGTACAACTACAACTGAACGCGATGCTACAGATTTCAGGGAGGCATGACATGAAATGGATCACTTACTCAGAGTTAATTTCACAGTCTAACACAGATTCAATCTGATATGTTACTTAAGTACTAAATGTTATTTCTTGAACCCATACACGTAAAATATAAGGTTCTTATATTGAGGCAAATTGCACTTAAGGAAATTAGATATGTAAACTAATTCCTTTACAGAAAAATTAAAAAAAATGGAGTACTTGGAGAATCCCTGTGTATCTCTTGTCTACTATTGATATATTTCATTTTACTGAGCATAGTGATGTGCATGTAATACAGGATGATCAACTCCTAGTTTGCTATATTTCTGCTCATACTGTTTGGTTCAATTGTTGGTACAGCACACAAATCAGAACAATGACAGCCTTTCCTGCCTTATTTGAGAATAAGGCAGAGTTTTTATTTTATTTTGAGACAATGTTTTCATCCCCTAAGTTACTATAGGCTGGTTTTGGCTGCTTTGTGGAAACAAAGATTTAGTAGTGGACAAGGAGAGCAGGCAAGCAGAGGTTCTGATGTTTCAATATAACCTCAAGAACACAAATATAATTTGACAATTCCTTGATGTAGGCCAACTGTAAAGTTTCCACTACTTCCCATGAACTCTTCAGTTGGGTATCTAGCCTTTGTCTCATGAATTTTTAGGTGGGATTTAGGATCCTTGCCATAATATTCCCCCTACTTTAGTTCTCCTGTTCTACTCCCAGTTCTATCGATCCTGTACATTTCCTTAGCTGTATAAATCATTCCCTATATACATTTTGCTTCTCTTTTCCATTAGCTGTGCCCCATTTGGTATGATACATACTAGCCATGTTTGAGTACTGAGTCTAACTGACTTTATACTCCAAAATATAACATAATTATAAATTCAGTTTGTATGCCCTAGATTTACTTACAAGTGGTGTATGTAAAGTCAGAAATTAATAATTACACAGGGCCAAGAAAATGCCTCAATTGCCCAGTTGATTACCACAGAAGCACTCATTTTCTCAGCTCCTAACCTAGCGTTTGTGTAAAAAGCTGAGTATTAAAGAGCACACTTGTAACTCCAGTGTTGAAAAGGTGGAGGAAGGAAGATCATTGGGGCTACATGGCCAGACATTCCAGCAATTTAGTGCATTCTACGTTCAGTGAGAGATCTGCCCGCAGAAAATATGTGTAGAAGAAAAAACTAGATATTGACTTTTGGCATGCATGTGTGAGCATGAGCACATGCACACATACACATGCACACATACGCACACACACATAGTCAAGTGCATGCACCTTCTCCCACACATGAACACAGACACATAAATATATCTTATTCATATTGTTAATTTCTTTAAACGCGTACTGCATCCTAAAGCATGGAAAAAGTTCAAAATTAACATTTGTTGAGATGTCAAAACAACTGCATTTCAGTCACTGAGTAACAAAAAGAATAGATTATAAGTAATAATCTACACATAATGTTGTCCTATTGAAATATATTAGTAATTGCAATGGCTTAATTCTTTATATTGTTTTCTTTTTTAAGTGAGGTCATACTCAGTTTCAGTCTGACCACAGAAAAAAGTAATTTAATTTTGCTTTTAGAGGTTATATTGTCAAATGTATCAAACTATATATATTTTTTGGTTTTTTGAGACAGGGTTTCTCTGTGTAGCATTGAAGCCTGACCTGCAATTCACTCTGTAGTCCAGGCTGACCTCAAACGCACAGAGATCCACCTGCCTCCACATCCCAAGTTCTGGGATTAAAGATTTGCACCATCACTGCCTGGGTCCAAACTATATTTTACAGGCAAAATATAATAAGAAAATGGCAAGGCAGTTAATATTTGTTTTTATTATTTTTGGTGGTAACATTATATTTCTAAATTAATAAGAAAAAGCATGTTAAAATGATGTAATTCATGTGTCATAATTCTTTTGTGATATCACATTTCAAATTTGTACATATTTTTCATAATGCTTGCATCATGATATAATGCAAAAAATTCAAAAACCAACTAAAATACCAGTGTAATGAGCGATTTACTTTGTTGTTTATAAGCTTAAAATGCAGAGATTTGACAGTTTGTACTAAATAAAATATTAAAATTATGTTTACCTGTTTCTTTGAACTTTCTTTTTTGTGTTTTCCATATGGCTGTCACTATATATTCTCTGAATAAACTGAGATCTTTTGCTCTCTGAAGTACAAATATGACTAATGTGTTAAGAATGCTGGGGAAGCTGAAACTGGACCAATATTGACATATTTTCTCTCTTTGCTCTGTCTTTCCTTGGGTACCATGTTTCTGTCAGAGACACTGCACCTGGGGTAAAAACTAGACCCTACAATGAACAGAGAACTTGGAATTTATTCCTGTCATTTTGAATATGTGAATGGTATTCCTGGAGACTCCCGTGCAAACAGGTGCTCTGGATACTTTGTTTTCTATAGATCTGAAAGGTAACCTAAGTGAGTGTACTATATTGCTTCTATATGGCTGTGATAAGAACTTCAAAAGCAACTGAGAGAGGAAAAGGTAGATTTGACTTACATGTCCCAACCTCAGCCCATCATCGGGGGAAGTCAGAGGAGGCATTTGAACAGGAGCAGAGGCAGGAAAGATGGAGGAGAGCTGCTTAGTGTCTTTCTGTGGCTTGTTGAACATGTCTTCTACAACCCAGGACCAGTTGTCCAGGGGGCACTTCCCACAGTGGGCTGGGCTCTGTTTCATCAACCATTCATGAATCAAGAAAAATGCCCCACAGACTTGCTTACAGGTCAATCTGGTGGAGGCAGTTCTTCATCTATGGTCCACTTTCTCTCCATGACTCTAGTTTCTGTAAAGTTGACAAACTGGTCACTAACAGTAGACCTATGCCGACTTGACACACATACATAGCTTCTAAACTATAACCTTTCCTTGTTTATTCCTAATAACGTTACTATCACAACATAAAAGAATATGACCTTCAAAATACCAAATCCTTTAATTTTTTCAGTATATTCACAGTTCAAGGTCTCTTTAAAATTTCAAAGTTTATTGACTGTTATTTCTTATAAAATTAAAAAATAATTTATTGAAATCTAATATTTTGGGGGATGATTTCAATATATGTGTTTATATATTCAAAGCATTTTAATATTTTGTCACATTTGATATACAAAACACGTATGCATGTTTCCAGTTCAGAGACAAATTGTAGGAGTTTGTTCTATCTTTCTGCCAGGTGGGTCCAAGGGATTGAACTCAGGGTGTCAGGTGTGGCAACAGATGCCTTTACCTGCTGCTCTATCTCCCTGGCTCCTTTAACAGGTGTTTAAGAAGTTCAAAGTACCTTCTTTTGTAAGACAGTATAGATTTATATTGTTTCAAATTATGTGAGATAGATTAACATACTTAGTTTGTATTTTAATTTCTTATAAATCACGTTTTAACCTACAGCAAAGCTTTTTCTCTCCTCAGCCTTAATTTCCAGAATTACCATTTGAAAGTGCTGAAACTTAAATATTCCACCAGGAGGCCTTAAGTTAACGTTTTTATATGTACACTTTAGTTAGAGCCAACTGAGATAAAAGCTTTGAATAATGGATTTTTCAAGAGAATAAAAATTACAAAAGGGACTGGAGAGATTGGCCAGTGGTTAAGAGCACTGGCTGCTCTTCCAAAAGTCCTGGGGTTTGATTTCCATCACCTGCACTTTTGGCACAACAACCACCAGTACCTCCAGTTCCAGAGGATCTGACACTGTCTTCAGGCCCCTTTGGACACGGCACACAAATGGTACACAAACATCCATGCAGGAAAACCACCAATACACATAAAAACATGGAAAGATTTAAAGTACAGACAACAATCCCTGGAAATCCAAAACTTATATTTTGAATTAGGTTTATTGGAAATAATTTAGAATGATATGGGATTTGAAATGATATAATAGAAGATTGTAGCTTTAGCTGTGTTTGTGAATTTTGTTTAGGATACCTAGAGACTAATTGTGGTCCGTTTGTTGAGTTAAGAAAAAGTTGATGTAATATGATAAACACTTTTAGGTATGTATTTCTGGTCCACACCACTTCCACGTGAGTCTCACAGATGCAGGTGTACTTCAAGTGAAATTCTGGTACCTGTGCGTGTAGGTAAGACTTGATGGCACAACTACACATTAAGGTCAGACATTTCCCCCACTTTCAATTCCAGATGTATCTTCATGTTTCACTTGCCCTAGATGACTTTCTCTTATATTCATGCACATGGTTGTGATCTGAACTCTGAAATCACTGCTGTTTGCCAGCCCTATAACTTGACACACCTGACCTAGAAGAAAGACCCTGAGGAATGACCTGCCCCATTTAGGGAAACCTCTACTCTGTGGTTTCAAAAGCTCTGTTGCTTATCACCTCGTAACTACTCCTTCCAGTCCCAATCTACATCTCTCCATCTAAGGAAATCCCATCTGAGAGGTCCACAAATGTCAATGTCTTGTTCGTTGGGGTCCCTAGGTAGGGGTCTCGTGCAAATAAGGACAAGGTATGCAGAGTATACATACTGCATCACAAGCTTTAGTTTGTGTGACTTTTTATACAGACTAAAATGCATTACCTCAACTCTGAACCCCCCTTACTCATGTACATGATCATGAGAAACTCTTACCTCACTTTGAAAGAAAAATTGTCTCAATAAATAACAGTAATTAAAAAGAAAAGAAGTACATAGGAACAAGGCAAAAAGAATACAGAAGCAAAGCACTTGTTTATATCTGGCAGAGTGTGAAGAACTGAGCTCAAAGGCCACTTTCGTATCCAGGGTACAGATTCTGACAGAAGGTTTGTGAAATGGGCAAAGAAAGTATGCTTTCATGTATGCTTGGTTTGCCAAGCAACCATTTCCCAACTTCATCTCATCTGTCCCAGGAGGAGCCTGCACTCTAAGTCAGTCTCCATACACAAAGCTCAGAATCATAGAACAGTGTCCCACTGCAATGGCCCCTTCGCCATTGCCAAGCTGCCCCTTAACTTCAAATAATTCCGGTATTAAATTCTCCTCTCATTTTTTTCTAGGCTTTTTAATTTGACATTTCCCATAATATTTATTAGACTGTATATCACAGTGCCCTGCAATTTCCCTTTTAGCATGTGCACAGTTCCGCGGCCTTGGTATCATGTCTTCCACCCAACTCTTTGTTTCAATACCCATTGTTCACACACTGGCATTATTCCTCTATGCTTCAGTAGTTTCTGGTTAAATAGTTTGTTTTCCAAATAATCTCCAAAATTAAATTGCTCAGAGGAGCTGCCTCAGTGGTTAAGAGCACTTGCCGCTCCTAGCAGAGGATCTTGATTTGGTTTCCAGCACCAATGTAGGTTGGTTAACAAATGCCTGTAACTCAGAGCTAGGTAATCTGGCACCCTGTTCCCAGAGTTGTGTGCAAATGAACTTGCATATTCCAATGTACACAGACATACACAGATATATACAAACCAAATTTTAAAAGTTAGGTTGCCAAAAAATTGAAAATATTTTCATATAATCATGTAAAAGGTGAATATTGGTGGAGAATTTTTTACTTCACTTCTTATTTTTATACTGGGATATAGAATTCCCTAGGATAAAGCTTCATTAGTTGACTTTCAGAAACCCTAAAATTTTCTCTCTATTTGGCAAAGCTTATATTATGTCACCTTTTAACTCAGCTCCTACAGGAGAATCCAGCAAACAATATCAAATAAAAATGATATAACTGCCCAACTGAAGACTGAAATTACCCTGTTTTCCAAAAGAACAGATGGTTCCATGTACCCTGAGCTCAGCATACAAGGAAGGCCCTCTGTTTGACCTTGGTACGGTAGGTTATCTTGAAGTGCAGAAGCTGCAGTGCTTTCTCCAGCTTTTCTCTCCATGAACACAGCTCTCGGCTCAGCTCATGAGAACTTACACACTACGTTATAGAAGGAGGTTTTGACTGACTGTACAGTTGCCAACAGTGCGTCATCAGATCTTGGATTTGAATGTGCTATGGTTTTTGTCTTTGATACCTCCACATTTCTTTAATTTATTTATTTATTTATTTATCTATTTATTTATTTATTTAAAATTCCCACCTCCTCCCCACCTCTGTTTTCCCTCCTCCTCCCCCTCTCCCCCTCTCTCTCCCTCTGAAGTCTTAAGAGCAATCAGGGTTCCCTGCCCTGTGGGAAAACCAAGGTCCTCCTTCCTCCATCCAAGTCTATGAAGGTGAGCATCCAAATAAATCATGCTCCAACAATGCCAGTCCATGCAGTAGAATCAAAACCCAGTGCCATTGTCTTTGGCTTCTCAGTCAGCCTTCGTTGACAACCACATTCAGAGAGTTCGGTTTGATCACATGCTCCATCAGTCCCAGTTCAGCTGGCCTTGGTGAGCTCTCAGTTGATCAGTCCTCTTGTATCAGTGGGTGAACGTACCCTTCGTGGTCCTGACTTCCTTGTTCATGTTCTCCCTCCTTCTGCTCCTCATTTGGACTTTGGAAGCTCAGTCCAGTGCTCCTATTTGGAACTTTGTCTCTATCTCCATCCATTGCCAAATGAAGATTCTATGGTGATATACAAGATATTCATCTGTGTGGCTTCCTTTGTTGTTGGTTTGACATTTTAATTAGTATTAGTACATGGATATAATGTGTTTGGAGCCAATATATCTCCAATTCCCTCCCCTCTAGTCCTTTCATGGCAGTTTGTGCCTGGATCACCAGCACTGACACACAGAGACAGGTGTATCCTGGGACTCACTTACCAGGCGGTCCAGCAAAATGGAGAGCTGCAGATTCAGGAAGAGACACTCACTCCAAAAATAAGGAGAAAAAGTGATCCAAGAAGACATCCCAGTGTCAACCTCTAGCCTCCACACAAGATGCATATACACACACACACACACACACACACATCTAAAAATAAAGTAGTCCCCTGAAACTTTCTTGCCTTTGGTTCCCAGAGAGGGACATGCAGGTAGAGACCTTACCCTCTGGAGTTGCCTAGCCGCCAGTTCGGCAGACATATTTTAAAAATAGCTTCAACAGTACTTGGTGGCTCACACATCTGATCCCAGCACATAGGAGGAAGAATCAGGCAGATCTTAGTGAGTTCAAGACTCCCATGGTTTATGTAGTAGAGCGCTCCAGGAGAGCCAGTGAGGCTTACCTCCAAATTTTTATTATCACTGCTCCAGTCAAAAGCCAAGGTGAGGGGCTTTTCCCATATTTGTGCCTACCCCATTATCCTTGTCTCTGTGGGTCATTACAATTGCTGTTGGGGTCAATGGTGTGTTTTGACTCTTTTGATTTCTGCTTCCTCTTTTATCTGCCCCTTTTTCTTCTCCCATCTGCATTTCCAGGTATCATGGATCTGCTCTCACACATGCTCTCGCTCTCTCTGTCGCTGTCTCTCTATTTCTTTCTATCCGTCTCTCTCTCTCGGTCACTGCCTCTCTCCCATCCGTTTAAAGACAAAACACAAAGAATAGATATGTCCATTCTCTGTTAAGATTCTGAACTTCACAGAGACTCACAGCAGACCAAGTCCACAGTCTGATTTTTCTCTAACCTTGTACCAGTTTACTGACACTCTGATAGTTACTTCAGTGTGCATTCTTTTCTCAACTCAACTCTGCTGCTCAACAAGTTACGGACATTTTCCCATGGTTCAGAACAGTATACTGGATACAAATTGAAGGCATTTCTATTGCTGACTGTGTAGACATGAGGATAATCCTTACTGTCTTGATCTCTCAAGTTTTAATATGTCAAATGGGAGTGGGTAGAAAATTAGCCTCACATTGGTGCTGTGCACAGAGAGTATATGGAAAGAACCAATACATTTCATTGTAGTTACTTTTGTCTGTTCCTCTGGATATTGGTTGGTAATCACTAGACATGCTACTCCCAATGTGTACACTGATGATAATGAATATTCCATCACTTTTCTACTTGTCAGTTCTATTGGTCTATAAATGATAGACAGACATGTAAAGATTTTAGTGATACAGAGAATTGACTTCATGTATGTATATATAGTGAAATGATGACCTCAACAGAACTAATGACCACATTCATCAAATCATATCAAACCTTTTTGAGAGAGGAATACACATTCAGTCTCTTAAAAAATTTCCAGTATAATATACATTACTGCTAAGTATGGTCACAATTCCTGTACTATATATTAGGCCTACAGAACTCATTTCCTTTAGAACCAAGTACTTCTCTCCTTTAAGCAAAAGCTCCCCATTTCTTTCACTCTTAACTCTGGTAGTCCACACCTGTGCTGTTTGCATAAGCTAAACTTTTTACGTTCACTTGCATTTGGGAGTTTCTTGAATTTTAATTGATTTTTGTGGTCATAGAATTGTGATACGAGGTCATTTGATAATTCAACTCTCTAATGATAAGTGACACTGTGTACATGTTCATGTGTTTAGTGACCTTTTGTGTGTCTCAGGAAATGTGTAGCAGAGTCTCTCATCCATTTGAAAACCCAGCTTGCTGGTCTGATCAACTATGATCACGGGGAGATGGCAGGTTCAGCTGGTGTCACGTGTCATCTGATCATCCACCTCTCTTTATTGCATCTTTTCCAATCAGAGTGTCTGATTACATGAACCCCTGCAGTCCCTCTGCACACTCAAGTCTCTAAATACAATGGCTTACATCAGAAAAATGCAAATCAAAACAACTCTGAGATTCCATCTTATACCTGTAAGAATGACTGAGATCAAAAACACTGATAACAACTTATACTGGAGAGGTTCTGGGGTAAAGGGAAAACTCCTGCATTGCTGGTGGGAGTGCAAACTGGTAAAGCCCCTTTGGATATCAGTATGGTGATTTCTTAGAATATTAGGAAACAACCTTCCACAAGACCCCAAAATTCCATCTGGGTATATACCCAAAGGATGCTCAGACATACCACAAGGACATGAGCTCAACTAGGTTCATAGCAGTGTTGCTTGTCATAGTCAGAACCTGGAAACATCCTAAATTCCCCTCGACCTTAGAATGGATAAAGAAGATGTGGTACATTTACACAATGGAGTACTACATAGCAAAAAAAAATGACATTTTGAAATTTGTAGGTAAATGGACAGACCTAGAAAACATATTGATTGAGGTAACCCAGACCAAGAAAGAAAATTATTATATGTACTCACTCATAAGTGTTTTTTTTAACATAAAGCAAAGAAAACCAGCCTAAAAATCACAATCTCAGAGAACCTAGAAAGCAACGAAGACCCTAAGAGAGACATACATGAATCTAATCTACATGGGAAGTAGAAAAAGACAAGATATCCTGAGTAAATTGAGGGCATGGGGACTTTTATAACAGGTGCAGGTAGGCAAGCGGACCCCGGCGGGCCATGTGATGGCAGACAGCGACCTCTGGGAGAAGCCAGTCCATACAGAGACTGGATGTGGGTCCCTGCAAGATCCCGAGAGAGCGGGCCATGTAGCAACAGACAGCAGTGGCTGGTCCCGACGACAGGCAGACACATGGTAGTCGGGCAGGTGACAGAGACACGGATAGACTCAATGTGTAGAATGATGTTAAATATTTAATCATGGGTTTATGCAGGGGAAAGGGAAAGGGGGCAGAGGAAGAGTTAGAGAAAGAGAGAGAAAAGAAAGAGAAAAGAGAGTGAGGGAAAGGGGGAGAGACATGCACCCCCAAAGAGGATAGTAAGTGAGTGATCCAGGATGGCAGGGAAAGGTCAGGGGTCGCCACCGGGAGTGGGCATGGCTTGCCGCTTAAAGGGCCAAAAGCATAACAGGGACCATGGAAGAGGATTGAAAGGGAGGAGAGAAGATGGAAAGGAAGCAGAGAAAAATGCATAGCTCATTAAACTCAATTAAAAATACAATTGTTTTAGCATTCTGGAGATTAACACTGTTAGATATATGATCTACAAGTGTTTTCTCCCATCTTCTGTTTACCTATTTTCTCTCTTGGCATTGTTATGTGAAGGACTAATATACTAACACAGATGGAGAGCAACATGTGATTTGGTATACCCAAGAAGGCATTACCAAGCCCCATGTGTAACTCACACTTGTGAAATAAAATTTATGTGAATGAGGCATGCTATTCTTTTCATATACAGCTAAACCTTTTCTGCTATTTTGAGGAGATTTTTATTAATTAAATATAAGTTATAATCACTCCCTATTTTTACAGTGTTTGTCTGGATCTATATCAGAGTGATCTTCTGCTTATAAAATAAATTAGAAGTTAAAAGGAAGTTTTAAACTGAGCAGTGTTGTTGCATGCCTTTAATCTCAGCACTTAGGAGGAAGAGGCAGGGAAATCTCTGATTTTGGAGCCAGCCTCAACTATAAAGTGAGTTTCAGGATATCCAGAGCTACACTGAGAAACCCTGCCTCCAAAAAAGGAAGCTTTGGTCCTCTTCAATATATTAGAGGATCTCAAGGAATATCATCTAACAGAATAATGCATCTTCCATTTACGTCCTGCTCCCTGTTAGACTCAGAGTCGCACTAGGCTAGGTAAGGTATCAAAATTCTGCACCAATGTGGCCATCTGGGGTAAGATGGGAGACTGAAGACACACCTGTCTTCCAGATGGGGAAAATGACATTTTGATTTTCTAAGGGCAATGGTCTCAAACAACATTTGTAAGGAAATGAACTACCCAAGAAGGTAGAGAACCTGCTAGCCCTAAAACAGGAAACAAAAGCATTGGTGAGGTTAAGCAGCAACAACTATGTCGGGCTGAATGGCCTAGGAAAAGTTGGACAAACTGGTGAGTGAAAGAAGCAGTGCCAACAATCATGCGTGTTTGAGGCAGTCCTAAAGCTGTGAGGATTGTGCAAAATCTGTAATGGAAAGCCTGTCAACGGATGACATAGAAACCTCTGTTCTGAATGGGGAAGCAGAAGGGTGGAGGGAGGAAAGGCAGTGGGAAGAAAGGAACTGAAATTGGGGCAAGGATGAATCTCCTTACCGATAGATGATGGCATCTGAGGAGAGACTGTGGAAAGTGTTCCAATTCTGAAGCTCGAGTGAGTATGAAAACAATGTGGAAGAGTTAGGAAACACTTGAATCGTAAAGCTCTGAGTGTATCCTTCCATTGTTTCCCTTAAATCTCATGAAACACCTGCAATGATAGCACAGGTTGTGAACTTAAGTTTAATTTTAGTGGGCAAAAAGGAAACTGTGAATCTAAAGTAATCCTTCTGTGGCTTAGATAGGTCGTAGGTGGCCGAGATCTGGATGTGGTGGTGTCTGGATATTGACAGATTTGAGGAGCCCTGTGCTTGGGAATGTGGCATGGGCAAAATGATTCAGAAATAGATACTATCAGCATCCAATGCAGTCTGCGACAGCCATTAGGCAAACTCTGTTTTGCATCTCTAATGTGATCTGTTGCAGAATACGCCAAACAAGTCCTTAGACTAATCTGTGTTACCATTTGGAGGTATCTAACTGGGTTATCTCATGGGGACCAACTCTATGTGAGTTTCCTGAAAAGTATGGTGACAAAGAGACCCTATCGTGGACGCAAGAAGGAATCCTTGTGTCCAAAACGCTGACTTCAACACATCCAAAGGCATGACTTTGTACATGTGCACATGTCTGTGTTCTTCTTAGAAACCAATAAGAAATGGTTTTTTAGTATCTCACTTAACCCAAGGCTCCCCAAGCTAATGCTATATCTACACATTTTTAAAAGACTTGTTTTCATTTGTGTCCATGTGTGACTGCCAGCAAGTGTGTTATGTGCACCAAGTGCATTCAGGCGACCACAGTGTCCACAGGAGGAAATCAGATCCCCTGGAACTAGAATTACAGGAAGTTGGGAGCTGCCTGGTGTAGTTCCTGAGAACTGAACCTTTGTCTTCTGTACAAGCAGCAAATATTTTAATCACTGGGCCATTTGTTCTGAACCCATGTCCCATTTTAAAGATCAACCAACATCACACCCTGTTAACAGACAGTAGCAAGTTGCCATAAGATGCCCTCAAGTGAAGTCTGTGAGGAGGGTATCCTGAGATACAGTTCTTAAATTACCTCCCAAAGCTGATGTCACACTGGCTGAACTGAGGGAAGCTTCCTTCCCTAGCCTTGCTCAGAGAACAGCCTCTGCATCTGAAGACTGGATTCAAGGTTCTAGGAAGGCTCATTCTGCACTCTCCTGGTGTTGTGGTCTGCTGAGTCCCATCAACAACCCCTCTGGGTGACGACAAAAGAGGAGATCCCACTCAGGAGACCTGCACATAGAATCACCTGAGACAGCCGATCCCTAAAGGGATGAGAGCAATTAGGCGATTAAGAGAAAAGGAAGCCATATGTTCAGCAGGCAGCCAAGCCACCATTAGTTACAACCATCACCATTCAGAACAAGGTGCTAACTGGAGAGTTTAAGTACATTAGAAAAGCAAGATTTTGTCATCTGATTAACAGCTGCTTTTGGGATTATTCTTTTGTTCTTTTAAATAAATGGAATTTTTATTATTTTTTTGAGAATTTGTTTTATTTCATTTGTAAAGCAATCTCTTTACTGTACATACCAATCCCCATTTCCTCTTCCTCCCCATGTATTTTGAGATTTTCACACCATGTATTTTGACCTTTTTCACACCCTACCTCTTGGAAAGCATTTCTAGATTGCCCTTCACTCTTTCTGGGTCCTGAAAGGGATCATAGCTCTAGGAAATACTCTTAAACTTTTCATGTGTTATTAAGCACATTTTCAAAAATAATTGAAATGTTTTATGCCATGATATTGTTGTGGTTTAAAATTGGGTTCTAGAGGAGAAAGCAGGACCCTAACCAGTGCGATTAATACTGAGCAGGAGAAGGATACCCATGTGAAAACCCAGGGCTTCCTGCTCGAAGACCAACCCAGTGCCACAAGGCAATGTCCGCTCTTGGGCTTCTGCCAAGGCCCATGTCTGGGTTCCCAACCTTGCTTCAGCATCGGTCAGTGTTGATTTCTTTGGCTCCTGTACCACTAAAGACCAAGAAGATAGGGCTGCATGAATTGGTCCCTTCCCTCTCTGACTACAACACTAGGGAGAGCTGACACTCCCGGTTACCAGTTGCAGCATTCAGGAAAATGGGCCCTGCAGCTTGACTGGACAGCACAGTAGAGTTGACCCTGTTGACAGGGGCATTGGCGACAGAGCCTAAAACATGAGCATGAGAGATTTAGCCCCGCCCTTCATCTTCCATAGGGTGGCATGCTCGCCAGAGAGATGCCCTCACCCCTAACCCATGCCCCTCACCGCCTTTGCCAGATGAGAGAGCAGATCCTGAGGTCATAAGGGCAGGAGAACTGTCCATCACCCTCACCAGCTGAAATACCCTGGAGAGTGGTCTCGTCACCTCACCTGGGCAGCACAGGAGAGCTGGCCTTGCTGGTATAGGTGTGGGAGAGCTGACCCTGGGAGCATGAAAGCAGGAGAACCAGTCCTGCCCCTTGTTCCTTACTGCATAGGGTGAACTAGTCACGACAGTGTCAGAGAGCTCACCCTGGACAGGTGAGCACAGGGCAGAACTGGCAGACTGACCAACCCTGCAACCACTCAGGCCCAGAACCAGGGCTATGAGTTGGCTCACCATAACATCCACCCCCATCTGTGATCTTCTGGAGGATGTGAAGCAGCCGGTCCTGCAAACCCAATGCTGCAGGATCTCCATGACATGGGGCAACAACAGGACATCCAAGAAGAATCACAGTGAGGGCCAGCATCGACAGTGTAGCAGAAATCAGAGATCTCAAACCAGACCAATGGCTCTCTGCAAGTAAAGATATACGGGCTAAACTGTGCACTGTGTGACTCACTGTGTCACATTACAGCTTACACCATGAGATTTTTCTCCGTTTTTCTCTTTTCTCTCAAAGTTTGTTCTATTTTATTTTAGTGGGGGAGGGTGGAAGGGCAGAGGGCAGATAAGAAGGGATGGGGAAATGAATGGGATGGACATGTGAGTGGTGAAAGACATAAAGAATAAATAAAATTTATTAAAAAGCTAAAAAGTTTATTTAAAAACTGCACTCTAACTGTATAAACACACTGAATTGTGTCAATGCCAGGAGAAACATTTGGAGGGAAATCCTAAATACTGGGTTATTATCTATTTTCTGTGAGATTCACTTATCAGTGGGGATGACAGGTAGGGATTTCATTGAGCAGCTTGTACAACATATTTTACTATGTGAAAGCACAAGCGCTCCTGAGTTACCGAGGACCGTGAGCGTATGAAAGGGAAAGAGCAGCTTCAGTGGAAGCTCTCTGCTGCAGTTCTACTACTTTAAAATGACGTGGGCATGTGGGAAGGTGGAATGTTTGTGGGCTAAAGCAGTGTGTCAGAGGGGTGTCCCCAGTCTGTGAGTGAGACACCGCTGAACCATGAGGAAGGAACTGGTCCACTGAGAAAATGATTTCCCTCTACAATGCCATTTGCTCTAGCTTTGAAATTTCTGCCATCAAGACGAAAGGAATTTCATAATTTAAGAGTGCCAAGGATATAATTGTATGCAGATTAACACAAGTATTTTGGATATACAGGTCTTTGGACAAAATGCATTGTTCTCAATTTCATGGAGGGACAACATGGATAAAAGCGAAGCTTTGCTCCTATGAGTGTTCATATCCACGCGTGGGCGAGGAGGTGATTGTGTCTCCTCTAGCATTGCGCATTCCCAGGTGCAGTTTTCCCCATTAGAGAGTGTACAGGGGCTTCTCGGTTGAAGGTAGACAACCTGGGAATGGGTGAACATAAAACGGTCACAACTAGTGATTAAGAACATTCTTATAGCTCAGACTGACACCATCCCTTCAGGTTCCTAGTCTTTGTCTCACTCTCCAGACTACAGAGTCCGGAGCTCAGACTCTCAGAGGGAAAATCCTGACTCTGGCCACTAGGGGGCACCACGGCTGTTTCCTTTTGAGTTGTTCTCAGTTAACTATCTTAAATGTTCACTGCAACAGGGGTTCTGTGTGGCAAATCTCCATACACATTAAGACAGTTCTGTTTTCTCTTGATCCCAAATCTGCATTTCATTCAATGCCTCATCGTTTCTTCCCTTGGTGCAGACTGAACTCTGCAAACTGTAGTGTGGTGGCATTTCAGCTTTATTTTAATAAGTACAGACTGCCTGAAGATCTAAGAGTACAACAGCCCCCACTAGTCAGCCTTATAGACCGGGTTATGATAACATACATCTTTAATCCCAGTTGCCACAGTTGCACACACTTTTAATCCCAGTGGTGCACACCTTTAATCCAAGCCCTAGAGAGGCATATAAGACTGGGGGAGACAAGTCTCAGTCACACATTCTCGTTCTGAGATTCCTGGAAACAGGATCGACATTTCAGACTGAGGATCAGGTAAAGCCAGTGGCTGGCTGTTTTGCTGTTTGAATCTTCAAGTTGAACCCCAGTTTATGACCCTGAGTTTTTATTAATCATGCTTCACTGATGAGATTTCTCTCCAGGAGTCGAGTGTGGGTCCTCCAACATCCCATTCTTTCACGGGGTTCTCCAATCTCCTCCAGTCACTGGAGTCTCTTTCTCTCCTGTGCACTCTGCACACAGCTGTCAGGTCCTGAGCCAGCATCTCTATCTGCTTCCACGAGTTCCTGCCGTCCCTGGCACACGCTGGTGATTCCCAGTAACTTCAGAAATACCTGGTGTTTTATAACACGGACACTCAGAGCACATGTCTTTAGCATGTGCTCTGGAATAAGGCTTAGACATTCTCCAGTGACATGTCTGGTGAATTTTTGTTGTCAAGGCAACACTATTGGGAAGTGGTAAATCTTGATAAACAAGGCTTTGTGGGAGGCCCTAGTTCTTTGGAGTCGTGCCTCTGATGGGATGGATACTGCAAACCCAGGCCTGTGTCTTTTAGCCTATGCTCCTTAACCACGAGAGGGCTGCTTTTTCTCTACCACGCACTCAAACCAAAGAATGCTGCCTCACCACAGATCAAAAGCAACAGAGTCAAACGGTGCAGAACTGGGGATTCAGTCCTACTAGAAAAACTGTGCTTTTGCTTTATAAGCCAATGCTCTAAGATATTTGTTCCTGTAATGGAAACCTGAAGGACATGGTCTTCCCTTACACCTATCAGGATTTTCAGAATAATTAAATTCTGTATTTAGGGTCATTAACTGATTTTTTAAAAGACAATCTCACTGTGCCCTCCATGACCTGAAACCTGAGGTAGAAATCAGGCTGTCCTGGAATTCACGGACATCTGCATTCTTATGTATCATGGACGTTGCAATTAATTCGTGTAGCACAATGCCTGGCCAAACCGGATTTTTAAGGAATTGTGCTCATTTTGTGGTATAGGGAATCTAAACCTGTCTTTGTAAATTCTAGCTAAGCAAAGTCTCTGCTAAGGAGTTACACGGCCATCCCTGAGTATTTCTGCTGTTGACTGTACCCATGGCAGACAAGAATTCTACCAGGGAGTCTGTATGTCCACAGCTCCAAGATTTTTCTTTAGATCTCTGTGGATGGACACTTATTTCATCATAGTGCCACCTTGTGGCGTCATCATGAAGTGCAACCAGAAGACAACTGAAATTCTGGAAGGAGGAAGCCTAGGTTCAAACTTTACGAGAGGAAGGAGCACTGGTGATCTCTAGGGAAAATTAAGATAAGTTCTGCATTAAATAGAAAGTTCTGTACTACCAGGAGTGAAAGATTTTCCATCATTTTTATGTCCTGAGACCTTTGCACAGAGATCTGTACAAATAAAAGTGATCATGTGTCATTTTTTACTTGCTGATGTTAAAATCACAGCTCTCATACTAAAGGGAATAAGACATAGTTTATTCTGCAGCCATTATGAGTGACCACAGTACAGGAACACAGATTGAGGGTACCCATATGTTCCAATGAATAACCAGTTTCATGGTTTTTAATATGTTTACACACACACACGGAGAGAGAGAGAGAGAGAGAGAGAGAGAGAGAGAGAGAGAGAGAGAGAGAGAGAGAGAGTTGCACATTAAGGCAAGTTTAAGTTACATTGATAGGTACACCAGAAAGACAGAAAAAGAATACATTGAGTTTGGGAAAGTTTTTTTACAGGCTAAAATATTGATTGATGACATTTTTACTCTTGGATTTGTGGAAGCAGGGCTAAGTTGGTAGCTTCTAAGTGCCTTTTATTTACGATCACAAGATGTTAGTTCTAAGGTTGCAGCTTCAAAGAAGATTTTCTTCTCAGAGGTGAAAGTTCAGAAGCAGAGTTGGGCACGGAATGGCTATTCCTGAAGGTACTATTGACCCAAGATAAAGAAAAGAACCTGTATCTCAAGTGTTTCCAGAGTGCAGAAAATCAAACTGTCCTTCAGTCTCCGTGATCAAGGAGGCTTCTTCCAGGGCCCACGTGTCCATGGTGCGACCTACCTTCTGAGCAGGAATTTCTTTCTCAGACTCGATGACAAGGTGTGTTCACTCTTTCCAGGATCATGTTTGCATGAGTTTTGTTTATCTGGCACCATTTTAAATTTTGTTGAAATTACAGGTTTGTGTTTTATGTCAACAGGGATCCATACTGGGGTAGGTTAAACTCTATCTCACCAGCCGTTAAGTGATGGGAATTTTCCACCATCATAGTTTCTATTGCCTACAATGGTACAACTTGCAAACACTTGTCTACAATGAATCTTGAAGGTATTCTTTCAGAATCATAAAGCCTTTATTTTTATTATCCTTTACATTGCAAAGGCCATTGACAAACTATATTCCTGACAACACTGTGTGGAAGTGCCTGCTCTCCCGCACACTGGAAATTCTGTGAGGTGCCGCTGCTTTGACCACCTACAAATCATCTTCCATTAGTTTTTGCTAGAATCTACTTTCTGCCATTAGTTTTACTATAATGTGTTTGCAAACCTGCACAGAATTCTGTGCTGTGGATATGACAGTCAGTTTTATAATGTCATGTTATTTAGGATGTTATAACAGTCCCAATGACCTAGAGGATGGAGCTGACATATTTTCCCCATCTGTACACTGCTAAAAAGCCTGGTTCACACTGTTACTGAAGTTACTGGAACCTGTGGCGACCCTTGAGTTCGATGTCAAGTGGTACTAGGGAAATTGGAATGGCCTATTTTGAGTTCTTAGTCTTGTAAAAAAAAAACAATTGAGAAACGGAGTCAGAAGGAAGCTCACAGACAATTTTTACTGATTTGAGAGAAAAACTGTAGGGTTGGCAGCCTGTGGATCTTGGCATTTGCTCAGAGAGGGAAGCTGGAGAAGAGGGAGAGTTATTTGTACACTATTCGTAATTTGTATGCGGTCACACGGCAAAGGGAGCAGACAACTAAAGAGACAGAGAAGCTGTCAGAAGCCCAGAAGCCCAGGGAAAGCAGGCTCAGACTTTAGGGGAGGACTGGAAACTAAAAGGCGTCCTTGTCTGAGCAGATCTGCAGGGCTGTGGGAGGAAAACTCTCCATGTGTCTACACTGTGGAGGGCGGCTTTCTGAGAGGGACAAGGACCTTGTCTCGGTGTGCAGAAAACTGTTCTTCCCTTCTCCTTAGCATTGCTCCAGGAAAATCAGTCTGCGTGAGGGGCTGTTGCTTCACCAGATGACTGACAGACTCTGCTCTGCCAGCTCTTAAGGGACCATCGATATGAGAGTCTGTGACAGTCATTCTTCAGAGCCATTTACAGTCACGTCACCAGCCAGCCACAGCCAGAGCTGCATTCCATTCTTTCCATCCCGACAAAGTAGCTTTCCCTTAACGCAACTCACCAGAGCTCTGGTATCCATCCTCAGTGACCTCCCAGGCTGCTACTGTCACACATACCCTGAAGACTCCCTAAAATCATGTAGGAGAGGGGCTAGAATTGGAGAATAGATAATGGCAAGTTCCCCATGAAAGCCCAGATCCAGTGACAAAGGTGTTCCCCAGCAGGGACAAGTGTCCATCCTTGAGTCTCAGTCACACTTCCCATGTCCTTCCAGCAGGGGCTCTAATTTAGGAGGACATGAGAAGCTAGAGTTCCCTTCCTGTATTCTGACCAGAAACCAAGGACATTTCCTACTTCTGGCCATGGAAAACAATGGAACGTTTTTGTGGGGTCTCCTGCCCCTAAACTGCCTGATCAGTTTCTGTGTTGCCTTCATCAGGAGATTTCGTCTGTCTGTTTGTACAGGTGATCTCTGTTCTCATTGAATGCATCACATGCTCTGGGAGAATTTCCTGGCCATGATAATAGAACCTGGCTTGTGTACTTGTGTGTAAAAGCAATCGTGTGCCACACAAAGAAGCCTATTTCTGTCTACTTCCTTCTGACAGGTGGCCACTTGGATGGGTCAAAGGTTTAGTCCACTGAACAGAGGTGTGTGTGATGCTGGAGTTGACCATGTCCATATTCCCAGTGTTCCCTTCCTGTATCACAACTTGTCAAACATTGGTGTTATACATTAGCCGAGGAATTCAGAGATGGAGCAGAACAGGGCTGTAAAACTTTTGCTGGGGAAGCTTTCCTCTGGCAGAGTTGTTACCAGTTTGCTGGTGAGGTCCTTTCCCATCTGAGCACAGCTGTTACATTGGGGAAACCTTTCCCTAGAGCAGGGCTGTAAGCTGCCATGCTTACTGTGTCCTGTGCTATTATTCTCTGACTCTGTACTGCCAGGATACTTTACAGCTCTAACTGTAACACTGAGTGTTCTCTGACTCTGTACTGCCAGGACGCTCTACAACTCCAGATGTAACACTCAGTGTTCTCCTGCACTGCCAGAATAATCTTCAGTTGGAACTGTAACACTCAGTATTCCTTGGCTCCCAACAGCCAGGATCCCTTTCCATCTGAACTCTAACACTCACAATTGGTACTTGGGAACAGAATGATGACAAAGACATAAAAAAATGGGAGAAAAGATAAAGACTCAAATGTGATAAATGAGAAGTCATTCACAGTTCATACACAGTAAATCTTCAGTGTTTCAGCACTGTGTATAGCTATTCTGTGAATTGTATATTTCCCTATTGCCTGATCCAATAGAAAAAACATAATTGTAATATTAGTATCAATGGATAACACCTTTAAAACTTTTGGAAATTAAGCAATACAGGTGCTGTGTCTGTAATGAACTATTGCAAAGCAGACAGTCTTTATTCTCACATTGCTTGGTGGTCAATAAAACTTTCCAATTACAGCTGAGCTGCTATGTCTCATTTGCATAATTTTCTAAGATTGCTTTCTCCAGTCAATCTTTGCTTTTGTCCAACACTGTATCTGAACACTGTATCTCATGATTCCAGCGACAACCTTATTTTTCTTTTTCAAACAATCTCGGGACTTTTTCGCTTCCAGCCAGTTTGCTGAAGCATGAACTCATACTGAAATGAAGCCTGTTGCCAAGGGAACAGTGTACAGCACTGAGAGCTGTGATAGATGCTTCTGCAGCTTCAAGAGCAGGTCCATCTCAACAGAGAGAGAGTTTGTGAGTCATTGGCTTATACAGCTACTGCAGGCATTTGGTTGCCTTGTCTTTTATTAGCAGATGATGGAGGATACTCTTTGAAAAATATACTTACCTGTGAATGTGCCTCAATTAGGGAGCACTCAAAAGTCCCCATTACTTATTCTAGGATACACAAACTTATAAGTCCCAGTAGGTCCCCTCAAATTCCTATACATTCTTATATGACATCCTCACTGGAGTTAGGATTGTTATCATCAAAGGATAGAAACAGACTTGGTGCTAAAGGTGTGGGAATAAGATCCATTAATGATTCATTTATAGTTGTTGTGTGTTCTTGAGCGGTCATGATCTAGTTATACGACACTAGAGTATATACCAAAGGACTCAATATCCCACTGTACAAATACATGCCTGCCCACATTCGCATTTACTGTATTCACAACAGCAAGAAAAAGACCTCAGTCTACTCATGGACATAGATACATGAATTGATAAGAAGTATGGATCAAATACACAACTGAATATTATTTAGCCATAGGAAAAAATGAAATCAAGTTCTTTTCAAGAACATTAATATTTAATTATTATGTTGAACAACATATCCCAGACTTAGAAATTCCATATTTTCTTCTCTCATGTTTGAGCTTCTCTCTCTCTCTCTCTCTCTCTCTCTCTCTCTCTCTCTCTCTCTGTGTGTGTGTGTGTGTGTATGTGTACATGTGTCTATGTATGTGCAACATTCCCTGCACACGTCTTGAAACTAGAAAAGGTTAATGACAATTGTAAAGAGGTGTTAAGAAGGTGTTGAGGAGAAGTTGAAAGAGGCTACCATAATACATGTGACATGAAAGCCAAGGGTACACACCTAAGTTGAAAAAGACACAAGTAGGAATGGGAAGCGGGAAAAGAGGGGCATGTTTTCAGGATGATCAAGGGAGGGATGCTGTAGCGGCAAAGGATAAATATGGAGGAACTTGGAAATGAGTGGGATTGAAGTGCATGTTGTGACATTCCCGAAAAATCAATAAAAAAATGTTTAAAAATTTAATAAGGTGTGGGTAAGCAAGTCTTAGTGGTCAAAAGTGCCATCAGCTCTTCCAGAGATCTGAGGTTTTGATGTGGGAGTCCCCTATGTGTGCTGTGATTACTATTAATGAATAAAGAAACTACTTTCAACCTACAGAAAGGCAGAACTTAGGTAGGCAGGGAAAGCTAAGCTGAATGCTGGGAGAAAGAAGGGCAGAGTTAGAGAGACGCCATGGAACCACCAGAGTCAGACATGCTGAAACTTTGCTGGTAGGCCACTGCCACATGGCAGTGAAATAATCACATAGAAACCATATTATTTGCAATACTGTTTAGCTTAAGCGTATTTCTAGCTATCTTTTATGTCCTAAACTAACTCTTCTCCATTAATCTGTACATCACCACGAGATCGTGGCCTACCGGCAAAGATTCGGTGGACTCCAGTAGAGGCAGTGGAAGTGTCTGTCTCTTGAGGCTACATGGCTTCTCTTTGACTCTGCCTATTCTCTCCTCCACTATCTGCTTGGAATTCCTGCCTTGTCCTATTCTGCTAAGCCACTGGCCGAAACATCTTTATTCATTAACCAATAAAAGCAGCTCATATACACACAGAAGGACATCCCACACCAGGTATATGAGCATGAAATTCTCTCATGTCATCAGCACCTTTCAAAACCAGGAACTGAAATGCTGGACTTTGATTACTCCTGGGGAAAAAAAAATCAGTGGAAGTGATCCTAAAGTTATTCCTCAACCTGGAGCAGGTGGGGTCAGGGAAGCATGGAATGTTAAATGCTTAAATCATTGCAAGATAATTATCCAGCAGCAGACTTGATGTAAAGAATTCTCCCTGAAGATTTATTCCAAATGGGCTTAGTAGATCACTTGGGCATGAAAATAAACTTCGGGGCAAGCAACCAGTCCTAGAGACTATAGAATAGTACAAAGTCTGCCTGAATTGTAGGTCAGCACACTGATCTCTGGCCGTTAAAATTCTGTGACACTTTCCCATGTTGGTGAGCCTTGATGGTACCATTACACTCACAGCAGAACTCATGGCCACCTGAGCTGCCAAAATAATCCCAAGATTCAGTCTTTTGAATGGTGAGAGATCTGACCACACTTCCAAGAATATGTGGGCAGCACATATTGGTCTTGAAGGACAAATAAATTTGACAGAGTGAGAGGAGTACAAATTGTTTATGCAGTGAATGTGATCAAAGCATGTCTATGAAATCCTTAAAGAACTAATAAGATTTAGAGCATATTACTACTGAAAGAGAGAGGAGAGATGGGGAAGGAAGGAGGGAGAAAGGGAGGGAGGGAGAAGGAATGGAGGAAGGAAGGGAAAGATCCAGAAATAACTGGATCTCAGAGCCCTCAGCATGTGCTATGAGTAATTGCCAAATGAAGAGGCGAGGTCGACTGGTAGTTCAAAATTAACCAGACTAGCTTAATATAAAAGATATAGCTTTAATAAACAGAGTGAAGGAAAACTTACACCAGAGTCCCAAGGGTCCATTTGAGAACACAGGGGCCAAGAAAGAGGAAGTGACAAGGCACTTAGATCTTTTATTTGTTTTGTGTGGCCCCAGGGGGACACACCTTAAGCAGAATGTGATTGGCTGAGGTTCCCCATCATCCAAAGAAACAACCCTGAGATGTATGTGTGTACACATATATATGTGCTCATGCATACAAATGGATGTGGAGGCACAGTTTTCCAAGACAGAGCTGATATGGGA
The DNA here is from genome assembly GCF_982192425.1 of Myodes glareolus. Taxonomy (NCBI): domain Eukaryota; kingdom Metazoa; phylum Chordata; class Mammalia; order Rodentia; family Cricetidae; genus Myodes; species Myodes glareolus. Next base: position 54,054,358 of record NC_142053.1, read on the forward strand.
GACCCTGCCATGTTAGGGCTTCTAGATTCATGGGTGAGTCATGGGCAATGTTAAGAAGTCTTGCCCTTCTTAGGTAAACAATCTGTGCGGGGTCTTTTCAAACTGGAAAATGGAGTCCAGTCATCAGAACCATCACTGTTAGCCTGAGTGCTAATCAGAATGGTAAGCCTCAGGGATCATGCCTTCTGAACGTGCGACTGTTGGGTGTGAGGACCTCCCAAAGCCAGCTTCTGACTCAGACCTGTTTCTCAGTGAGTTCACCTGCTCTCTGCTTCTCATCTCCTTTCCCTCTCCATGCCCCATCCCCAGAAGGAAGTCTTGCTCCTGGCTACCAGTTTAGCCACAGAACAGCATTCCAATAGCTACCTCCCAAGTTTAGGGATCTGGAAATCACACCTCAGATGATCACATGTGAGTCAGTGAACAGAGTGTTCCAGACAGCAGTAGGTAAGACCTCCCAACGCCTTGCTTCCCCTTTGCTGAAATTGTCTCTCATTGGTTGCCCAAGAGAACTGGTCACTGCCCGAGTCTCAGCAGGTTCCTGTGTGGTTTCTCTGACCAGGAATAGCCTAGTGAGGGCTATAAGTTGTCCCAGCTCCTTCTTCTGGATGGCCATTGTTTCATTTCAGTGAATTAGTGTTATGGTGGTTTAAATTGGGTAAACGAATGTGTGTTGTGTGTATCTGTGCTGTATGTGTTGTGTAATTGTTTTACCAGGCTATCCTCTCTGAGCATCCCTGTAAGATGCACATTCTCACTAATTGTGACAGCTCAATTAGAGGGGGTAAGCGGCTTTGCCAAGAAGACTCAGCTCTGATTTCCACTTTGCAATAGTTATGCTTAACTACAGAGCCTGGGTCTGGTGCCTGCCAGGAAGCTGAGCTTCCACTTTAAGGGTTAGTGTTCTCAGGGTTTCTGTCCTCAGTGTCTCCTAACTCCTTTTCCACATGGTGGTACTCCCACTCCCCAGATGACCTCATTCTTATTCATTCCCTTTAAATACCAATTATCCCCAGACATGCATCTCCACTCTAGTCCCTCTTCCAACTCAAGCCCGCCTTTCCGACTATCTACTGGATACTCCTGCCTTATTGACTCTTCAGAAGTATGTTCAAAGAAGATATACTGTCTTCATTAATTTAATTCTGTTTTGATCTAGCTCCACACTTACAATGCTCCCTCCAATATTAGATCTGTTTTCGTTAAGGAAGAATAAGAGACAACCAGTATGACTAATACAAAAACATTAAAATATGTTTAGTTTATCACTCACATGCAACTTCCCAAACTTGTATTTGCTATCTCTTTGAGATTATCCCATTCATCAAACTTCTTAGACACAAGTCCTCATGCAAAAATAACTTAGTCTCCCTGGGGACCCTAAAAGGCCCTGCATGACCAAGTGCAGCATGGTTGCCTCACCTATGTATGACACAGCTACATGAGCCCCTGTGTGCATGCGTGAGTCCCTTCATCCCTCTGTGTGCATGGGCGAGGCAGCCTTTAAAATCTGATGCACCATGTTCAACTCTCTCTCTCGCAAACCGTCTTCACCAGTACACGTCTCCTCTCATAAACTAAGTGGGTTTGTTGTGTGTTTTGTGCTTTCTTCTCACCAGATGGATGCCTGCAAACACCATAAGAGGGCATCAGATCCCTGAAACTAGTGTTACAAGCTGCTGTGAGCCACAGGACCTGTACATAGGTGCCAGGAATATAACTTGGGTCCTCTAGAAGAACATCAGGGGCTCTTAATAGTAGAGCTCCCTCTCCAGTCTCTCTACTTTGATGTTTTAAAAAGAGTTCTTTTATAAAAATCTTTGTTTTGTAGTTGTAAGACCCAGCCATGACAAGCTCAATAGAGGCCTGAGTTTCAGTAGTTTTCTCTAAGGCAATACCTGGTTGCAAGAAAGACCACAAACTGAGACCACCCAGGCGCTACCCAGGAACAGACCATCCAAAGGAAATTCCTAACATTCCAACCGATGTAGATAGGATCACCTGCCAGTACACACCCATCACTTTTCACCAGGACACCCCTAGACAAATGTCAGCCATTTGGAGATCCTAAACCTTAGAAATCCATCATCCCCACATTTACTACTATAAAAACTCAACTCTCACTGAGCTTGGGGCTCTCTGATCACTCCAATACGTGGGACACACAGAGAGACCAAGTTTACAAACTTCTGTAAGAATAAAGGCTTTTTCCTTTTACGTACAGGACTCGGTCTTCTGGTTGGTTTGTGGGGTTCTCTGTGATCTGGGCATAACAGTAGTAAATCAGAAACATTGAACTAACTATAGAGTTAAAATTCTAGGTTATTGAGTAAGATAAAATGAAATTTTTATTTATTCTTTGAGATTTGTGTATATCCAATGTGTTTTGATCACATGGACCCCTCAGCCCTCCCTCCCAGACTTCTATCACCTTCCCCTCTTCTGTATTGCTCTCTCTCTTTATAAACATAGCCCGCTGAGTTAAATTCATGCTCTCCACATACACATGAATTTGGGGTCATCCTCTGGACCCTGGACAACCTATCAGGGCCCAAACTTCCAAAGAAAATGTATTTTTTTCTCTCCAAGCACCAATCAACTGCTAATAGCCCCTCATCTAAGAATGAGGTCTCATGAGCTTCTCCACCATCTGTAACATGAGGGCCGGCTAGTTGGGGTATCTGTCCTGCCCAGTACCCCACAGCCAGCAAGCCCCAAAGAAAATCACACGCAGGACCCCATAAGATTATAAACTGATTGGCCCATTAGCTCAGTCTTCTTATTAACTAATTCTTGCATCTTACGGCAACCCATAATTCTTGTCTGTGTTTGCCATGTGGCTCAGTACCTTTTCCAGCTGTCAGCTCACATGTTGCTTCTTCGGTGGTCTGGGCAGGAATGACAGAGGGAGTTTCCTCCTTCCTAGCCTTCTCCTGTTCTCATCGCCCCACCTCTACTTCCTGTCTGTTTGACCTGCCTATACTTCCTGCCTGGGCAATCATCATTTTATTAAAATACACGATTGACAGAATACAGATAATTCTCCCGCACCAACCATCCATGCACTGGTCATCATCATACTCTTTTTTAAGATTTTTCTCTTTTCTTTTCTGAGACTGACTCTGAGCCTTGGGGATATGGGATGATAAGATAACCCATTCAGGGCTGAGCAATTCAGTTATCCTCTGTCCTTTGAGGGTCTCTGCATTAGCTTCTGCCCTTGAAACAAAGAGGTTTTTCTGATGAGGGATGAGGGCTGCACTATTATATGTTTATAAGGATAGATATTTAGAAGGTAGTTTAATATTATGTCAATTTAGCAAAATAATAGCATTAGCAGAAGATTCACCCCTAGGATCTAGGACCTCCCCAGGCACAGGTTCCTGACCAGGTAACAGGGTACCAGGTACAAACTCCTTCTTGTGGAATTGGTCTTAAATCTAGTTAGAAAGCTGACGGTCACCCCTACCCCAACCTTCATTCCATCATTGTGCCAGCGGGCATATCTTGTTGGGCTAGTTGTCCTTAAAGATGGCATGGTTCACAGTTGACTAAGTCTTTTGATGATTTTTGTCTCATCCACACAACAAATTTCTTCTGGTCATATTGCCATGCATAGACTCAATCTCATCATTTCCTGTTCTTTCATACCCTCCTCCATTTTAATTAATCCTCATCCATTTCCTTACCCCCGCTATCATCCACTCCTCTCCTTATCTGAACATTTTCACCCCTAATATGCCTCCTCTGCACCTTCACTTTACCTATGCTCTAAAATCCTCTCCCCTTTAAGGCAAGTCGCCTCCCCCAGTGTGACTTTTCTAGCTTCCTGGTTTCCACAGGTACTCATGTTGAACACAGAGTTGAGGCTAGGATCTTCATATGAAAACACAGATAGCTTGCAGTATTTGTCTGACTGGGTCTGAGTTTTCCCATTCAGCATATTTTTTTCCAGTTGCATATATTTGCCTGAAATTTTCATTTTAGAAAATTTTAATTCTTTTGAAAATATCATACATGAGTATATTGTATTTGCATGATTTTTTCTCCCCTCTCCCCCTCTAACTAATCCCTACTACCCACTACTGATTCTTGGATTTAGGACCTCTTCTTGTACAATTGATAGTTACTGTTTTGTACATGTGTATACATTTAAAACACACACACACACACCCTACTGAGTCCATCTAGTTTTCCTCTAGTATACATGAGTTTAGAGCTGACTATCTACCTGGAAATAGGGCTCGGCCCTGGAGGAAACCAATGCTCTGGCAGTCATTGACTACCTGTAACTCTTCATCTACTAGTGGTCTGTGAAATTTCTCTCATCCATTTTGGCATGTCAACTGGTGCTGTCATTATGTGAGTCTTCTTTCAACCATTCAAACAGGTGATTTTCATGAGTGCACCATCTCTGCAATCTATAGAAGATACTTTCTCACAGCAGGTCTCTTGGTCCTCTGTCTCTGAGAACATTTTCACCCCTATTTCTGCTATGTAATCTGAGTTTCAGATATGAGAGTTTGGTTGTAGATGGAGATGTTGGAGCTATGAGATCTGCAGTCACTTATTCTCTGCATTTCCATCTGTTGTGGATCGTAGTAATAGTTTCCATTTGCTGCAAAAAAAGGAGCCTAAAAGACCTCAGCATTAATCCGACCACATTGAACCAGATAGAAGAGAAAGTGGGAAGTAGTCTACAAGACATGGGAACAGGAGACCACTTCCTAGGTAGAACCCTAGTAGCACAGACAATAAGAGCAACAATGAATAAATGGGACCTACTGAAACTGAGAAGCTTCTGTAAAGCAAAGGACACTGTCAGTAAGACAAAAAGGCTACCTTCTGACTGGGAGAAGATCTTCACCAACCCCTCATCAGACAAAGGTCTGATCTCCAAAATATACAAAGAACTCAAGAAACTAAGCACTAAAACTCTAATTAACCCAATTTAAAAATGGGGTGCTGAACTGAACAGAGAATTCTCAACAGAAGAAGTGTGAATGGCCAAAAGACACGTAAGATCATGCTCAACCTCCTTAGCGATCAGGGAAATGCAAATCAAAACAACTTTGAGATGCCATCTTACACCTGTCAGAATAGCTAATCTCAAAAGCACCAATGATAGCCTATGCTGGAGAGGTTGTGGAGTGAGGGGAACACTTATCCATTGTTGGTGGGAATGCAAACTTGTGCAGCCACTGTGGTAATCAGTGTGGCAGTTTCTCAGGAAACTGGGAGTCAACCTTCCTCAGGACCCAGCAATTCCACTCTTGGGAATATATCCAAGAGATGCCCTATCATACTACAAAAGCACTTGTTCAACTATGTTCATAGCAACACTATTTGTAATAGCCAGTACTTGAGAACAACCTAGGTGCCCCTCAATAGAAGAATGGTTAAAAAATGTGTGGAACATTTACACACTAGAGTTTTACTCAGCAGTAAAAAACGATGACATCTTGAATTTTGCATGCAAATGGATGGAAATAGAAAACGCTTTACTGAATGAGGTAACCCAGACCCAAAAAGAGGAATATGGTATGTACTCACTCATAAGTGGATTCTAGCCATAGTTAAAGGTCTTTGAGTCTATAATTCGTGATCCTAGAGAAGCTAAATAAGAAGGTGAACCTAAAGAAAATCATATAGTTATCCGCCTGGGTATTGGAAGTAGACAAGATTTTCAGGCAAAACTTGGGTGCACGGGGGTGGGGGGATGGAGGGTGGATGTAAGGGGAGATGGGTAGAGAAAGGGGAGAAGGGGAGGATTGGGGAAAGCTTGGGGGAATGGGATGGATGGGATGGAGGAAGGGTGGATATGGGAGCAGGGAAGTAAATATCTTAATTAAGGGAGCCATTTTAGGGTTTGCTAGGGACTTCTCTCTAGAGGGGTTCCAAGGTCCAAGGAGAGGTCCCCAGATTGTTCCTTGGGCAGCAGAGGAGAGGGTACCTGAACTGGCATTGTCCCATAGCCACACTGATGAACATTTTGCATATCACCATAGAACCTTCATCTGGCGATAGATGGAGATAGAGACAGAGACCCACATTGGAGCACTGGACTTAGCTCCCAAGGTCCAAATGAGGAGCAGAAGGAGGGAGAACATGAAGGGAGTCACGATCACAAGGGTGCATCCACCCACTGAGAAGGTGGGACTGATCTAATGGGAGTTCACCAAAGCCAGCTGGACTGGGAGTGTTGGAGCATGTGATCAAAATGGACACTCTGAACGTAGCTGGCAATGAAGGCTGACTGAGAAGCCAAGGACAATGGCACTGGATTTTTATTCTGTTGCATGGACTGACTTTGTGGAAGCCTGGTTTGTTTGGATGCTCACCTTTATAGACCTTGATGGAGGGGGGAGGACCTTGGACTTCCCACAGGGCAGGGAACCCTGACTGCTCTTAGGACTAGAGAAGGAGGGGGGAGGGGGAGGGAGAGGGAAAAGGGAGGCAGGGAGGAGGTGGAAATTTTTAATAAATAAAATAAATAAAAGAATTTTTAAAAGGAGCCTAAAAATTAGGGATAGGAGCAATACTTGTCTGTGGGTATAAGCATAAGTGTTTAGAATACAATTAGAAACTACAGTGATTTAGGAAAATGATAGCAGATAGCAGTAGTTTCTCCTCTAGGACCTGTGACCTCTGCAGCAACTGATTGTTGGCTATGGCTGCAGTACCATGGCAGGCTTGAAGTCCAATAAGACAACTGTTGGCTACCCCCAAGATATAAGTGTTACTGCTGTACAATTGGAATATCTTAAATAGCTGGTCGCTGTTGTGGTTTCATTATTTTTAATTTGAAGTCAACTTTATATTGAGTTTTTTTATTGATATTTATTGAGCTCTGCATTTCTCTCTGCTCCCCTCCCTGCCTCTCTCCTCTCCACTTCAATTCTCCCCCAAGGTCCCCATGCTCCCAATTTACTCAGGAGATCTTGTCTTTTTATACTTTCTACATCCCATGTAGATTATATCTGTGTAAGTCTCTCTTAGTGTCCTCATTGTTGTCTAAGTTCTCTGGGATTGTGATTTATAGGCTGACTGCTTTTGTTTTATCTTTAAAACCCACCTATGAATGAATACATGTGATAATTGTCTTTCTGTGTCTGTGTTACCTCTCTCAAAATAATGTTTTCTAGCTCCATCCATTTTCCTGTAAAATTCAAGCTGTCGTTATTTTTTTCTGCTGGGTAGTACTCCACTGTATAAATGTACCACATTTTTCTTATCCATTCTTCAGTCGGGGACATTTAGATTGTTTCCAGGTTCTGGCTATAACAAACTATATTTAGTATTAAAAATTACTTTTAATTTTACCATTATTCCTACAAATATGTTCACTGATTATCTCCCATTTTTTGGTAAAAACTTAGATACTCATTTTACCTATGCTTGGGTATTTGAAGATATATGTATGACAGGATCCTTTATGTCAATATTTTATTCTGTTTTCTTTTTCTGAGAAATATTATCTAAAATAGGAAAATTCATACTGGGAGAAATAAAAATGGTTACAACAAGCTATAGGAAGGAGGAAATGAAGAATGGAGACTTGAATCAGTTTTGGAAGGATGAAACATTTTGGAGCTAGCTTTTGGTATACTTTTGTGATGCTGTGAATGTACGTAATGCTTGTGAAGTGTTTGACTAAGATATAAATTTTGAATTACTTATGCTTTCCACAATAAAATATCCTGCAATTAATAACTTATACAATACAGTAATAGTACATTATAATGTTGCATAAGTACTTCAGTGTATTTTCAAAATATTGCCATTGCCCTAAAGTAAAATTCTAGCAAAAAAACAAAACCCTGAATAAAAAGCAGCTAGTTTCTAAGTATCACCCTTTCATTCAGGTCTCCAAAATCAGCCATCTGTGTTTGATCACCATGGTACTACATCCACTGATGCTGTCTTAAAAAAAATAGCACACACTAGTGGCTTAAATGACAGAAATTAATTCTTCAAAGTCATGCTAATTCAAAATCCAAGATCATAGTGCTAGCAATAAGAGTTTGGATTTTCCTCTTCAAAGTTGCTGATAGATACCTCCCCACCCCACCCCCAATTTTTTGAGACTGGGTTTCATGATGCAACCCTAGCTAGCCTAAGCTCACAGAGATTCATCTGGCTCTATCTCTCAAGTGCTGGGGTTAAAGGTGCACATCACCATTCCAAGCAATAGATGCCTTCTGATTGTGTCATCAAGTCGTCTTATTCTGTGTGTGTCCACTCCCGTCCCAATAGTAAAATAGTTCTACATACTTGCAGCATACAATGTATGTACTGTGGAAAAGTTAACTCAAGTGATGGTCTACCTTTATTAACTAATATAATAATTATTTTAGTGAGAAAACCTAAAGCTTAATCCTTCAATATTTTTCAACCATAAAATATTGCTAAAACGTTATAAAAATATTCATTCAGTCTATTTTGCTCTCTATAACTTCATACTAAAATAAATAATTTCCTATTCCAATATTACTTTTTTCTCCGAATTTATTTTAAATAGTTTTTTAGTATCATGCCTTGTACTTAAACCTTTAATCAATGTTGAAATGAATTTTGTATATGATGTTTGATAAGGTTCTGTTTTCACTGCTCTATATGTGGTAATCCAATGTTTCCAACATCATATTTAAGAAACCATTCCTTTCCCTTTGACACCTTTGTCAGAAAAACTGACCATAAATTTGTGGAATTATTTATGGCATTTCAATTATGTTTCATTGATTTGTATCTCCTTTGGACCCAATACTTCATTCTTCTGATTATCATAACTTTTATACTTTTTGAAATTAGGTCATTATCTGGGTTTTTTTCTCTTTGAAGAAAATTTTCTAAAATGTTTGGAGTCTTATGTTATGAATTTCAGGATTTTGAGTCTCATGTTATGAATTTCAGGATTTTGCATTTATAATTTTGTAAAACATCATTGGTGTTTTAGTAGGGACTGCCTGGAATCAATTTGTGAATGTTGAATTGCGTGAATATGCTGCTAAAGTTAATTCTTCCAGCTCAATAATGTAAGATACCTTTATTGTTGATTAATGTTGGCATGTTCCCCGGCAGGCTCGCAGAGCAGCCGCTAGTCCGACAAGGACAGCAAGATCTCCAGGGTGGCATGCTGGTCCCGCCATGCGGCCGGGCGAGTCAGGCGGGCGGGTGCGGCAGATGGTGGAGTAGATAAACATAAGACTATTCATAAAGCTAAACATTTATTACTTAAAGAAGAGGCAGAGAGACAGAGAGACAGAGATAGAGAGACACAGAGACATAAAAAACATAGAGACAGAGAGAGACACGTGTGCACACGCCGAGAGATGGGGACAGAAGAGAAAGAGTTAAGATGGCGACCAAGGGATCAAAAGTGGCTGGGAGTGGGCATGGCTTGCCCTTAAAGGGACCAGAGTCAAAGGAATAACAACCTTTCTATTTCATCTTCTTCAGCTTCATTCATCAGCATCTTACACTTTCAGTGCTTAGATCTTCTGCCCCCTTTATAAAAAATTATTCTTAGGTATTTAACTTTTGTAGTTATTTAAATGTGATGATCTTATTCATTTCTTTCCCACGTAGTGTGACGTGTATATAATTGATACTAGAGGCAGAGCAAAACTTATGGTAGTTTAAGATCTTTTCTCACTGTCTCCTCACCGAAACACACTTGAGCAGCTCTGTGTGCACATTATCTTTTCAACAGGTGGTGAACACGGGTGGAATATCACAGCATTATGCTCTATGGTGTTAACTTTTTAAAATTAGATTGAAGTGATAGGAAACAGAGAGTTGCTTGAGTCAAATTTTGCCACTTTCTAAGCAAAGCAGCATAATGAATTCCATAAACTCCTTAGGGAGAGAAAGAGAAACATGCCTAGGTCTCACATTTGGAATCCAATACAAGTCAAGACATGATTAAACCCACAGTTGCGCAAAACATTATGCCTTCCCCTGCCAGCGTAGTAATTGTGGATTGAGCTCTGGACCTGTGTTAGCCTGATAGCCAAGAATCAGACTCTACCTCTCCACTTCCATTCTCAGGCCGTAAGCTAGAGTAAATTGGCATGTTTTGGGATGTCAGACACAGAAGTAAGCAAAAGACTTTACTTTAGTTTTTAGTGCTGAATTAACAAACCCCTCACCAGGGAAATGCCTGAGGTCCTTGTACCCAGCTTAGTGTCCATCAGCAGAGCAGCAGGACTGACCCATCAGAGTGCCACATGGAGACCTGTGGTCCTAGTATAAAGAATTATATTTTGTCAAACAGCGCTTTCCTCTGTACAAAGCTGTCTCACGCCACAAGTGAGTCACAGAAACATGAACGTGATTGCAGAATGAATGTTCAATCTGGTCTCTGCCCTATAGATTCCTGCTGGGACACAGTGTTGTGGCATTGATGGCCACAGTATAGCCTACAGACTACTCTAACGCTCCCACAACCCAGGAGACAATATGTCAGAAGTCACTATCTACATGAAGTGAAAAAGCAGGAAAATATTTCCTAAATCATTGCTTAGAAACAGTGATATTTCATCCATTATGAAGTTCAGTGCCAGACAGAATGCTGTACATTTGACCATAGATCAGTGTTTGTGAATAAGGGATTGGGACTCACTACAGCACCCGAGGGAGGCTGGCAAGCATGGAATACCTTTAAAAAACTTTTTTTGCCAGACGTTCTTGAATAACACATCGACTGCAAAATTAGATCAAATTTGGGTTTCAGTTCCTGTCTCCAAGTTCTTGTCTTGGGTCCTTGCCCTGATTTCTCCCAGTGAAGGACTGTGACCTGAGAGCTGCAGATTGAAATAAATCCTTCCTCTTCCAAATTGCTTTTAATCCTGTTTTATCACAACAGTGGAAACACTTGCTAAGAAAGAAAGTAAATAAATAAATTTGAAAAATATTTTAAATTCAAAATGTGGAGAGGCATGAATTGCAATTTGCTTTTTGTCTTGTTTGTTTTGTTTTTGTTTTTCCCCCACTTTTATCTTAATTAGCTCTGGGGAAGAATGGATTGCAAAGATTTTTAATATTTCATTTGTTCCCCTTTATTTTCATGATCAATATTATTATAGTTTCAAACTAACTTTTTTACAATCAAAAGATATTCTTAATAGCCTAATGCTAATTATCAATAAAGAAGCTTCTTTGGCCTATGACAGGGCAGAATAGAGCTAGGAGGGTGGGTATTGGGGGAGGCTAAACCTAATACAGGAAAAAAGAAGACAGAGTCAGGCTGATGCCATGTAGCTTCCAAAGGATAAAGATGCTGGAACCTTTTTTTATTGGTGGAAGAAGTATGGTATAGTGGGAAAGAGTGCCTTATCAAAGTCTGCCTTTCTTTTCTATTTATTTTTTATTTCTTTATATCATTTAAAGTTTCTACTTCCTCTCCTCCTCCCATTTCCCTCCAGCTCCCCCAATGAGCCTCCCCCTTCTCAGTCCACTCCTAAGAGAGGGCAGGGTGCCCTGCCCTGTGGAAAGTCCAAGCCCCCCCACCTCCATCCAGGCTTAGGAAGGTGAGCATCCAAATAGACTAGCATCCCAAAAAGCCAGTACATGCAGTAGAGACAAATCCCAGTGACATTATCATTGGCTTCTCAGTCTATCCCAATTGTCAGCCATATTCAGAAGGTTCAGTTTGATCCCATGCTCGTTCAGTCCCATTCCATCTGACTTTAGTGAGCTCCCATTAGATCAGGCACACTGTCTCAGTGGGTGAACCAACCCCTCATGGTCCTGACTTCCTTGCTCATGTTCTCCCTCTTTCTGCTCTTCAACTGGACCTTGGAAGCTTAGTCCAGTGCTCCAATGTGGGTCTCTATCTCTATCTCCATCTGTCCCCGGGCAAAGGTCCTATGATGATATTCAATATAGTAATCAGTCTGACTACAGGACAAGGCCAGTTCAGATACCTTCTCCTCCACTGCCCAGGGTCCTAACTGGGGTCATCCCTGTGGACTCCTGGAAACACCTCCAGAGCCAAGCCTCTTACCAGAACTGTACTGGTAGGCCATAGCCTTGTGGCAATATACAAATTAATAAAAAATGGGTTAATTTAAGATGTAAGAGCTAGCTAGAAATGTGCCTGAGCCATCAGTCAAACATTGTTCTAATTAATATAGTTTGTGTGATTTTTCTGAGCAGCTGAGAAACAAAAGTTCAGTCCTCGCCTACAATCTATAATAATAGCATCCAAATCCTAATCAGTGAATTAAAACATACTACCAGAGAAATTCTTTCACTGTGAGAGAAGATAATGGGAGGGGAAGTAACTACCCCCAAAACAACCAATAGAAAAACAATGATAAAATGTCAGTACTAAAGCTTTAACTAGCTATAATTAACATAATGGTAAGTGGGTGAAATTCCTCAACAAAATGGTAAAATCTAATATGTTAAAACAGAAAAGACATTAAAATAACCTGTCTACGGGGAACTAATGTTACCTCTAAGACATATACATACTGACAGCTAGGGAATGAAAGAAACTCACATAAATTGAATCCAAAAAAACACAAATAATTATGTTTATATGAAATGGATTTAATTGTCTATTTTAATGTAAATATTTACTTATTTATATTTAACTTTTATGTGGAAGTGCATTCAGTCATTGGAAAATTGCATACTTGCTACACCGAGGTTTCATAAAAAGATGTAACCCCCACCTAGCTGATGAAAGTCATTTTCTCAAATAAATATTTAGTCAATATTCCCATGAATATATGGACCTGCACGTCATCACCTATGTATATATGTGTTAAAGGCCAGGGTGCTGGGGGAATAAATGAGAAAACAAGAATAACATTTCCTCTTTTGATTAATCTAATTTCTACCCCAACAATGATGGTAGTACAAAGAACAGTGAAAGGTTTTCCTCCTCAAATGTATCTGTGTTGCTGATTTTTTGATAATTTTCAACAAGTTAGAATCATTTTGGAAAAGGGAATGGCAAATTAAACTATATATATACATATATATATATATGTATATATATATACATTCAGTGGACAACTCTGTAGAGGAAATTTGAATAATAATTGATGTGAGAGACTCCAGCTCACTGAGGGTGGTGCCACACTTGGTATGTTGGTTTTGTGTGATGTTAGAAGACAAGCTGAGCTAGCAGTAAAGCAGCGATCCTCCATGGTCTCTGCATCAGTTTCTACCTCCAGGTTCCTGTTTTCAGTTTCTTCCCTCACTTCCCTGGATGATGGGCTACAAGCTGTGAGAAGAAATAAATCTTTTCTCCTCTCCAAGATGCTTTTTCGTGGGGTTTTATCACAGTGATAGAAACCTTAACTCGGATAAACCTCCAACACCCATCTCAATTTTACTATCTCCCAGCCCTGGATTGGAAGTATAGATTTCCTGTTAGCTCAGTATTAATATGTATTTCATATCACATATCATTTTATGTGTGGGAGTGTTTTGACTGCATGTATTTCTGTACACCACATGTACACAGCACCTGCAGAAGCCAGAAGAGTGTAATAGATCGCCTGAAACCAGAGTTACAGATGGTTTTGTAAGACCCATAACTTGTCTCTTGAACCTGGCTGCAGAACATGGAAGATTAAAAAATACAAACACAAGAAGTAAAAACAAAAGTGGCATCAGGTAGATTGGAGACTCTCTGACAGATATCTGCCAGCATCCCAGAAGTTTAGTCTTTGTTATTAGAATGGAATTATCTTGGATATGTTATAAATGCTGCTTCCAGAATACACTGGTTTTTAAAAATAGATATTGCATTACAAGACAATCCCTACACTATTTGTTAAGCAGTATACTGAAGTCTTCAAAACAATACAGATTATGTCAATTGCCTTTGGTCATCCACCATAACCACATGGCAATTTCCAATTGATAAAGATAAAAAAATGTGGCTATAGGACATAAACAAATAAATCTTAAACAGACTTGTGAAATTCCTCCCTGATTGCTAGCTTTCATAGTGGTGGGAGGTGCTATGCAGGCTGATGGAGGAGAAAAGATATCGATGACCTTACCTAGCACTAGAGCATGCAGGTACATCAACCTTCCAGGAAAGAGGTGCCCAGTGGTATACTAGTTGTCCCACTGTTATAAGATCACTAACTACTTTCTAATTGACTCTGAGGCCTGCTCTACAGAAAGGAGTTCCATGCCTGGTACTGTCATCCTGATCAAAAGACCATAGCTTGATAGGGGTGGCAGGCAAGAGTTCCTAGGTTAGAACCTCCTTTATTATTTTGCTTAGTAGTCATACACTCAAATTGCATTCTAAATATTTATTTTTGTACTCATACACCTGGGCTGTACATAACCTTGGTCAGAGATGTTTCTCTTTTCAGTGTTAGTAGTTGGACAAAGATTCTTGATTGGTCTAAGTGATGAGAACGTGTGAATGTTAGGCTCCAAATAAGAAATGTTTATCAATACTTCCAAACCTCTGCCACTAAGGCTCAGTGAACATCGTAGAAGACAGAAAACATGCAATAAACAGAGGACAGAAGGAATGCTTTGAAATCTTGTCTTCTGGTTGTGATACAGTTATCATACTCAAGAACTCACAGCAGCTCTCATTACCTGCACAAGACCTAAGCAAGAGCAAGTTAGCAAGAATTCTTCCATCGATGGGGTAGATGGTAGCTTCTGGAAGGACAGAAAACTATTCTCTTTTGAGGATGAGGCCACTGCTAGATTTATGATTCTACAGCAGATCTCACCACACATATACAGATCGACAATACTAATTTAATTAGTGGATTATAAAAATAGAAAAAAGAAAACATGAATTTGGGAAGTGGGTCATGTTGGTGCAAGTATAAGAGGAGTGAGAATGAAGAAATAGGCAGTGGATATGATCATATTTCACTGACTACATGTACAGAATTATCAAGTATAAAGAAAAACGTTCACAACCTAAAATAATAAAAATAAAAACTGCCAGCAACTAAACTAAAGAGAAAATTTCAATTTGTATATATAAAAATAGATTCTGTATACATAATACACAAGTATTCATGCCTTTAACTGAGATAATAAGTCTACTACTTGATTTTAAGCATTGTTTATTTACTTTATACTGTCTTAAATATCATCCCATGAAAGTTGTTGAAATGCCCTGATGACAGAAGAACTTAGATACTACATCAAAATTGAATTTGTGGTCAAAAACTAGAATGTCAAAAGATCCAACAAGAAAGGTGAACCTATAATTGTAAGTTTACAATGAACGAGCTTGTGATTACTAACCTAAAGTTTCAAGGCATAAGGCAAAACTCATCATGAGTAGGAAAGAGATTCCCTATAAAACATGCAGAATGTACCTAAAAGGAAGCGTGGGAAATTTTCTCCTTAGCTCTCTCAGCTCCTCTTATGAACTTTTCCATATCATTGCTCCTCCAGCTATCATGTCCATGTTATATGCCAGTTTTCCACATCCATTTCAAAATCCTGCACAGAGGGTGGCCATCCCTCTCTAGGTTAACCCCTGCATATGTTGCCTTAGACACTTTTTAAATACTAAACTTCTTCACTGGTAACTGGGATGTACTCTACAGTTTGGTTTCCCTGAGGACCATTTTTCAAGGATATTTTGTTGCTTCTTCTATGTGATAAGAAACAAGAAACAGAATTGAATGAATGCCTGTAACAGAATTCAGAGTTCTTTTCTCACAGCCTCTCCTACCTGAGAGACTTAATGCTCCTGTGGCTCTCCAGATCCAGCTCTGTCTCAAAGTCCACCAAAAGTCTTTCCACAGGAAACACACGTGACCATAATGTAGGCTAGGGCATAGGTAGAGCAGCCATTAGGTGGTGTAGGATGTATTTCTGTTTTTGTGTTGCTTTCATTGGTTGATGAATAAAGAAACTGCCTTGGCCTTTTGATAGGGCAGAACTTAGGCAGGCAGGGAAAACAGAACTGAATGCTGGGAGGAAGAAAGCAGAGGAGAGAGACACCATGGAGCCACCAGAAATAGACATGCTGAATCTTTCCCGGTAAGCTACTGTCACATAGCAATACAGAGATTAATAGAAATGGGTTAAACTGAGAAGTAAGAGTTAGCCAATACAAAGTTAGAGTTAGTGAGCAAGAAGTGTTTGAATTAATACAGTATTTGTGTGGTTATTTCTGGTCTAAGCTAACTGGGTGGCCAGGAGGAAAAAGCGGGCTCTCTCCTTACAACAATTAGGGGTCTAGGCCTCACCTCCTAGCGATTCTGATCGACTCTGCTGTTGAGCTTTGCCCGCTGCCCCTATATGCAGTCCTTTCTTCATTAGTTCAGATTTTCTTCCATGTATTTCCCCTACTCTCAGGTCAGGTAGGGAAAGCTCTGAGTTTCCTGGATTCTGGTCTCATTCCTGATACCTTTCCATGATCTGCAGCCTCCTACCTGCACAGATCAGAGGCAATCCTCATTTTCTAACCTTGATGCATGCTTAAAAAATGCTAGCAGTGGCCAGGATTGATCACATGATCAAGTGCTAGTCCGGGGACATCAGCTCTGTTATTGGTTTAAGGGTTTACCAGTGTATCAAATGACATAATAGTCTGTTTTCCTCCACCCTGTCTCATGGTCTGTTTTTGCCATGCTGTGAGAAGATATTTCTCTTTTGAGAAATATGCTTTGTTACTCAAAGTAATGATTTTCAAATCATTCATTCATTTCTATAGACCTTTATGCTACACTGTTTCATACCATTCAACAAATGACAATTCCTTGGATACAGGGGTACGAATTTTGCAGTACAGGAGTCAAAGGGGTTTCTGCTTAGAAAAATTTTAAGACAGTCCTTCTATTTGCCAGTCCCCTATAAGCTGGTGTCCCCTTCAAAATCCACCCTTCTCCTATGACTATTATTTTGCACTTCAAGATGGGTGTTAACCAAGAAATGTGTGGGTCATTGTCAACCAGT
This sequence comes from Myodes glareolus, assembly GCF_982192425.1. Classification (NCBI taxonomy): domain Eukaryota; kingdom Metazoa; phylum Chordata; class Mammalia; order Rodentia; family Cricetidae; genus Myodes; species Myodes glareolus. The sequence goes on from NC_142053.1 coordinate 54,071,278, forward strand.
ACCCAACTCAGTCTTTTCTAATTCATTCTTACCCCAGGATCCCCAAGCAGTGCCTGTGTTTACACCACATCTGCAGACATCTCATTCCTCATCCCTTTAGTCAAAAGCTTCCTCACTCAGCTGTCTCCTTCACAAAGGGACCTTTTCATAGGCATCATTCCTTTGCCTTTCCTCAACAGCATCTCTGCTCTCAAGTGTCTAGCCATTTCGGACTCTAAGTCAGGGTAGAGTGGAAAAATATGCTGGGATTGTACATTTGAAACACAGGCAGAGTCTGTCCACCCCAACTCCAGAGCTCCAGTTATTCTGCATTCTGAGGAATCGTCAAAAATCAAGTCGTTATTATTTGCCACCCCCTCATGGCCATGTGTCTCTATCAAATATTTCCCATGTACCCCCTAGGAAATCCCATCTTGTACCCATTTTCAATATGGGTCCCTTTGGGGACTCCTTGCTCCAAGCCTACTATGTCTGGCATCGTAAGGGTATGCCTAAAGTACAGGAAGAGATCTCAGAGCGTGTCTGCTCCTTGTCACTCACACTTGATTTAGAGCCCATCACTCTGCTGAACTGGATCAGCATCTGTCATTTTCTTCCTCAGCTGATCAATAGGCTGGCCAGCATTCACAGAGCTACCGGCAAATGACTGCCAAGATAGTAGTCACCAAAGAAAGGGAGAGTACCTCATGGAAGGCTCCAGGTCTGGTAAAGGCCAATCACTGTGAGCTCGGAATCCTATTTATTTCACTTCATAGTAACACTTAGCCTTGTCCTGAAAGTGGAATGGTACTGATACCTTCCAACACTTCAGAACAATATCTTGAAGAAGTTATACTGCCAAACGGAAAACTGAAACACCATTGGTAGACAGGAAATAGAGGAACCAAGAAAAGAGAAACCCCTTACCAGTTCCTAGTTCTCATTTCATCCTGGCTGACTGACAGTCAGCAGTTTCTAACATAATTGAACAGAATACCTGCAGGAAGATCTGTACCCTCTTCTCTGAGACACATACAGGAGAGATGTTTTAAATGACTAATGAACTGTATCTTAAGTCTGTTCTCCCTTGACTCGTGTATAAAGAAGCCTTTGCATAATGCTTTATCTATTATTGCTTCCTTCTCTAGTAGCAAGCCTACACAATGTGCTTAAAAATTCTCCTCCTCAAGACAGAACTCTACAGATAAGAAACAAGGAGTTGGATAGCACACACTTTAATCTCTAATCACAGTTTCTGAATAACCAGCTTCAAAACCTCAGATCCTATATACAGGGTTTCCTGCCCTGTGGGAAGCTCCAGCTCCCTCCCCCTCCCTCCAGGTCCAGGAAGGCGAGCGTCCAAACAGACTGGATCCCCAAAATCCAGCATATGCAGAGGAAACAGGTCCCAGTGTCATAGTCAATGGCTTTTCAGAAAGACCCCGGGCCAGCCACAGTCAGAGAATCCGGCCAAATTCCAAGAATCTGGCTAGATCACGTCCTCGTTCAGTCCCAGTCCGGCTGGCCCTGGTAAACTCTCATCAGATCCGTTCCCTTGTATCAGTGGGTGATAGCATCCCTCGCAGTCCTCATTTGGACGTCGGGGGGCTCAGTCCGGTGCTCCAATGTGGGCCTCCGACTGCATAGCCGTCCTTCGCCAGAGGAAGGATCTATGGTGATAAGCAAAATATACATCAGTATGGTCATGGGCCACGGCCGATTCAGGCACCCTCTCCTCTGTCCAGAGAGCAAAAAGGGGGATTTCTCCTTGGACCTGGGATCCCATATATAATCAAGTCTCCTGTAAACCCTAAAATGGCTCCCATAGTTGAAATATATTGTTCCCTGACATGATGTGATCTCCCTCCATGGTTAAGAAAAGCTACTTAGGGCAGGAGCATAACATGGGTGTCCTTGCACAGAGGCCTAGCGGGGTCATTGTGTGAAGCTATGTAGGTGAGGCCTGGATTGCCTTGGAGACTTCAAAATGTTGAAGATGTCAGAGCAAAGGATAGGTGCCAAGAAGAGCTCCTAACAGGGAGTGGAACCAGCCCAAGAGAAAGAAGCATGTTGTAGTCATCAGAGCTGAAAGGCCTTGGAGATCTGAAGAGTGTTTTGACATCAGACATGGAGTACAGACTTTTGAGTTTGCCCGGCTGATCTTTTGTTTTGTTTTGGTCCAGAATTTCTCCACTATGCTCCCTTTCCTCCATTTTGGGATAGTAATGTACATCCTGTGCCCTTGGAAGTATGTGGTCTGCTTTTTTGGTTTTGATTTTATAGGGTATTAGAGTTAAGAGATCACATGAGTCAGAAGAGACTTTGGACTTTTACAGGGTTGAGACTATTATATACGAATTAAAGACTCAAAGACCTTTAACTATGGCTAGAATCCATTTATGAATGAATATATACCATATTCCTCTTTTTGGGTCTGGGTTGCCTCACTCAGTAAAGCGTTTTCTATTTCTATCCATTTGCATGCAAAATTCAAGATGTCATTATTTTTTACCACTGAGTAAAACTCTGATGTGTATATGTTCCACACCTTCTTTAACCATTCTTCTATTGAGGGGCATCTAAGTTGTTTCCATGTTCTGGCTATTACAAATAGTGCAGCTGTGAACATAGTTGAGCAAATACTTTTGTAGTATGATAGGGCATCTCTAGGGTATATTCCCAAGAGTGGAATTGCTGGGTCCTGAGGTAGGTTGACTCCCAGTTTCCTGAGAAACCGCCACACTGATTTCCACAGTGGCTGCACAAGTTTGCATTCCCACCAACAATGGATGAGTGATCCCCTCACTCCACATCCTCTCCAGCATAGGCTATCATTGGTGTTTTTGAGTTTAGCTATTCTGACAGGTGTAAGATGGTATCTCAAAGTGGTTTTGATTTGCATTTCCCTGATCGCTAAGGAGGTTGAGCATGACCTTAAGTGTCTTTTGGCCATTCAAAGTTCATCTGTTGTGAATTCTCTGTTCAGTTCAGCACCCCATTTTTAAATTGGGTTAATTAGAGTTTTAGTGTCTAGTTTCTTGAATTCTTTGTATATTTTGGAGATCAGACCTTTGCCTGATGAGGGATTGGTGAAGATCTTCTGCCAGTCCGAAGGTAGCCTTTTTGTCTTACTGACAGTGTCCTTTGCTTTACAGAAGCTTCTCAGTTTCAGTAGGTCCCATTTATTCATTGATTCTCTTATTGTTTGTGCTACTGGGGTTCAACTTAGGAAGTGGTCTCCTGTGCCTATGTCTTGTAGACTACTTCCCACTTTCTCTTCTATCAGGCTCAAAGTGGACAGATTAGTGTTGATGTCTTTAATTCATTTGGACTTGAGTTTTGTGCATGGTGATAGATATGGATCTACTTTCATTCTTCTACAGGTTGACATCAAGTTATGCCAGCACCATTTGTTAAAGATGCTATCCTTCTTCCATTGTATACCTTTAGCTCCCTTGTCGAAAATCAGGTGTTCATAGGTTTGTGGGTTAATATCCGGGTCTTCTATTCGATTCCATAGGTCGACTTCTCTGTTCTTATGTCAATACCAAGCTGTTTTCAATACTGTAGCTGTGTAATAGAGTTTGAAGTCAGGGAAGGTAATGCCTCCAGAAGTTCCTTTATTGTATAAGATTGTTTTGGCTATCCTGAGTTTTTTGCTTTGCCGTATAAACTTGATTATTGTTCTCTCAAGGTCTGTGAAGAAGTTTGATGGGATTTTGATGGGGATTGCATTGAATCTATAGATTGCTTTTGGTAGAATTGCCATTTTACTATGTTGATTCTCCCAATCCAAGAGCAGGAAAGGTCTTTCCATTTTCTGGTATCCTCCTCAATTTCTTTCTTCAAAGACTTAAAGTTCTTGTCAAATAGGTCTTTCACTTCCTTGGTTAGAGTAACCCCAAGCTATTTTATGCTATTTGTGACTTTTGTGAAAGGTGATGTTTCTCTGATTTTCCTCTCTACTTCTTTATCCTTTGTGTATAGGAGGGCAACCGATTTTTTGGAGTTGATCTTGTATCCTGCCACATTACTAAAGGTGTTTATCAACTGTCGGATTTCTTTGGTAGAGTTTTTGGGGTCGCTTATGTACACTATCATATCGTCTGCAAATAACGAAAGCTTAACTTCATACTTTCCAATTTGAATCCCCTTGACCCCTTATCTTGTCGTATTGCTGTTTTTAGAACTTCAAGCACTATATTGAAGAGGTATGGAGAGAGTAGACAGCCTTGTCGTGTTCCTGATTTTAGTGGAATGACTTTGAGTTTCTCTCCATTCAATTTGATGTTAGCTGTCGGCCTGCTGTATATTGCTTTTATTATATTTAGGTATGATCCTTGTATCCCCAGTCTCTCCAACACCTTTATCATAAATCGGCGGTGAATTTTGTCAAATGCTTTTTCAGCATCCAATGAAATGATCATATGGCTTTTTTCTTTCAGTTTATTTATATGATGGATTACATTGATAGATTTGCGTATGTTGAACCAGCCCTGCATCTCTGGGATGAAGCCTACTTGATCATAATGGATAATTTTTCTAATGTGTTCTTGGATTCGATTTGCCAGTATTTTATTGAGAATTTTCACGTTGATGTTCATGAGTGAGATTGGCCTGTAGTTCTCTTTCTTGGTTGTGTCTTTGTGTGGTTTTGGTATCAAAGTAACTGTAGCTTCATAAAAGGAGTTTGGCAATGACTCTTCTGTTTCTATATTGTGAAATACATTAAGGAGTATAGGTATTAGCTCTTCCTGGAAGATCTGGTAGAATTCTGCATTGAAACCATCTGGTCCTGGGCTTTTTTTTTGGCAGGGAGATTTTTGATAACAGCTTCTAATTCTTCGCGACTAACAGGTCTATTTAGATTGTTCACCTGTTCTTGATTCAACTTTGGTATCTAGTACTTATCTAAAAAAAATGTCCATTTCTTTTACATTTTCCAACTTTGTGGCATATAAACTTTCGTAGTAAGATCTAATGATTCTCTGAATTTCCTCTGTGTCTGTTGTTATGTCCCCCTTTTCATTTCTGATCTTATTAATTTGCATGTTCTCTCTCTGCCGTTTGATTAGTTTGGACAGGGGTTCGTCGATCTTGTTGATTTTCTCCAAGAACCAACTTTTTGTTTCATTAATTCGTTGGATTGTTTTCTGTGTTTCTATTTTGTTGATTTCAGCCCTCAGTTTGATTATTTCCATTCTTCTAGACCTCCTGGGTGAATCAGCTTCTTTTTTTTCTAGAGCTTCAGGTTTGCTGTTAAGTCTCCAATGTGTGCTTTCTCCGTTTTCTTTAATTGGGCACTTAGTGCTATGAACTTTCCTCTTAGCACTGCCTTCATAGTGTCCCATAGGTTTGAGTATGTTGTGTCTTTGTTTTCATTAAATTCAAGGAAGACTTTAATTATTTTCTGCTGGCCAGGAATCACTTTGCCTGCAGTCCTACCTTGCTGCAGGCAGGCTATTAAAACAAAGGAACTCCCTCCCATTTGCACACACCGCCCTGTCCCGGCGGTGCCCACACAGGTTGAGTTGGAGTATTTTGTGCCCCGAAAAAGGGAGAGAGGAAAGGAAGGGGTTCCTGGCTGAAAGCGGGGATGGGGTAGGAGGAGAGAGGGTTTAGCTGGGGGAAGTCGCCCCTTCGGAATACCCAGGGAGATAAGGATGGTGGGAAAATTGGGTGTTCCCTTACCAGGCTTGTGTGGCGGTCAGGAACACACTTACCCTTCCATTGTATCTTCTGCTACAGGATCAGTGCCACTTGCTGGACAGAAATCTCCCTGCCTGCAGTCTTACCTTGCTGCAGGCAGGCTATTAAAACAAAGGAACTCTATCCTGTTTGCACTCACCGCCCCATTCCAGCAGCGCCCTCACAAGCTCTCATAGTTGTTTTTTGTTTGGTTGGTTTTATTTGTACATTGCTTGGTAATCAGTGAGACATTCTCACCTTGTTTCATCCAAGTCTGGCTGGTGGCAGCATCTCTGCCTTTTCTCTTCCCAGAATTCTCCTAGTCTGTTCCCCTCTCCTATGCTCTCTGCCTGGATACTAACCAATAAGTGTTTCATTAAATTAATACAAGTGACAAATCTTTACAGTGAGATAACATATGGCTTTGAGGTGAACACTTTTGAAGTCTTTGCCCCAAACTGTAATGCATTGTTTTGATTTTATGTTTTCTTTTTCATTTTTAGGATTAATTCATGACTACTTTTTCTGAATATTCTTAAGGTCAACTTTAAGTTCTTAACCATCTTCCTTCATGTGTGTCTTGTACAGTTTTGTGTCTTCATCTGCCACAAATATAGTGATGGGAGTGAGACAAATCAAGGGCTAGAATGTCATTCCTTTTCTCTTTAAACACAATTAATTTGATGTTTTAACATTTACTATTGTACCACTTTGTAGATACATCTTTTTCTTCATAACAGCTTATATACTACTGAGGGAAAATACTGAAATTCATGTAGATAAGTGACTAAAATTATTTTCTGCTTACTTATTACTCATTTTAATGACATTTTATAAGACACAGAGTATATATATATATGGAGGAAAGAGTAGTAACAAACACATAAACACATACGGTTATAAACTCACAAGTCTATTTCTAATCTGTGTCTATAGTAGATGTAGCTGGTGGTGGCTATCTGATTGATTTATTCTTTAAATCATTTCTACCATACTAGCACAGGCTGCAAAGAAGACACTGTGTGTTTTCCCAGAACTTCTAAATATTTTTTCTCCTGATGCAGGTTCACAAAAATGGATGCAAAGAATCCCAAAACACTGGTGGATCTTGCTGTACAGTGTTTGCTGGGACATGAGTCTGCAGCAATCCAAGCTCTGGAGGATATTCCAAGAAATCTTTTTGTTCCTTTGTTCATTGCTGCCTTCAAGGGTGGGCATAAGAATATATTGAATGAGATGGTGAAAGTTTGGCCCTTTTACTGTCTCCATCTTGGGACATTAACTGTATGGGATCCTCATCATGAACTCCTGAAAGCCATGATTGAGAATCTTCCAGTATTTCCTGCAGAGAACTCTGCTTCTTGGTAAGACTATATAATAGAGGCATGGTAAGACATAGAAGGTAATACTACAGCCTGATACTCTCTTAGAAGGAGTAACTAGTGAATGCTGCAGGTTGATTTGTGAGACTCGGCTAAAACTTGGTAACACATTAAAGACTGATGTCTTCAATATTCCTTAGGAAATCTGTTATTGGGGATTCTATTGATGGGTTTATGGAATGGGTGTTACTTAAGAGAAAGACAGGAGATTTAAGACTGGAGGGGATTTAAGGAGTACAAAGGATGGGGGAAGAAGGGGTTGAATTCACATGGCAAAGACTTGTTGGCAATTAGTACAAGGAGTTCCAGCTGTGGATAAAAGGATTTGTTCCTATATGTTATCATTGATCCTACTGGGTTTCATTATCATTTGCTTTTTCTCAGATGTTCTATCTCCTCTTACCCCTACAGGAATCCTAAACTGAGGATTCTAGATTTAAGGCAAGACATTGACTGTAGGATCACATGTCCTCAAGTCAGCATCAAATCACCTTTCTGTCTTCACTCTTGTACTTATTCTGACCACTCTGTCACAAAAATAGAAGGACAGCTTCGTTTTATAGCTTTAGGGTCCACGATTCAGTTATCCAGGCCTGTGGAATTACTAGTGAATCTTTCCCTAGGTGGCTCCTTAAAGGAAAAGGAATTTTCAGTTTTGCTTATGAAGAAAATTTTAGAGAGTTTAGGGGCTTTGCACATATGCTGTCGAGATTTGCAAGTTGTTAAATTGGGTGACTACAAACGCACCCTGAGATTTCTTGATCTTAACTGTGTTAATCGGCTGTCAGTTGATAAGGGTTCTCTGAGTGATATCACCATCATCCTGTCTCAGATGAGCCACCTAAAGAGCCTTAGACTGCTTAAAGTCACTTTTAGATCTCTGAGTGGGAAAGTCTTTAAAAAATTCCTTAGTCATTTGCAACGTATGGAAAACCTTAAGGAACTCAAATTGTCTTCATTCTGTCTCAAAAATCATCTGGACAGCGTGCTCAGGTAAGAGTTTCAGGCAGGTTTCTGGGTTTCCGTGATAAGTCTTGGGACAAAATAAAAATATTCATGGGTATTCCTAAACTCTTCAAAACCTTTTATGCTTTCTGCTTTGTCACTTTTGGGAATTTGACCCTGGAGGAGGAAATACAAAAACTAAGCAGCCAACAATGTAAAAATGAGTGCAGAAATACAAAGGTGAAAACCCACTAGCCCTTTAGATATGAGAAGAAAGAGGAATTGAGATGGTGGAAGATTTTTCTATAGCACTGATGCACATAATCATAGATGCCAATGGCTTACAATGACAGATCACTTTACTAAATGTACTCACCAAGGTATAGACCATGAAAGTAGAGGATGGCATTTAGGGACTGTCCAAAGGTAATCTTCAGTTGACTGCTCTTTCTGATCCCTTTCCACCAAAAACGTGAACTGAAATACACAGTAGATAACATTTTAAGTATCAAGTGCATTAGTTTTTCTCTTAATATTTCTTTAAATCATCAATTACAGTACACTTTACACATTTTTAACATTAAAAAAAATTGTATCTCAGTGTTGAAAACAAAATTTTTAGCCAGCTGTGGTGGCACACGATTTTAATCCCAATACTCGGGAAGCAAAGACAGGCAGATTCTCTGAGTTCAATGCAAGTATGATCTCTGTAGTGAGTTCCAGGATAGCCAGGACTACATAGAAAGTTATTGCCTATAAAAAACTTCTCAGAGTCACAAAACTATTAAGTGAACAAAGTACAGATTAACGCATTAAAACCCACTTATACCGCATGTGAAAATTGGATTATTCTGGATATAAAGGTATAGTTTTTTTTAATTCAATCCTCATTCTTCAGAAGTTTTATTATTTTTTTCTCCCTACAGAGTTCTGCCACCTAGTCTGGATTTTTTGTATCTGTCATTCTGTGATATATCATACAGAGACTTCAGATTTCTAGCTCAGTGCCCTCAGGCTTCCCACCTAAAGATGTTGAATCTTAGTAACAATGCAATGCATTGGGATGACTTCGAGCCCTTTCAAACTCTTCTGTTAAATCTCTCTGGTACTCTTAAGCATCTGGAGATAAATCATTGCCTTATAAATGATTCTGCAATCGCTGTTCTTATCCCTGCCCTAATGCGTTGTACTCAACTCCATATCCTGGCCTTTGCTTCTAACCCCATCACAATGCCTATGCTTGTGAATATCATGCATAGTTTAACACCCTTGATGAAGCTAAAATATGTGATTTATCCTATCCCTTTACATTGCTTTGAACGATGGCATTTTCAGGGCAGGTTAGACCGACGGAGGCTTGCCATTGTACAACTACAACTGAAGGCGATGCTACAGGTTGCAGGGAGGCGTGACATGAAATGGACCACTCACTCAGAGTAAATTTTACAGTCTAACACAGTTTCAATCTGATATGCTACTTAAGTACTAAATGTTATTTCCTGAACCCATACACGCAATTCTTACACTGAGGGAAATTGCACTTAGGGAACATAGATATGTAAACTAATTCCTGTACAGAATAATCTAGAAAAAAAATGGAGGACTTGGAGAATGTCTGTGTATCTCTTGTCTACTATTGATATATTTCATTTTACTGGTCACAGTGATGTGCATGTAATACAGGATGATCAACCCCTAGTTTGCTGTATTTCTGCTCATACTGTTTGGTTCAATTGTTGGTACAGCACACAAATCAGAACAATGACAACCTTTCCTGCCTGTATTTGAGGATAAGGCAGGGTATTTATTTATTTATTTATTTATTTATTTATTTATTTTTTGAGACAATGTTTCCATCCCCTAAGTTACTATAGGCTGCTTTTGGTTGCTTTTGGGAAACCATCAAGATTTAGTAGTGGACAAGGAAAGCAGGCAAGCAGAGGCTCTGATGTTTCAATATAACCTCAAGAACACAACTATAATTGGACAATTCCTTGATGTAGGCCAACTGTAAAGTTTCCACTACTTCCCATGAAGTCTTCAGTTGGGTGTCTAGCCTTTGTCACATGAATTTTTAGGTGGGATTTAGGATCCTTCCCATAATATTCTCCCTACTTTAGTTCTCCTGTTCTACTCCCAGATCTATCGATCCTGTACATTTCCTTAGCTGTATAAATCATTCCCTATATACATTTTGCTTCTCTTTTCCATTAACTGTGCCCTATTTGGTATGATACATACTAGCCATGTTTGAGTACTGAGTCTAACTGACTTTATACTCCAAAATATAACAGTGTTGAAACGGTGGAGGGAGGAAGATCATTGGGGCTACATGGCCAGACATTCCAGCAATTTAGTGCATTCTACATTCAGTGAGAGACCTGCCCACAGAAAATATGTGTAGAAGAAAAAAAGCAGATATTGACTTTTGGTATTCATGTGTGAGCATGAGCACATGCACACATACACATGCACACATATGCACACACACATAGTCAAGTGTATGCACCTTCTCCAACACATGAACACGGACACATAAACATATCTTACTCATATTGTTAATTTCTTTAAATGCATACTGCATCACAAAGTCATGGTAAAATTATTATTTGTTCCTTTCCTATGTTGAAATGCCAAAACAACTGTATTTCAGTCATTGAGTAACAAAAAGAATAGATTGCAAGTAATAATTTACACACAATTGTGTCCTATTGAAAAAATAGTAAATGCAATGTCTTAATATTGTTTTCTTTTTTAAGTGAGGTCATGCTCAGTTTCAGTCTGACCACAGAAAAAAGTAATTGAATGGGTTTTTTAGTAGTGATACTGGAAAATGTATGAAACTATTTATATTTTTTGGTTTTTCGAGACAGGGTTTTTCTGTGTAATATTGAAGCCTGGAATTCACTCTGTAGTCCAGGCTGATCTCAAACTCACAGAGATCCACCTGCCTTCACCTCCCAAGCTGTGGAATTAAAGGTGTGCACCACTACTGCCTGGGTTCAAACTTTATTTTACAGGCAATATATAATAAAAAAAATGGCAAGGCAGTTGATATTTGTTTTTATGAATTTTCTTTTGGTGGTAGCATTATATTTCTAAATTAATAAGAAAAAGCATGTTGAAATATGCTGTGATTCATGTGTCATAATTCTTTTGTGATAGCACATTTCAAATTTGTACATATTTTTCCTAATGCTTGCATCATGATATAATGCAAAAAAATTCAAAAACCAACTAAAATACCAGTGTAATGAGCGATTTACTTTTGTTGTTTGCAAGTTTAAAAATGCAGAGTTTTTGACAGTTTGCATTAAATAAAATATTAAAATTAAGTTTACCTGTTTCTTTGAACTTTCTTTTTTGTGTTTTCCATATGGCTGTCACTATATATTCTCTGAATAAACTGAGATCTTGTACTCCCTGAAGTTCACATCCGACTAATGTGTTAACAGTATCAGAATACTGGGGAAGCTGAAACTGGACCAATATTGGCATATTTTCTCTCTTTGCTCTGTCTTTCCTTGGGTGCCATGTTTCTGTCAGAGACACTGCACCTGGGATAAAAACTAGACCCTACAAAGAACAGAGAACTTGGAATTTATTTCTGTCATACTGAATATGTGAATGGTATTCCTGGAGACTCCAGTGCAAACAGGTGCTCTGGATACTTTGTTTTCTATAGATTTGAAAGGTAACCTAAGTGAGTGTAATATATTGCTTCTATATGGCTGTGATAAGAACTTGAAAAGCAACTGAGGGAGGAAAAGGTAGATTTGACTTACATGTTCCAACCTCAGCCCATCATCGGGGGAAGTCAGAGGAGGCATTTGAACAGGAGCAGAGGCAGGAAAGATGGAGGAGAGCTGCTTAGTGTCTTTCTGTGGCTTGTTGAACAACATGTCTTCTACAACCCAGGACCAGTTGTCCAGGGGGCACTTCCCACCGTGGGCTGGGTTCTGTTTCATCAACCATTCATGAATCAAGAAAAATGCCCCACAGACTTGCTTACAGGTCAATCTGGTGGAGGCAGTTCTTCATCTCTGGTCCACTTTCTCTCCAAGACTCTAGTTTCTGTAAAGTTGACAAACTGGTCACTAACAGTAGACCTCTGCCGACTTGACACACATACATAGCTTCTAAACTATAACCTTTCCTTGTTTATTCCCAATATCTTTTGTTACTATCACAACATAAAAGAATATGACCTTCAAAATGCAAAATCCTTTAAATTTTTCAGTATATTCACAGTTCAAGGTCTCTTTAAAATTTCAAAGTTTCTTAACTGTGGTTTCTTATAAACTTAAAAATAAATTTATAAAAATTCCATAATGAAACCTAATATGTTGTGGGATGATTTAAATATATGTGTTTATATATACAAAGCATTTTAATATTTTGTCACATTTAATATACAAAACATGTATGCATGTGTGCAGTTCAGAGACAAATTGTAGGAGTTTGTTCTATCTTTCTGCCTGGTGGGTACAAGAGATTAAATTCAGGCTATCAGGTGTGGCAACAAATGCTTTTACGTGCTGTTCTATTTCCCTGGATCCTTTAACAGGTGTTTAAGAAGTTCAAAGTTCCTTCTTTTGTAAGACAGTATAGATTTATCTAGTTCCAAATTATGTGTGATAGATTAACATACTTAGTTTGTATTTTAATTTGTTATAAATCATGTTTTGTTAACCTACAGCAATTTTTTTTCTCTGCTCAGCCTTAATTTCCAGAATTACCATTTGACAGTACTGAAAAATAATCCACCAGGAGACCTTAAGTGAACATTTCCATATGTACACTTTAGTTAGAGCCAACTGAGATAAAAAGCTTTGAATAATGGATTTTTCAAGAGCCAGAATAATTGCAAAAGGGACTAGAGATGGGCCAGTGGTTAAGAGCACTGGCTGCTCTCCCAGAGGACCTGGGGTTTGATTTCCAGCACCCACACTGTGGGCACAACAACCCCCAGTATCTCCAGTTTCAGAGGGTCTGACACTGTCTTCAGGCCCCTTTGGGCACTGCACAAACATGTTACACAAACATCCATGTGGAGAAACCACCAATACTCATAAAATAAAATGGAAACATTTAAAGTACATACAACAATCCCTGGACTTCCACAACTCACATTTTCAATTAGATTTATTGGAAATGATTTAGAATGATAAGGAATTGTAAATAATAAAAGATTGTAGCTTTAGCTGTATTTGTGAATTCTGCTTAGGATACCTAGAGACAAATTGTGGTCCATCTTGGTGAGTTAAGAAAAAGTTGATGTAATATAGTACACACTTTTAGGTATGTTTTTCTGGTTCACCAACACTTTCATGTGAGTCTCACAGATGCAGATGTACTTCAAGTGAAATTCTGGTACTTGTGCATATAGGTAAGACTTGAAGGAACAACTATGCATTAAGGTTAAACTTTTCCCCACCTCCAATTCCAGATGTATCTCCATGTTTCACTTGTCCTAGATGAATTTCTCTCATGGTCCTACACATGGCTGTGATCTGAACTCTGAAATCACTGCTGTTTGCCAGCCCTATAGCTTGACAGACCTGACCTAGAAGAGAGGCCCTGCCCCATGCAGGGAAGCCTCTACTCTGTGATTTCAAATGCTTAGTTGCCTATCATCTTGCAACGACTCCTTCCAGTCCCAATCACATCTCTCCATCCAAGGAAAATCCCATCTGAGAGGCCCACAAATGTCAACATCTAGTGCGTTGGGGTCCCTGGGTAAGGGTTTCATGTAAATCAGGACACGGGATGGAGAGTATGAACAACTGCATAACAAAGTTTAGTTCGTATGACTTTGTATACAGAGTCAAAAGCATTACCTCAACTCTGAACCCCTGTTATGTACATGACCGTGAGAAACTCTTACTTCACTTTGAAAGAAACAATGTTTCAATAAATAACAGTAATTAAAAAGAAAAAGAAGTACATAGAAACAAGGCAAGAAGCAAAGGGCTTGTTTATATCTGATAGAATGTAAAGAACTGAGCTCAGAGTCCACTTCCTTAATCAGGGTACAGATTCTGACAGAAGGTTTACAAAATAGGCAAAGAAAGTATCCTTTCATGTATCCTGGGTTTGAGAAGCAACCATTTCCCAACTTCATCCCATCTGTCCCAGGAGGAGCCTACACTCTAAGCCAGTTCTGTGTCTCCACACACACAGCTCAGAATCACAGAACAGTGTCCCACTGCAATGGTCCCTTTCCCATTGCAAAGCTGCCCCTTAACTTCAAATAATTCTGCTATAAAAATCTCCTGATATTTTTTCTAGGCTTTTTAATTTAACATTTCCCTAATATTTATTAGACAGTATATCACAGTGCCCTGCGATTTCCCTTTCAGCATGTGCACAGTTCCTGCGACTTGGAATCATGTCTTCCACCCAGCTCCTTATTTCAATACCCATTGTTCACAGACTGGCATCATTTCTCCGTGCTTCAGTAGTTTCTGGTTAAATAGTTTGTTTTCCAAATAATATCAAAAATTAAATTGCTCAGAGGAGCTGCCTCAGTGGTTAGTTAAGAGCACTTGCCACTCCTCACAGAGGATCTTGATTTGGTTTCCAGCACCAATGTAGGTTGGTTCACAAATGCCTGTAACTCCATTGCTAGGTAATCTGACACCCTGTTCCCAGAGTTGTGTGCAATTGAACTTGCATATTCAAATGTACACAGACATACACACACACACACAAACACACACATATATATACAAAGAAAATTTTAAGTTAGATTGCCAAGATAATATTTGAAAATATTTTCATATAATCATGTAAAAGGTGAATATTCATGGAGAATTTTTTTACTTTATTCCTATTTTTATAGTAGGATGTAGAATTCCCTAGGATAAAGCTTCATTAGTTGACTTTCAGAAATCTTGAAATTTTCTATCTGTTTGACAAATGTCACCTTTTAACTCAACTCCTACAGGAGAATCCAGCAAACAATATCAAATAAAAATGATATAACTTTGCCCAACTGAAGACTGAAATGGCCCTGTTTTCCAAAAGAACAGATGGTTCCCTTCACCCTGAGCTCGGCATACAAGGAAGGCCCTCTGTTTGACCTTGGTAGGGTAGGTCATCTTGAAGTGCAGAAGCTGCAGTGCTTTCTCCAGCTTTTCTCTCCATGAACACAGCTCTCGGCTCAGCTCATGAGAACTTACACACTACGTTATAGAAGGAGGTTTTGACTAACTGTACAGTTGCCAACAGTGCGTCATCAGATCTTGGATTTGAATATGCTATGATTTTTGTCTTTGATACCTTCACATTTCTTGTTTGCTCCCTTTGTTGTTGTTTTGACATTTTAATTAGTATTAGTACATGGATATAATGTGTTTGGAGCCAATACATCTCCAATTCCTTCCCCTCTATTCCTTTCATGGCAGTGTGTGCCTGGATCACCAGCACTGACACTCAGAGACAGGTGGATCCTGGGACTCGCTTACCAGTCAGTCCAGCAAAAATGGAGAGCTGCAGATTCAGGAAGAGACCCTATCTCAAAAAATAAGATGAAAAAGTGATCCGAGATGACATCCCAGTGTCAACCATTAGCCTACACACAAGATACACACACTCTCACACACACACACACACACACACACACACACACACACACACACACACACATCTAAAAAGAAAGTAGTCCCCTGACACTTACTTGCCTTTGGTTCCCGGAGAGGGACATGCAGGTAGAGACCTTACCCTCTGGAGTTGCCTAGCCGCCAGTTCAGCAGACATATTTTAAAAATAGCTTCGACAGTACTTTGGTGGCTCACACATCTGATCCCAGCACATAGGAGGGAGAATCAGGCAGATCTTTGTGAGTTCAAGACTCCCATGGTTTATGTATTGCACTCCAGGAGAGTCAGTGAGGCCTTCCCCCC
Source organism: Myodes glareolus (assembly GCF_982192425.1). Classification (NCBI taxonomy): domain Eukaryota; kingdom Metazoa; phylum Chordata; class Mammalia; order Rodentia; family Cricetidae; genus Myodes; species Myodes glareolus. The sequence goes on from NC_142053.1 coordinate 54,087,179, forward strand.
ATTTTTTTATTATCACTGCTCCAGTCAAAAGCCAAGGTGAGGGGCTTTTCCCATATTTGTGACTACCCCATTATCCTTGTCTCTGTGGGTCATTACAATTGCTGTTGGGGTCAATGGTGTGTTTTGACTGTTTTGATTTTTATTTCCTCTTTTATCTGCCCTTTCTCTTCTGCCATCTGCATTTCCAGATATCATGGATCTGCTGTCACACATGCTCTGTTGCTGTCACTTTGTTTCTTTCTATCCGTCTCTGTCTCTCTGTTACTCTCCCATCCTTTTGAATAAAACACCAAGAATAAATGTCTATATTCTCTGTTAAGATTCTAAACTTCCCAGAGACTCTCAACAGACTACAGTAGGACTTCTCTCCCCACATTGCAATGGTGTCCTCTCACTAAGGCCACAACCTTATTTTTCTCTAACCTTGTTCCAGTTTACTGACACTGTGATAATTAATGTGCATTCTTTTCTCAACTCATTCTGTCACTCCACAAGTAACCGGCATTTTCTCACAGTTCAGAACAGTGTATGGATACAAATTCAAGCCATGAATACAATCCTTATTGTCTCCATCTCTCAATTTTAATCTGTAAAATGGGAGTGGGTGTGAGGCCCTGTCTTCCCTGTTCCTCTAGGCCAAAGCACAGGATGCAAGAAATGTTAACCATTTTAATGTTAACCATTTTAATGTTAACCATTAGCTTAGCTAACCAGCTAAGCTTCCTGCTAAGTTCCCTGCTTGCTTCTGCTCTAGCCTGGTATAATAGCCTAAGGGCTCTATATCACTTTAAAATGATAATTTCTCAACCTGCCTGGAAGAGCCCAGGCGCCAAGGCCCATCTACCCTGTCTGGCAATGCCTTGCACCCTCGACCACCTGCCTGTGGAGAAGCTCTCACAGGCGCCAGTTTCCCCAGCCCCCTCTGGGTGAGAGGAGTTTTTCTTTACTGGGGCAAAAGGGTATATTAACCCCAGATTAAACTAAATAAATTGGGCATTCTCTTCTTAAGGATAACTCAAACTCTATATCTATATATCCTAGGACAATATAAAACTCATGGGAGATGGATGATGATACTGACCCCATGGCATGGAGCAACCCCCACAAGTGGGTAGGAAATTAGCCTCACAATGGTGCTGTGCCCAGAGAGTATGTGAAAAGTACCAATACATTTCACTGTAGTTCCTTTTGTCTGATCCCCTGGATCTTGGCTGGGAATCACTAGACATGCCACTTTCAATGTGTACACTGATGGTAATGAATATTCCATCACTTTTCTACTTGTCAGTTCTATTGATCTTTAAAACATACACAGAAACGTACAGATTTAAATGATATAGAGAAATGATTTGATGTATGTATATATAGTAAAATGATGACCTCAGCAGAACTAATGACCACATTCATCAAACCATATAGTTACCTTTTTGAGACAGAAATACACATTTAGTCTCTTAAAAAATTTCCAGTATAATATGTATTACTGCTAAGTATTGTCACAATCCCTGTCTGCGTCCATGGCCCCAACCTAGAAACTATTTTTCCGTAACTAAACCAGTACAGAGGCACAGGAAATAATGAGACAAAGTTCACACAGCAATATCAAAAGGGCAGAATGGCACCCAGCAGCGTAGAGTGGTGGCAGCTGCAGGTCAAAATCAGGCACTACTCTCTGTGGGGGCTGGGAAACCTGGATCACAGGTTCCTCCTGGAGCTCTTCTTATTCTGTTTCCCCTGCTGGGCAATTATCAGCTATGCTGTCCTCAGGTCTGGGGTCCTTCTGGTGAATGCACTGAATCAGTCGCTCTGGAAGCCATCTCATTTGGTTTTCATCCTGGAAAAAAACACAGACATGCCTTCGACCCCATATTCATATGGGATCTGGCCCTTTCCATATTCCAATGCAAGGGTCTTTCCACTTTGCTTTAGCAAAGGTGATCTTTGTATTATTATGCCACAATCTGTTCACTGCTGATCACTTATGGATATACGTATTTAGAAAGTTTAGTGTAAACAATGCGTGATTTCAGGCATTGTGTGGAGTCTGAGGATACAACTCCCCTGTTTTTATCTTTTGGAGTTCTCATATCTCAAGGAGCTATGTGCATGCTCCACAATTTCTTGCCCTTGAGGATTATAACGAATTCCAGCCTTATGACTGACATTCCATTGAATACAAAATCTTTGAAAAGCTTTGTTAACAAACCCAAACCCATGTCGAGGTCCATGGCCCCAAAATAGAAACTATTTTTCCCTAACTAAACCAGTATGGAGGCGCGGGAAATAATGAGACACAGTTCACACAGCAATATTGGAATAGCATCTCAGGTTTCATCCATTCTGGAAGATATCCTGCATTTATTATCCAAACACCTTTTATCCCCCAGGGAAACCAAGGTGAAAATTCATTAATATTCTCTTTCTGGGGGATGTGGGACTACCAAAACACCTGCCACTTAAGTCACCAACTTGGAATCAACACTTCTCCCCAGGCGATCTATATTTTAACAAAAGAGAAGGAGCCATACATCCTGGCCTTTGTTAGGTGGTTAGAATGTCTGGCAGGTTTGAAGCTGCCTTGGAAATTAACCATGGCCAGAGAGCCTGGCTACAGATATCTTGGATGAAATATGGGCCTACAAATCCCTGTACTATACATTAGGCCTACAGAACTCATTTGCTTTAGAACCAAGTACTTCTCTCCTTTTAACAAAAGCTCCCCATTTCTTTAATTCTTGACTCTGGTAACCCACACCTGTGCTGTTTGCGTAAGCTAAACTTTTTACATTCACTTGTATTCTGGAGTTTGAGTTTTGGCTTTTGTGGTCATAGAATTGTGATACAAGGTCATTTGAAAATTCAGCTCTCTAATGATAAGTGAAACTGTGTACATGTTCATGTGTTTAGTAGCCTTTTGTGTGTCTCAGAAAAATGTGTAGAAGAGTCTCTTGTCCGTTTTGAAAACCCAGCTTGCTGGTCTGATCAACTACGGTCATGGGGAGACGGCAGGTTCAGCTGGTGTCACATGTCATCTGATCATCCACCTCTCTTTATTGCATCTTTTCCAATCAGAGTGTCTGATTACATGAACCCCTGCAGCCCCTCTGCACACTTAAGCCTCTAAATACAATGGCTTCCATCAGAGAAATGCGAATCAAAACAACTCTGAGATTCCAAATTACACCTGTAAGAATGGCCAAGACCAAAAACACTGATGATAGCTTATGCTAGAGAGGGGTAAAGGGAACACTTCCACATTGCTGGTGGGAGTGCAAGCTGATACAGCCCCTTTGGATATCAGTATGGCGATTTCTTAGAAAATTAGGAAACAACATTCCACAAGACCCCAAAAATTCCACTTGAGTATATACCCAAAGGATGCTCAGGCATACAACAAGGACATGAGCTCAACTATGTTCATAGCAGCATTGCTTATCACAGTCAGAACCTGGAAATAACCTAAATGCCCCTCCATCGAAGAACGGATAAGGTGAGGTTTAGCAGCAACAACTAAGTCAGGCTGAATGGCCTGGGAAAAGTTGGACAAACTGGTGTGTGAAAGAAGCAGTGCTGACAATCATGCGTGTTTGAGGCAGTCCTAAAGCTGTGAGGATCCTGCAAAATCTGCAATGGAAAGCCTGTCAACGGATGACATAGAAATCTCTGTTCTGAATGTGGAAGCAGAAGGGTGGAGGGAGGAAAGGCAGTGGGAAGAAAGGAAATGTAAATGGGGTAAGAATGAATCTCCTTACCAAGAGATGATGGCATCTGAGCAGAGGCTGTGGAAAGTGTTCCATTTCTGAAGCTTGAATGAGTCTGAAAACAATGTGGAAGAGTTGGGAAATACTTGAATCTTAAAGCTGTGAGGGTATCCCTACCTTTTTTCCCCCTAGATCTCATGAAACACCTGTAATGATAGCACAGGTTGTGAACTTAAGTTTAATTTTAGTGGGCAAAAAGAAAACTTTGAATTTAAATTAATCCTTCCGTGGCTTAGGAAGGCAGTAGGTGGCCGAGATTTGGATGTGGTGGTGTCTGGATACTGACAGATCTGAGGAGCCCTGTGCTTGGGTGTTGGGTCCATAGAGGACAGGCCTTTGCACCCCCACTTGATCTGTTTTGCACTATTGCCATTGGTTGAAAACAGGAACAAAAACAGGAATAATCTGTTGTTTTCAGCAATGCTTCTAAGGATGCTTACCCCTAAGCCATTGAGTTACGGTGATGAGCTTCCTGATTTTACTGACTTGGCCTCTCCTGCTGAGGGCTATATATACCGTGTGAGAAAGTAAAATAAAGGCTTGTCTGCAGAACAACAATTTGTGTTGTGTGTTAATCTCGATGTCCCTCGCTCAGAAGAACAACAGTTGTCCTGCTGGTGCGGCAAAGTGGAGGTTTCCACTGAGATCCGAGAAAGACAGGGTAGTGGACGTGGTCATCCTAGGCCAGTAAGGATGGATTGGGGCAAAAAATGGGATCCACAAGCAGTAAGAGAGACCTGATAAATCAGATAGCTAAATTGTTAGAAGAACAAGGAACCACTGTCAAAGAGAGAACTATAGAGGATTTTTAAAGTATATAGCCACAGCAAGCCCATGGTTTTTGACAGGTAGAGGTTTGAACATCTCCAATTGGAAACAAATAAAAAAAGATCTGCAGAAACGGCTGCAAAAGAAGGGTGCAGATAGCGTCCCTATATCTACCTTTTCACTATGGCGCCTGGTTTGCGATGCCCTACTTACTGATAAAGTGAAAGTGAGACTGGAGGTTGTCGTGGCTAAAGAAATTCTTGAAGAAATACAGGAGGAGGAGACTTGCTGCTCCATAGGATGGGCAGAGTCGCACAGGGGCCAAATGGAAATGACAGATGTACCAGGGGGAACTTTGGAATCTGGTGCAGGACTAAGGCTAGTGCCAAAGTCTGCCCGCTTTCGGACGCAAAACCAGATAGCAATAACCTCTGAGTCAGAAAATGGGGAAGACAGCCTCAGCTCTAGTGCAGAGAAGAGTTTGTCTGATGAGGAAGCACAGCTAATACAGGAAATTAAGGTACTTCAGAAAAGGCTGAAGCACTGTAAGGTGAAGGATTCCTTATGTGTGCCTTCAGCCCCACCTGCTTTTAATGCCAACTGGGGAAAGAGGGAGTCCTGTTGGGGGCTGACAGATGACAGGGAAGCCGGAGCGGGCACTGGAAGAAGAGGAGGTGTCTGTTTTCGACCCTGGCACACAGTTGCTCCGGTTATAGAGGTACCTGATCCTAACAATCCAGGACAGATGCTGAGACAACATGGGGCCTTGAGCTTTAAGTAGATGAAGCAATTGAAAGAGGCCATGGTGGCATACAACTCTCAGGCCCCGTTTACTCTTGCCATGGTAGAGTCTTTTGCAGCATTGAATCCTACACCTAGCGATTGGAAGCAGCTATGCCTTGCAGTACTATTGGGAGGAGATTACTTGTTGTGAAGGGGAGAATATCAAGAAAATTGTTTACAAACGGCTAGGTTAAATGCGCAAGCAGGACAGGCACAGCGCAATCTAGACAGGCTAACTGGAGCAGGAGCTTATGCTGATTTGGCCAATCAAATTGTGCTCGATCCTGCCATATATCTCCAGATGGAGACCGTGGCTACCAAAGCTTGGAAAGCCCTGCCAAACAAGGGCACAGGGGATAAGCTGTCAAAAGTTTTACAAGGACCTTCAGAACCATTTCAGGACTATGTGGATAGGATATTGCAGTTGACAGGAAAATTGTTTGGTGATGTGACCACAGCTATGCCCATAGTTAAGCAGCTGGCATTTGAGAATGCAAATAAATACTGTAAGGAAGCCTTGTGGCCACATAAGGCAAAAAGCTTAAATGAATACATCCAGATCTGTCAGGATATTGACGGGCACTTCATTCAGGGCCAGGTGATTGCCGCTGCCATCAGGCCTGGGTGAGGATCCCGGACAACTGGGGATAAAACCTGCTTTAACTGTGGTGCCCCTGGACATTTTAAAAAGGAATGTCCACAACTCACTCGGGGAACTACTGCCAGACCAGGAAAGTGCCCACGATGTAAAAGGGGGACCCATTGGGCAAACTATTGCAGATCTAAGACAGATATAGATGGAAGGCCTCTGCCTATCCAAGGCCAACAGCAGGGAAACTGGTGGAGGGCCCCACTCCAGGGCCCCAAATCCTCAGTGTATGGAGCAATGACACCAGGAGTCAGAGGGTGTTCCCACCCGGGCAGTGGCCGTATCCAGTTTGTTCCACAGAGCAATCCTTTTACATTGCAGACCTTACCCATGCCACCCCAGGAAGTGTAGGACTGAACCTCAGTACTTCTGCCCGAGTAGTCTTGACAGCCCAAATGGGGGTTCAAGCTTTGCCCACTAACGTTTTTGGGCCACTCCCTAGAGGGACCTTGGGTCTTATCTTAGGAAGAAGCAGTACCATCTTGAGGGGAATTCAAATTCATGCTGGGGTTGTTGATGCAGATTATCAAGGAGAAATAAAAATTATGACATCAGTTACTCAAGGAGTTACAGTAATTCCTCAGGGGGATCGTATTGCCCAATTGGTCTTGGTACCCTTAGTTAACACCTCCAACCCCGTGGCCAGGTCCAGTCAGGGTGCTAAGGGTTTTGGTCATCTGGCACTGCAGCCTTTTGGGTAGCTCATCTGAAAGAAAGGCCACGATTGGAATTGATTATTGATGGGAAGTCATTTAATGGGATTTTAGACTCTGGAACATGTCTTCGTCTTATCCTTAGATTTCTGGCCTAAGAAGTGGCCATTAGAAAGTAGTACTGCCACCCTACAAGGAATAGGTCAAGCAAGTCCCAAGAAGAGTGCAAAAAATATTTAAATTGCAGGATAATGAAAGCCATGAGGGTTACTTTCAGCCATATGTCCTTCCAGGACTACCTGTTAATCTCTGGGGAAGAGATGTCCTGAGTGAGATGGGAGCTGTCTTGACCACTCAGCCCACACTACCACCACCAGCATCCTAATTATGTAGCAAGTGGGATGGAGACCAGGACAGGGACTGGGAAAAAAATCTCTAGGGCCAGCTTCAGTCAGTGACACCAGATAAACAAATGACCAGACTGCTGGGAGACTGAAGCGGTCTAGGTCATTTTTAGTTAGGGTCACTCTTCCCAAGCCTGCCCCAATTCCTATAACTTGGAAATCAGACAATCCATTTCGGGTGGAGCAGTGGCCCTTGACTCAAGAGAAATTTCAGACTGCTCATGCCTTGGTTCAAGATCAGCTGCAGGCTGGGTACATTGGTCCCCTCTACTTCCCCTTGGAATACATCCATAATTATCATTAAAAAGAAATCTGGAAAATGGAGACTATTACAGGCCCTCAGGCCTGTCAATGAGATGATGCAGCCTATGGGTCCTCTTCAGCAGGATTGTCCTTCCCTTCAGCCATACCCCGGGGCTGTCACATAATTATAGTACATTTAAAGGATTGCTTTTTTTACTATTCCTCTAGCCCAACAGGATTGCCCTAGCTTTGCTTTTAGCCTCCCTTCAGTTTATTTTAAGGAACCAGCTTTGTGATTCCATTGGATCATACTCCCATAGGGCATGGTAAATAGTCCCACAATATGTAGAACTTATGTTGCTGCTGCCTTGGAGCCTGTCCGCTGTCAGTTTCCACAGTTATATATTGTTCATTATATGGATAATTTATTAATAACAGAGACTCATCAAGATCAACTGGTCAAGGCTTATACTCAAATGCAACAGGATTTAGAGAAGGCAGGGCTGATCATAGCTCCTGAGAAGGTCCAAATGCAAGTCCCATATTCCTACCTTGGGTACCAATTAGCCATGGATGGAATTAGACCAAAAAAATTAACAATTGACACCTCTCATCTTAAAACCTTACATGATTGGCAGCAGTTACTGGATACGCCCCTCCCTAGCAATCAAAACAGGTGACGTAAGACCATTGTATGATATACTCTAGGGAGATCCCAACCAAACCTCTCCCCAAATATTGACGCCTGCAGCCAGGCAGGCCTTAAGACTTCTCCTGGACAACATTGAAAGGGTCCATCTCTAGCAGATTAATTATGGTCAATCATTAAATTTTGTAGTTCTTGCTTCCAAATTTTCTCCTACAGGAGTTTTTTGGCAGGATGGACCTATTTTATGGGTACACATGCCTGCCTCTCCAGCGAGAGTAGTTACCCCATACTATGAAGCTATATTACAATTACTTTGGAAAGCTAAGAAGGTTGCTGCCCAGACATTTGGGAAGTACCCTGACAAGATTAAGACAACTTATACTAAAGACCAGCTAGCACATTTACAGCAGTACCATGATGAATGAACACTTTTTCTCACCTCCTTTTCTGGAAGCTTTGATTCTATATAATATTCATGTTTATACACATGAAGCACTTTGATCATATCCACTCCACTACCCATTTGGGTATTTCTTATAGCATCCTTTTTTTAAAAAAAAAGCAATAGGAAACATACTCCAACTTATCACCCCGTATTTCCACTGTTAGTCAAATCATGTAGGAAACTGAGGAGTAGCTCTCAGATATTTGTTTAATGGAAGATAAATGTAGAAACTGCATATGAATCATAATATTGCTACTAATTGTCAACATGACTAGATTTAAATCGTCTAGGATACAGAGAAGCATCCTTTTGATGGATCTGTGAAAATGTTTCAAGGTATGGTGAAATGAGGGGAAAGAAAATGAATGCGGTTGCACCATCTCATGCGCTGAAAGCTGGGACAGAATTGTAAGTCGAGAGCCAGGCCCCCAGCCCCCAGGCCTGAGAGTTGTATTGGTCTGGACTCCAAAGCCCAGCATGCCAGGTCCTGACCTCTCCCATGGGGTATTTAAGATAGCTCCTTATCGGCGAATCAATCCCACACCAGTTATGTTTTAAGGGGTTATTTATTTTGGGGGGTAAAACTTACATACACCATAAACCTTCAGGAAGGGAGCCTAGTCGCAGGAGCCGGGAGCAGGAGCCAGGAGCAAGCACCGGAACCAAGAGCCGGAACCGAGAGAGCCTGATCCGGATATGCTTCTCTTTTTAAAAGAGAAATATACCACACCCCAGTGGGCTGGTATTTCAGCAGCTATTGGCTGACAGAGCGGAAGTCGCTCCCCACTGCACTGTGGGCTCGTATTTCAGCGACTATTGGTTGAGGCAGCGGAAGTTACTCCCACAACAGCTCCTGAAGGAGAATCACTTGGTCTCTTTTCCTTCCTCCTGGTGGTCCTGTTCGCGGCCCTCGGGGCCACCTGAGAGCACAGGAATCCCATCAAACCAGGACATTTTTAAATTTGACTTATTTTGATTTGGCTTGATTGGGATTTTGTGTCGGCAGAGAGCTTGCGTTAGGAAAAATTCCTAACAGAATAAAAGGAATAAAGGAAAAAACCAAAGAGGCCCAGCACCTCTGCCATACTCTTCTCGTCATGACTGACTGAAACCCCCAAAACTGTGATCCAAAATAAATCTTCCCTCATTTAAGTTGTTTATGCCAGAAATTTTACAAGGCTAAATTCAAACATATTTCTACACTATGACACCAAGTCATATATTCCTCTAATTCTAGAGTGTTAGTAAAAATTGCTTTGCATTTTGGAGCGTTATGTGAGTTTCCTCTATTCCTTTTGCAATGACACTTGAGATTGTGTCTGAGGCTCTTAAATAAGATTTTTGACACTTCCAAAGGTACAGGGAGCATAACATAGTTTTGGTGTGTTTGGGGGGGTATTCTTTTGATTAATATCTAATTTTCAGTCTTTTGTATTTTAAATAGTCACCTATGTGCACTGAAAAAATAAAGACATAAAAACACTGATTCCCTAGCCAGGTAATGGTGGCACATGCCTTTAATCCCAGCAGAGGCAGGTGGATCTTTGTGAGTTCGAGGCCAGCCAGGTCTACAAGAGCTAGTTCCAGGACAGCTAAGGCTGTTAAACAGTGGAAACCTATCTCAAAACAAAAACAAAAACAACAACACACAAACAAACAAAAGAAATACTGATCCCTAATTTTCAAATGATATGAATCTGCATGAGATGAGAATTTCGCACATTTCTTGCTTCTAAGGGCTTCAAGAAGTCTTATTGCTGTCAGTTTAGAAAATAACAGCTATATAGCCCTAACACACAGTCTGTTTACTGGCAACAGGCAGGTCTCCCTTTTGTTGGTAGGACAAATGACTACAAGAATAGCCCAACACTGTGGCCTGGAGGTGGTGGCGGCGCATGCCTTTAATCCCAGCACTCAGGAGGCAGAGGCAGGCGGATCTTTGTGACTTTGAGGCCAACCTGGTCTACAAGAGCTAGTTCCAGGAGAGGATCCAAAGCTACATAGAAGAAGTCCTGTCTTGAAAAACAGGAGGGAGGGAGAGAGAGAGAGAAGAGAGAGAGAGAGAGAGAGAGAGAGAGAGAGAGAGAGAGAGAGAGAGAAGTAGCCCAACATTGTGTATTCAGTAACTTCATGGCAAAGCTATACTGGATAAGCTGTTGGCTTCCCCCATTTCATTACTACATTAGTATTCACTAAGCAGCTGCTTTTTCCCCTTTCTCATCTATTCCCACTTGGTTTGGTATGTGTTCTATCCAGGGTAGAATTACTACTTGAAATAAAGGGGTAGTTATCAAATACAACGGAACACTAGACACTGTCATCTTACTCCAGCTCAACTGACAACATTCCTGTTTCCTTTGACCTTCCTGAGTGTGAAGTGCAGAGATTGCTGAGTCTACCATGGGTGCATAGCATCATATACAATTTTCAAATAGCCTGTTGAATGACTTTTTAAAATGTGCTGTGTGACTTAATCAGGATCTAGAAATTTAATGAGTAAGCATATACAAATGTGGAATCAGGATGGTTTCCCAACTGTGGAACTTGGGTCAAAGGATCTGAGAAGACTTTGAATATGGGTACAAACTTAACATCTCACTTCAAATTGATTATACTATGTGAGTTTCCAGCAAATAGCTCCATAACTATTATATAGATGCCATAGGGAGCCAGGTTTGGGTACTGTACAAGCTTGCCACTGCAAAGGACCAAGTGACTCTGTGGAATACTGTTGCAGGCTAGGAGTATGGGTGACCAATATGGTTACTTCTAAGGTCCACATCCTCCAATCCCAGTACACTGTGCCTACTGTGATTGTATTACCACATTTGTACTTGGTCCTAGTCGACCTTCTTAGTCTTTCACTTGGGGAATTTTATGATAACACACAAAATCATTTCTAGTTCTTGTGACCACAATTGTTATTTAGTGATGTAAGCCCCTCGAAAGGATAAAGCAGATTAACATGTTAAGTTACAAATAGGTAACCTTTTAAAAAGAAGATATGTGAATTAGGATAACAGCCTGGCTAGTTATCCTGAGTGGCGGACATCTCTACTCGGTGATATTTAGGTGGTTAGCTTTATACATTTAAAGCAGTAAAGGTATTAAAGGTAAGGATTGAGGCATGTTGTTGATGTGTTTTCCTAGGTATAGTAGTCAGTTCAAGCTGCTCTAACAAAATCACTGCAGACTAGGTAGTCTAGATAACTGAAATGTAACCTCACAGGTCTAGAGGTTGCAAGTCCAGACAGACCAAGGTCCAGCAGGATTGAATGCAGAACACATGCATTTCAGTTGTATAGGCAGCTTTAGACTCAACATCCTTCCAAGATCTCTGTCTCTCTCTATCTCTCTGTCTCTGTTTCTCTCTGTATATATGTGTGTATGTGTCCTGCCTTCTTTCCCCACTCTCTCTTTTTATAAGGCTTCACTCTTAGAACCTTTAACTACCCTTAAAAGATCCTACCACCATGCATAAGCATATTGGGAGCTAAAATATATGCATACGAACTGGGAGAACACATTTAAGTCAGTAGCACTTATGTCACTGAAGATCAAAATGCTCGGTTTGCAAGAGAGTAAACCCTATTCAATGCAAGGACCAGAACAGAGAATAAGTAATACAAGTCATCAGCAGATATTAAATATCTCATTGTACACTCAGTAGAAGACCCTGTTGTATTTAATATGGTGTGTTTTAGCAAGTGTTTCCTGCTACCTCCCCATCCAACTCCAGGTTTGCATGTTTCCATTAAGGTGAAAAAAAAACACTTTCAAGAAGGCAAGGCTATCTTTTCACATCCTATACAGATCCTTTTAGTTTCTATGGTTCCATTTCTTCATTCCCAAATAAGGGCATTAGTTCTTACTACCACCTTAAACTTCACATATGTGTAATCTGCTCAAGAGGTTTTCCTTCATTTATCTTTAATTGAAAACGTACCCTTATGTAATTTCATGTCTTAGGATACCCAGAATGTACCACAGGAAGTTTGTGGTTGTATTTGTTACATCGGAAATGCAGATAAACTCGAGGAGCTGCAAATAGTTGTGAGTACAACTTCACAAAGATTATAAAACATTTGAGGGCCCCACTCTAGGTTAAAATCAGCTTGTCTTGTAGCAAGTGAAAAACCACATGTACACACCAGTGGGCAGTTTACAACCAAATTTAATGATCATTGACAAATGGTGACCTTTCATCCAAGGCAGTAGAAGTGAGACTACATCAGTCACTACCTAAAATCTCTACAATCATAAAACCATTACTATCAGGCAAGGTTGGAGTAGGTCTTGAAAGGATGTCTTCATTTTATGATCTTTTAATATCATCTTTCTCCTGCTGAATAGTTAGGGAAAAAGAAACATCAAAATATTATTAAGAGAGACCTTTCTCTAATATGTTTAGTTTCTTCCTAGAGTTCCTTGCTGCCAGACTGTGTGATGGAGCTCAGTAGTACAGTGCTTGCCTAACATGAACTAGGACGTGGGGTTTGAAACCCAGCACCATTAAAAAGAATCTGTGCTAATTCTTTAAATAGTTATCATAATGCCCTAAATTCAGAATATCAAGGTACCACCCACAAAGCCTCACAAAGTGATATGAGAGTACACATCAACCATTTTAATACCTATTAAAGTTTAATATTAAATTAATATTAAGATTTAATATCTACTTAAACTATGGGTTTCACATTCCATTTGATTTATACAGTTGCCATTATTTGAGAAGAAAAGGTAAAGGAAGCATTTCCTTCCAATACATCTATCAAGATACAATAAAGAAACTTTAAAACAGTTTCATCTAGTTTTGGAACTCTCAGACACTGTTGGTGTAATAAAAAGCATAGCACAGCATTTGTGAAAATTTTTTTGAAATTCTCCAGTAAGATGTAACTCTAGGAGTAACAATGATCCCCTGAGTCTGGGAGCATCAAGTATATTCAAGATCTGAATTTACTCCGTTTTATTTGTCATTAAGCAGAACAGATCAGAAGAGCAGCGTCTGCAGAATTCATTAGCGGGACAGGATCTCAGGCTCAAATTGGAAGATGCCTGATTAAAAGAACACACAGGGTTTTCCCTAGTGATTAGTCAAAGATTCCAAGATTGATTTTAATGTGAATTTTGTAATTTTATACAAGAAATTACCTTTTTCTTTATACTACTGGTGCCTATTACTACTATTATTGCTACTGTTCCTACTAATGCAGGAACACTTACATATCCCCAATAACAAAATCCGCTATTGGTTATTTTAAATTGTTAAATATAATAGGACACTAATTATTATCATTTACTTTGTGGAAAATTTAATAGAGCATAGGTTTGTTAACTGACTCTGTTGACTTTCACCACTGTTCCTCTCAACTAGAAACCTCCATGACTTACTTTCCATCGATGGAAGTGTATTTTTCTTCAGTAATGGCTTTCTTCAGTTTTGATCTGTCAAATCGTTCCACTTCAGACATGTCCAGTTTGTCAACACATATTTACTGAAATAAAGAACAAAAAAAATGTTACCTACTAGAATTATGATCAGATTAGGAATAACAGTTAAAATTCATAAAAATATCAATGAATACTTTGCATGGTAATTTTCAACAAGGAAAAACAGATCTTAGAAAGTCATGTTTTCTTAGAGTACTCTGATTACAAAGCATTAGTCCATTTCTGGTGGCAGCAAATGACAGCAGAAGAAGATGCTCCAGAAACTAAGATACTCTAGAAACCCAGGGGAAAAGAAAAGCCTGACTTTTAAAATCCCAGCAAAGGTAAAAGGAGACTTTGAGCATCTTCACCTTCCAATCAGCTACTTTTAGGGGATTTGGGAATGGTGGTGAGCATCACACACTAAAAGAGAGGCACACAACACTGTACTAATTTCTACTGAAGGTCCAAAGTCAGTATATTAGAACACTGCAATAAGACAGGGAAAGGTTTAACCTAGTCACTGCCAACTACAAGCCTCATAATAACCTTCTTGTAACCTTAGAAAATGTGTAAAAAAAAAAAAGAAAGTCACTATTTATGATCAAGAATCAAAAGCTTTAGTAGAACGAGGAACGCCAAATACAGCCGAGTCCTATTTCCAGAGATAAGAAGGCAGAGCTCTTCAACCAGGGCCTGGTTCTATCTTAGCTTGGGGTAGAACACAATCTAGTGACCAGAGTAGACTAGAGAGACCTCCCCACCCCACCCCTAGCTCCGAAGCTTCCATCTCTCAAACCCTTTCAGTCAAGGGTATCCTAAGAACCTCCCTTATCTGGTGAACATTGCTGATCTCAAAGCTGGGGAAATTGGGATTCACACATTTATAACTGCAGGGCAGGGCAGAGGCATCTGTCTGAATTGTGTCATCTACAAATAACTTGTCACTGCCCAGTGCCCAGCTTAAGGGACAGAAGGGCGAAAGCCAAATCTAGAAGGCCGTTTCCCACCCACACCAACTCTCTTCCTAGCCTTCAGTACCTCCTCGGAGCAGCTCAGAACCCCTGCACCTCCCAAAGTGAGAACCCCCGAGGACTGCGCCCTGAATTCGCGAGAAACAAAGCCTCCGCGAACTCGGATGCGCAGACAGAGCCCGGTCCACCTGAAAGCGCGAAAGCGCTAGCCCTAGCACACGCACCAGCAGTTGCCACCGCACTGGCCCCACGGGGCCACTGGTTTTTACCTGTTGGCTTCAAAACTCCTGTCAGGTAAGTCTGCAGCAAGGAGACCAGTTTGGTGCTCCTCAGTGCAGCTCCGAGCTTAGAAACTTTGCAATAGATCCCTCCTCAATCCCGCCCACCTTTACGATTGGACAGCTATTTCTGACATAAGCCCTGCACAAGATGGGAAGTCCTGACTTGCCACGCCCACTCCCCAGGTCTAGTTTTCTGGAAGGCAGTCTCTGTTCAATTTAGTGCCTCAGCATACCTGCCATTACAAGGCTTGATGGAAGAAATCTGATGGCTGAGGGGCGAACTGTGGGCAAAGTTCAGTTCCCTTCCTCTTCTGCAGCTTTAGCCTGAGGTCCGTGATTCCTTCTTCACAAATACATTCATTCTGCAGTCAGTTTAGGAGCCTGACATTAAACAGCTACATCTTACCCAGTTAAATTTTAATACCTGGACTTCGAGGGTCAAACTGAATGAGTTGTACTCTGGATTCTTGGCTTTTTATAGCCTTTGGTAGGGACTATAGTTTGATGACCACTGAGTGGTTTTGAAACTATGCTCAGGGACCTCTCTTCTGATGCCTGGCCTGCTAATAGTGCAGATGTGAGGGCCAGTGGTTCAGGGCCACTCACCACTGAACATTTTCTAGTTAAGTATGTGACATTTTAGACTTTTTGTGCCACTGAACATGAGAATAATTAGTATAGTATAGTCACAAGAGAATCTGACATAACATGCACTTTGCTTGTCCCGTAAGAGGCAGAAGATGAAAACCTATGTAGACTAAAGTCACTTCCTCCCAATGCTCAGGAATTGTCACGGGAGAGGGCAGAAGGATTTGGAGATACAGAGTTAGTGGATTCGTACAGTGGAACGGTTTTCTGAACACAGCGGGGCGATTGTACCACATGAGCTGACAGTAGCTGTGACTATGTGTACACGACCTGCACACGATTAAATCAGACAAAATACCAGCATGGAGATGGAAGGAGGCCAAGAATTCTTGCCCCGTCTGAGAACTCCTGACAGCTGATGTTGAGAAAGGGAGAACCAGCTTTCTTCAAAGATGAGGCTCCTGAGGGGCTACCTATGCTCCAGGAGATGGTCCTACTCCCATGTACATACTGGCAGCACTAAATGGAATCCTTGGGGTTTTTATTTGTTTTTAAAGAGGAAAATACATGAAGTAGGGAGGGAATTGTAATTGGGGATAGAAGATGAATTGGAAGGGAGAGAATGGGGTGGCATCCTTGTTCAAAGCATCATACACAAGTATGAATCTCTCAACCAACAGAAAAGACAACAACAGTAATTAATTATACTAATAAGTGGTAAAGCACAACTTTCGGACAATACCCTCCCCCAGTATCTACTGGGAGAGAACA
Source organism: Myodes glareolus (assembly GCF_982192425.1). Classification (NCBI taxonomy): domain Eukaryota; kingdom Metazoa; phylum Chordata; class Mammalia; order Rodentia; family Cricetidae; genus Myodes; species Myodes glareolus. Next base: position 54,103,581 of record NC_142053.1, read on the forward strand.
GTGAAAATCTGCTAGTTACTGTTGTGGAGTATCCACGAGGAAACTACTCAGACAAGAGCTGAAGCCTATAGAAAGCCTTTGCTAGCCACCCAGCAACTACACTGGGTGGCCAGGATCCCAGTGTAGCACCAAGCCTTTCTCAGGGTGAGCTTTTAAGCACAAAAACTGTATCCTGAATTGGCATACTTCAGTTAACGAGAATGTAACAGTAAGCTAGAAGCAGAATTACAGAAGCCAAAAGCAAGGTTAGTACATTTAGAGATGTTCTCAGAACTATGGACCTTGCTGGATTAGGTCTTTGTTATAGTGTTGGCAGACGGTGCTGTAACCTGCTGAGTTTCACAGCTTGACTATACTTCCACCATGGAGTCAGTTGTGCTAAGATCTGGGGGCATACTACGTTCTGGGGCCCTGTTAGGTTCCCCACTGATCTTAGTGAATGAGTCAAGTCGTGGACTCACCCTGCTATAAAGAGGTAGTTAGTCCCAAGGACCATTAATTTTACTGAACTGATACATAACTGGCCATATAGTTTAAGACGCAGGGCCCACAATTTATCCAATTAGAATGAGAATTAAAGGCCCAGCCAGTGCTGATAGCAGAGTAGTTAGCCAGGGAGACCAAGAGAGCAAAGACTGGTACCAATTATCTATGTCTTTGTCTCTTTCTTTTTGAGGTTTCCCCTGACCATGGCAAGAACTTTTCTAATTACTCCTGATCAAGTAACATAGAAACAACAAGTTTCTCCCAAAGTCATGCATAGTCTCCTTTGCAGGAACATTTCTGTAAAGGAATATGACTGTTGTTTTAATTCAGAAATGGAAACTTAGTATCTGTAGGTCCTAATCAGCCTGTCTAGTTCGTTTGGAAAATATCAGAAGAAGCATGTTTAGTCAAACCATTAGTACATGCATACATCAAGTAGTCTCAGGGGTTCAGTACTATTCACTATTATCCAGATGCATTAACCCATAAGGCAGAATAGCAGGCATCAGGATAAAGGAAGTGCCCAGGTTAAGTCCTCTAATATTAATTTGGGGTGCCCTCAATCACAGTGAGTTTTGTCTGCCAATGACTGACAGTCTGGTTAGTTCCTATCTCTTTGTTGTCCAGAGGCCAAGTATCTAAGCATAATCAGCAATTCTGACTGATTTCTTTCTGGGAATAATTAACCCTCCAGGTTCCCTTCCTGTGGCATAGAGTATGATTACCTAGGGTTTTCATGTTTTCCAAAGGCCAGAATCTTTTTAAAGGAATTTTTTGAGGAAGCCTCCGTTTTATGAACCCATTTTTTTTGTTTTGTTTTGTAGTGGAAACTCACTTGTTTCTGGCAAGTAGGGGGCCCATCTGGAGGTCTTGCATAGAACTGTAACACAACAAGACACTGGAAATTGGTATCAACATGTAAAGGTTGAGGTGGATATTATTGTTTATTATTTGAATATAAAACTCAGGCCATTATCAGACCTAATTGCTAGAGGGAGGGCAAATTAGGGGGCCAGTTCCCAGAGGAGCTTTTTTAAAAATTTTATTTATTTATTTTTCCATTCAAAAATTTACACTTCATCCCCTCTTCCCATTCCCCTCCAGCTCCCCCACTCACCCTCCTCCCTCTCCTCCCTCCATAAGAGAGGGCAGGGAACCCTGCCCTGTGGGAAGTCCAAGGCCCTCTCCCTGTACATCCAGGCTTAGGAAGCTTTGCATCCAAATAGACTAGGGTTCCAAAAAGCCAGTACATGCAGAAGAAACAAGTCCAGGTGCCTTTATCAATGGCTTCTCAGTCAACCCCAATTTTCAGTCACATTCAGTAAGTCCGATTTGATCACATGCTCATTCAGTCCCGGTCCAGCTGGATTTGGTGAGCTCCCATTAGAACAGGCACACTGTCTCAGTGGGTGAACCAACCCCTAGCAGTCCAGACCTCCTTGCTCATCTTCTCCCTCCTTCTGCTCTTCAACTGGACCTTGAATAGTTTTATTCTGGGTGGGAAATGCTGCTGTCTACCTAGAAAAGATAGCTATAAAAATTAGCAAGTAATTTCATTCTCTCCCAGCAGGCCAAGTCTTGGTGAATTCAATTTTCTCATAATTCTTGGGGTTGTTCATCTCTCATTTGGACCCCTTCCTGGGTAAAAGCTCTCTGTTTTGGATTTACTTGAACACAAACCTGGCATCTGGCTGCAACATCCTACACTATGTTATCCAGTCAATGTATAACACACCTTGATCTGAGGAGCTCAGAAAGTTTGTGGACCCTGGTGAAGGTCGGTTCCCAGAGTCCTGAAACATTTTTTTATATCTTGACCTGTATTTATGTCTTAAGTTATTTTTTAGACCCTCAAAGCTTATAAACTTTTATAGTCTTAGACCTTAATACATTTTTTTAATGTACTAACAAACTGGCTGTAGCTTTGTGGAAGAATCTGAATACCTTTTGTTATTAAACTAATATTATAACTGTCCTAGCCATTAATGCTATCAGATATCTCAGAAGGATATATAAAGTATATCTGAGTACAGACCAAATAGTTTTTAAATATATTATAAATGACAAGGACCAGAGTCCATATACAGTTAGTCACACCCAGGTCTCCATAGCATTGGAGGCAGAAAATATCCAGAACAGTAGTCTTACTGTCTCAGTTATGCCCATAAGGTTAACTTTTTTTTTTCTGTGAAAGAGGGTCATAGAAACGACTCACCTTATTTTGTCTAGGCAAAAGTGGTGCAATCAATTCTCCAAGGTCCTGTTGTTTGTCAACAGTCTGGACCGGGTCATGGCAGCAGGTGTTGCACTGGGGATCATCTCACCCAGTGGTCAGCATCGTTGTTATCCAGGTGGAGACATCATGGTGTCTCAGAATCTTCTCTGGAAACCTGGGTTACTGCTAGGATCTTGGAGTGTCCGCCTAATATAAAAAGCTTTTTAGTCATTATTATAAATTACATATTCTGCAGATCTCTGAAGTATGAGTGCTGACTAGCTATGTCTGATTAGACAAACTTTGTTTTTCACCATTTGCTTTAAGTTTGGCTTTGAAAACACATACAGGGAACTAAATAAGGCTTATTTTTGTAACTAGTTATATCAACACTTTAAAGATGACTGACTAACTTGTATTTTTTAACAGTCTATAGTAAGCTAGCAGCTTTTACAAGACTAGAACTTCACATTCTGTAATGATTTTGAATTAAAGCTAATAAAGAAACTGAATTAGTCATTCTAAGGGTAAACACAGAACAAGTTTATATCTAGCTGTTAATGCTGTTTCCTGCAAAGGCAAGGAACAGGTCCCAAGGTGAAATGGGAATAGGAGGGAGTCTAAGAGCTAGCTTTGCCCATGGCAAACTGAGACTAAAGCCTATCTTTCTGCTGATCTATAGAACCCATCTTGGCAGGTGTGTACTAAGTTGACCTGGGAAAACTTCCCTAGGCCTTACGTTTTTCCCTCTTCGCAAATCTCAATGACAGGACTCAATCATGGGTCCTGTCTGTCTAGGGCTCAAGGGAGTGATACTGGAACTTTAATACCATCAGTTGAACAGTATTGACACATTCTCGAACAAAAGCCATCGAGTCTGTTGAAAAGGAACAAGATTGTTTGAGACCTGTTACAGCAGGAAGCAAGGTTGTTAATCAAGGAGACCAGTTGAACAAGTTTTCATCCAGCTTTCTTGTGTTTTGTTCTCGATCATTAACAAGGTCATTATGTTATTCTTTGCTATCACTTTAAGAACTAACTACGCCCACCTCAGCCACTTCGGCCCTCCCTCGCCGCCATCTTCTCTCTCTCTCTCTCTCTCTCTCTCTCTCTCTCTCTCTTTCTCTCTCTCTCTCTCTCTCTCTCTCTCTCGTGTGTGTGGGGGGGGGGTGCGTGCGCGCACGTGTGTGTCTTTGTTTTATGTTTGTCTATATCTCCCTTTTTTAAGTAATAAATGTCTAGCTTCATGTATAGCCTTATGTCCATTTATTTTGCCGTTCACCATATCCAGCCGCCTGTCTCTGCCGCTCGCCCAGGGACCCTGTACTGCTCCGGCGGCAGCTTCTGCCTGGCTTGCAGGCTGCCAGGGCCATTATAGCATATTCTTTTAAAAGAACAAAATATTGAATCTTTAATTACTTAGAGTGATTGATTCAGAAACAACATTCTTTCCCCAGAAGAGGAGGTCCAAACCTCTTAGTATCAATATTAAAATTTATGACTTAGTTTATCTAAATAGCTTAAACTTTAATAATATAAAACATTTTATGACACAGATGTCTCACAGCCTTATAAATTTATTTAGAAACTTAAAATCTCTTAAATGTCTTTTTGCAATATCAAGAATATAAAAAATAATGTACTTTTTAGAAAGCAACATGAGTCATCATGTAAAAATTTATCCCAATCTAAACTATCTTGGAGATTTGTTAGGCCCACTCCACGTGACCACTTTTAATAAAGATGCTGGTGAAATCATGCGGCACCCATTTTTTTTAACTTTAGTAAAATGGCGATTTAAAATTTAAAATGGAATTATGTCTTATAGTTTTTTAAATTATCCACGCATAAATTTTAAGTAAATAAAACATGAGTCTAGTAAAGGAAGAGCCATAATCTACTTCTAGAACCAGCTTTAAAAAAGCAGCAGCATATAACAGTTTTAATATTATCGATACCAAAAAGTTATCTGAATTTTTGCTAACCCAAATTTAATAACCAGAACTCAGTGATAAATTTCTGAAATTACTCTCCTAACAGCAAAAACAGAACATTTCTGTATCAACTCCATGCTTGTAAGAAAACTTACATAGACAAACTTTTCAACAAAATAATCACATTCAGTATTTGCATGTATAAGAAACCACAGCAAACATAGTTTATATCCCCCCCTTTTTACTCGCTTTTTAGACAATATACCAAAATCTCTCTTGTTTTTCTCTCTTGCTTTTTAGACAATATAAAAACTCTTACCAAAGTCTTTTGTGTGTGTGTGTGTGTGGTTTTCTCAGTGGTGTATGATTTATGGCTACAATACTTTAAACAAGAACAGAAACATGCACATACTATAAAAAAAAACTTAAAATTTATATCACATAAAATCCTGTACCAACATGAAACATTTGAGACCAACAGTAGTTTTTTATACATTAACCAATAATAACTTGTAACCAGCCCCTATAAATGATGACAAATATTCATAACATATTGGATCTGAAAGAGTCCCTGACCCAAGGAACCAAAACTATGTCAGGTTTGATCAGAAGTTGAAGCATGCAGCACCCAGGGCAGGCAGAGGGAACTCATCCACCAGCATGAGAGGTATGCAGCATGAGGGGGAAAAGATGGTTAACCTCTCCAAGCCGTATCAATTAACCCCAGACTCTCTGTTAGTGTTTGAAATCCCATTGGGATACATCTGCCTCCTACAACTGTGTCTGGCAGCCTTGATATGTTGTAAAAACAAGGCTGCATAGCCCAGCCATCCATCCATACAAGCATGCTGTCCTGCAGCTGGCAGCATTGTGCTTGGGGCCAAGGCTGAATCCTTTTCATGAAAAGTTTAAGGTGGCAAGGAAAATATAGCCCTAAGCTTATGACCCTTTCTCTAAAGTCCTGTAAATGATCACAATGTCAAAGTCAAAGAAGTTGTGACTTGAGTCTGTCCCATATCGTCAGCAACAGTCTGAGTCAGGACAAAAACACAACAACACACAGACACACAGGATGAAGAACAGAACAATGGCACTGAACCAAACCAAAAACACAGTTTCCAGCAACTAAATCAAAGACACAGCTTCAAGCTGTTTTGTGGGTGTGATCCGCCCCCTATCGCAATGAAATGGCTATCTGTGTGTCTCTATACAGACCTGAGACTCACTACCCGTGTGTCTCACCAGAGAACTGACCGCGCTATTCGCGTGTCTTACCACAGAACTGTGAAATGCTACCCATGTATCTCTCCAGAGGGAACCACCCTTAGCAGAAGGACCCTGGGAATGTCTTCCCAGGTGCTCCGCCTATGATCTTTTCCTGTGTCCACAGATTGTCTTCAGGCACTACAGTTTCTGGGCCTGCTCACAGACAGACATGAGACATGAAACAAAACACAGTAAACTTACCGACATGAAACAAAACACAGAAAACTTGCCAGTCGCTTGAAGGCTCTACAAGTGGTAGTCCTAGTGGGCTTTGGGGATCTGGGACAAGTCCCCAAATGCTATGCCCAAATCTGTGAAGTCCTTGCAAAAATCAAGGAGACCGGGTGCCTTATGTAAAAAAAAAGCAAAGAGCCTTTATTTTAATCAAATTTGCAAACTCGGTTTCTCTGCATGTCCAACATATTGGAATAACCGGAGAGCCCCGAGCTCAGTTAGAAATGGGTTTTAATAGTAGTAAAGGTAGGGGTGAGGGAATTCTGAGGTTTTAAGACCCCTGACTGGCTGACATTTGTCTAGGGGTGTCCTGTTGAGTGCGTGCTGGCAGGTGATCCTATCTACAGTGGTTGGAATGCCAGAAAAGGAGACTAGGAGCTGGAAATGGAGCCGGAAGCAAGAGAGCTAGCACATGGCTACTGCTGCTTTTTAAAGCAAATGAGACCAAGTCCAAGTGGGCTGGTATCTTAAAGGCTATTGCTGAAGGAGCATGAGCAGCTCCCGCAGCACCTCCCTCTTTTGTTTAAGTAAGAGAGTTCTAAACCTACTATGAAATTATATACAATAAGAACAAATATCCTATTCTAACTAGCTTATGTCTTGTATAATAAATAACTTGGGCAAGTCATGAGAGGAAAGTAACTACATTGATCTAGTCTTCAACCCCATCAAAGATCTGATAAGGGAAATAATGTTACCTGAGTAGTTAGGAAGTGCAATCAAACAACTTCCAAAACATGCAACAAATAACAGAGACAACTGGCTACATGGGCAATTACCCAGAGTCACGTTTGCAGCATTGAAGCAACCAACTTTGGCTAAGGCCTAACGTAACTGACATACCATTTTCAAAGGTAAGAAACTTTTCAAAACTATCTTACCCTGTCTTGACAGGATATGACAGTCCTGTTTTACCCATTTATGGATACTCTGTATCTCTGTCAGTGGTTGAGGTATGGGCATTTCTTTGCCCAAAGGCCAGTTCTGGCAAGAAGAAAGGCACCAGGTGGAGTGTCTTTGGTGCACAACATTTGCTCAGGAATAGATCGGTGGTGCCCAGAGCAATTGTGTCTCACTACCATGGAACTCTGAGTTAGATTAAAGGCCATTTTCTACAGTTCTTTGAAGAAGTTGAAGATTATCTATCTATACTGAATATAATCTCTAATCTAAAGAACCTGATTAGTCTAATTATAAATGACAAACATAGATGACTATTGATCTATATAATTCTCAATATCTATCTAACTTAAAGACTAAGACAATAAACAACTGTGTAATAAATGAGTACAATGACCTCCAAGTGTAAACAATGTATAAGTATACATTGCATTATGGTAAATATATATATACACACACACACACACACACATATATATCAATAATAAACAATATATAAATATCTTAATCTGAGGTATAAATGTATACTGCAATATGGTAAATATATATACATATATATCAATTATATATATATATTATATATCAATACACAAAAAATGTTTTAAACAGAGGTAGAAGCATACATGCATACAATAGTCAATATAATTTAACTTTGTATCAATATAAAAGAATTGATACCAATATAATTGTCTAAAAACAATAACTCAAAAGTACCAATCTATTATCCCATCATCCAATTATCTCTTATTTTGGTTTTTCAAGATAGGGTTTCTTTGTAACTTTGGAGCCTGTCCCAGAACTAGCTCTTATAAACCAGGCTGGTCTCGAACTTACAGAGATCTGCCTGCCTCTGCCTCCCGAGTGCTGGGATTAAAGGCGTACACCGCCACCACCCAGCTACTCTCTTTCTTTTTTTATTTTAAGAACTTTACCCTTTACCCTGCATATATTTTAAGACACTGTAAACCATTTAGAGGTTTTCTTTGTCTTTGAATCTCTCTTTACTGTATATCTCTCTTTCTCTGATGACATGAGTCTTTAATTTACTAAGCAGTAGGGTAGGATTAAAGCTGTGACTTTGACAGCTGGATCCAGCCCATTCCTTAACTTTCTGAGATTTCAGCCTCATGGCTAAGGTACCGGCTGTAGCCATGTTTATTGCCACAACTCTATTGCATTTCAAGGTCTCTACCAGCAAGCAAGCTGCAGCATTCTGCACACAGACCACACTCAAGAGCTTCGTAGTCAGACTGCCTGCTTGAAAGAGTCAGAGTTTGCCCTGGCAGGACAGCCCAGAAAAGCCGGTAGTTTAAAACAGCACAGCTTTTTTCCTGCTATGACTGAAAACCAAAAAGCATGCGTTCAGCTTCTCATCAACACTATTTAAGTGTTTCGTGGCAGAACCTCTTAAAAGAGTTGCAAGGTTTTACAGCTAAAAATGAGTCAGGAAGCCTCACTAGATGTGAGTGCTTGCTTGTCTCTAGCAAGCAGAGCCGACCCGAGAAATTGCTGCTACCAAGAAAACATACTTTACTCTATTCTTTCCCAAATTTTCTCAGGATTTCTGTGGATGCAGTTATCTATGTGGGTGGCATTCTGTAACATGAAGGGCTGGCTTGTTGGGGTTTCTGCCCTGCCCGGTACCCTAGTCGTTTAGTCCCAGAGAAAATCACGCAGAGATCTCCATAAGATTATAAACTGATTGGCCCATTAGCTCAGGCTACCTATTAGCTCTTGTAGCTTACATTAACCCATCATTCTTATCTATGTTAGCCATATGGCTCAGTACCTTTCTCAGAGGGGTAGTTCACATCTTGCTTCTTAGGTGATCTGGGCAGAACTGCGGAGGGAGCTTCCTGCTTCCCAGAATAATCCTGTTCTTATCACCCCACCTCTACTTCCTGTCTGGTCAACCCACCTATACTTCCTGCCTGGCCAATCAGTATTTATTTAAAACATTATTGACAGAATACACACAATTCTTCTGCACCACTGGTGGCTGGTCACTGACCTCTTGATTCCTTCTGTGCATTCCCAGTCTCAGAGTTCGTCTCAGTATATTGTTTCTTTAAAAAAAGCAAGAATAGAGAATTAATGTCATTCATATTTCTCATACTGCTTATATTATGGGGCGTTAATGCACAAAATTTAAAAAAAACTGATTAAAATGTCAGTGGTGTAACTATTAAATGATTTATATTGCTTCCTTGTTATCAAGTACCAGGCTTGACAAAAATACCACATGCCAGGGTAGGGGCTTGGGGATCAGAAAAATAAATAAAGAGTACAATGATGCAAATACAATAATAAAACAGAAACCATCAAATAGTACTGGGAGGGAGTTCCAGTGAATACTGAAATTGCCCACGTTTAATTTTCCATGCATTTTATACCCCAGTACAAGAGAGAAGAAGGCAAAAGACTGCTTTAACATTATACAAAGGATAACCTGAACAGTTACTTACTTCAATGCTTTGAGACATCAAATCATTAGCATTCTATTATTTAAGCAGTGAACTCACACTAGACCAAGTATCCTAAAGGCAGCCATTGCCAACATCAAACCTTCCATTTCAAAAGAAGGAGCAGATATATGCTTGCATATCCTGGCCATCTGTCAGGGTGGATTGGATCTACCTGTATGGGCCATCTTAATGTCAAAAGAAGCAAGTAACCGCATCCTGACCCAGGATGTTTAAAAAGCAAGTTGTCAATAATTTTGAGCAACCCCAAACTCTCTGATCTTCAGTCAAGGTAGAAATTGGCTCACATTTTTGGGCCTCCACACATTTTAATTTAAAGTATTTTGACATTTTATATCAAATAAAATATTGTTACAATTTAATTTCATGAATTTCATTTAACTTTTTCTTTTAGCTTTCCTGTTTCCAACATGACTCTATGTATTTTCTGGACATATATCTGTAGGTTGCTCTAAGTTGTTTGCTTTCATCTGATTTAAAAAAATAATCTATGTTCAGGTGTTTTAGGAGGCCACTTGTTCATTTCCCATCTGCCAAGACTCCCAAAATAACCACATAGAAACTATATTAATTCAATCACTGCTTTGACAATTATTTAAGCATATTGCCAGCTAGCTCTTACATAAAAAAGTTAACATATCTGTCTCTGGCAGCAGCTCATCGTTTCTCTTTGACTCTGCCTCCTTTTTCCCAGCATTCACTTTAAGTTTCCCTGCCTCACTGTCAGGTTGAGGAGAACAATGTCTAGCCTTGGCAACAGCCTTGGTTGTTTTGGGATTCCCATGGGACCCTTTTGGCCTATGACTCAATTAGAAGTAACCCAGTCCCAGTCCTGGAACTTTCATTTGGTGACAAGAGATGGCCAGATTGGACATTGTCTCCCCCATTATTTGTCAATCTCATTTGCATCACCTTCATAGTATGTATATATTTTAGGAAGCTGCTACTGTATGAGGTTACAAATGGTCCCTAATTTTAGTTGTCTCTCCCCATTTTAACTCTTTCTTTCATTCCCCTCTCCCCTCCCCATTTGATCCTTCCATTCCACCCCTATCCATTCATTACTATTTTCCTTTTCTAATGAAACCTATCTGTCCCTGATCGACTTAATTCTTTAGACTGTACCTACCTGAAACACGAATAATAAAATCCCAGAGACAGATATTGGGGTTCAAGCTGAAGATCAGAAAAGCAAAGCGGCTGATCACTAGCTCTTACCTTTACCTCTGTCCAAAATGGATAATCCTGCCTCCAGAAATCCTGAGACTGAGACTGAGAGTGAGACCTGTTGCCTCCTGTCTTATAGTCCTCTCTAGTGCTGGGATTAATGGCATCCATCACCACTGTCTGACCTGTGTGACTGACTAGTGTGGCTGCTTTGCATTCTGATCTTCAGGCAAGCTTTATTTATTAAAGCACAAATATTATATCTCTTAACCTATCCTCTATGGTCATGTGGATTGAAGCTTAGTTATCATTCACTCAATAGATAATATCCTCATATAAGTGAATGCATGCCATATTTGTCTTTCTGGGTCTTAGATACATCACTCAGGATGATTTTTTTCTAGTTCCATCCATTTACCTAGGTGAGAACATCACCAAGTTTAATAAATCAGAAGCAAACTTTATTCCGGAAACCAGGTCCCAGGAAAACCAGAAGCAAACTTAAAATTAAAACGAAAATAAAAAATAAAAACCACCACAGGGCACAGAAGCTTATCAGTTAGCTGAGACCTCAGCTAGAAATGGTGTTTGTTAGGCTGTGGCAAAAGGTCGGTTTCTGAGCCCACTTTTTATTGTAAGGGCACCAAGCATCGCTCTTAACAAAGAAATTTTTATGATCTTGTCCTGACCCATGTATCAGTCAACATAGACCCTAAGGTGGGGAGTGAGTGCTAACGTCAATGGGTAACTAGACAGCTATCATGAAATATGTTTCAGATGAGATTACTGTGAAAGTCACTAATTGCAAGAAAACAGGTGTCTTTAGCAATTAGTCAGAATGGGACTGCTAGTAATATCAGTAGGATAATAAATTAGAATTAATTGGTTCTTGGGGAGAACTTAGAAGATAGCAGAAAGTTTTTCATACTATCTCAAGGTAAACTCAGATACAGACTGCCATACATTATAACCTCCATTATCAAAGCTCATTAAACCAGGTGTTTGCACCATGTTTACTGTTTCTCCTGGTATCTCCAATCAGTGTATAGTAAAGCCCCATGTCTCCCCTTTGGATGGTACAAATTTCCCTTAACAGAGACAGTGCCTAACCCAGAGGTCACGTATCTCTATCTTCTAGAGGTTAACTCAGTTTATATCTGCCGTGCATCAAAGATGGCCAGGACATTACTCTCAGTTTGCCGAGAGAAGCTCTGGCCTTGTAAATAAAACAGACAGTTATAAAATGAAATGACCTAGGCTGATGGAGGCTTCTTAAGCATCTGAGAAAATAGTTCACTGTGAATGATTGATCCTTGATCTGCTGAGAAAGCTGCTGTCAGTCTGTTCTCATTCTCCTAGACTTAGAACTTTATATTTCTTTATTTCTACATTCTTATTCCTGGAAGATACATTTTTATTTTCTTATTCCTGGACTCTTCACAAGGTCCTAATTACATGTTGACTTGGTAGTCAGGAGTCTCCATACTTCACTTCTTACTGCCCCCTGATACCATGTGCATGTCAATTCTGCAGAGACCTTCTCAGGCCACCTGAAGCTTTTAGATTATTTTCCCTTTTATTAACTCTATCTTTTATGTCTTACCCACTTCCTACCCTCTCCCCCATTGATCACTAATTAAGAAAATATCCTACAGATTTGCCTGAAGCCCAATCTTATGGAAGCAGTTCCTCAACTGAGGTTCCCTTCTTTCAGATGACTTTAGCTTATGTCAAGTTGACATAAAATTTGACATTACCACAGATGCAGAGAATAAGTGAAGACTGTGTACCAAGCCCTAAACAAGTCATTAATGTCCCTCCTAAACTCTTCCAGCTGGGTGAGAAGGGATGGAGAGAGGACCACCTTCACCAAGAGAGGAGGCTGTGAGGAACAGTGAAACAGCCCAGCAGGCACTATGACTGGGATCATCAAGAAACAGATCCTGAACACAGGAAATGCTAAGACAGCACCTCCGTCGGCCTGGCCCTAGCTGGGCTCTCCATGAAGCACAAAGACAATACCATGGTCCTGCACCTGTCTCAGCGTGGTGGGAAGCGAGCAGCTAAATAATAGAGTGAAGATAGAGGAAGAAGTGAGCAGATGGAGAAGTAGAAGATGAGGGGCTCTGTATGCTATGCAGTGAAGCAGAACAGGAGACATGAAGATGGTTTCTGTTCTTGGTGAGCCGCTCTGAGGGCAACAGCATGGAAGAGCTGGTCTCACCCCCCTCTTCAACTGCTGTGTAGTGATGTAAGCTAGGGAAAGATTCCCTTCACCCCTTGACACTACAACAGGTGGGAGAGCTGACGGGCTGACCAACTCAGCTAAGACCCAGGTCTAGATCCAGGGCTATGAGTTAGCCAACCTCAATATCCATCCCATCTATGAACTGCTGGAGCACATGAAGGGGCAAGACGTCCAGATTCAAAGATATAGGATCTCCATGACACAGAGCAGCAACAGAATACCCAGGAAGAGTACCAGTGAGGATCCAGTATTGATAATGTAGAAGAAACCAGAGGCCTCAAATCTGACCAATGACTCAATGTATGAACATTTGTAAGTAAAGATGTATGGACTAAAGGGTATACTGTGTGACTCACTGGGCCACACTACAGCTTTCACAATGATATTTCTTTTTAAAATTTTTGTTTTGTTGGGGAAATTGCAAAGGCAGAGGGCAGATACGAAGGGACAGAGAGATGACTGGGATTTGGGTGCATAATGTGAAATCCACAAAGAATCAATAAAACTTTTAAAAATGAAAGAAAGCTGAGTAAGCGAGTAAGAAGCACCCTTTCATCCCCATGGCCCCTACACTGACTCCTGCCTTCAGGTTTTTGCCCTCTGGGAGTTAATGTCCTGACTTCTTTCAGTGACGGACTGTGTTGTGAAACAGGAAGCTGAAATGAACCATTTACTCTCCAGATTGCTTTGGTTCATAGTGGTTTTGTCATTACAAGAGAAACCCTAACTAAAAGAGGTGTCCTTGGGTCTCTATTCAATGTCATTCAATAAAAGGGTGGGAGCAGCTTTTGTCTACAGGTATCATCATGAATATTTAAAAGGAATACTCCTGGTGTCAATTTAGCTAAATATCAGTGATAATGTCCCTGCTTGAGCCTATGACCTCTTTAGACCTGGTTATCTGACCTTAAAGTACCAGGCATGGATCCCTGGACCTTGTGTAGCAAGCCTTAAGTTCAACCAGAGGGCAATGGGTCACCTCACAAATTCAAGCTGCTGTCGTACAAGGGGCATGTCTTGCCTGGAAGCTTGCATTTCTGGTTCATAGGGTTCACATATGGGAAAAAAATAATGTTGTTTATTCTCCCTCAGCAGCATTTGGAAAGCATGCTAAATTAGTAGCCTGAAGTTGGCAGATGGCTCAGTAGATAAAAGCACTTACAGTCTGACAGGTTAGATGACATGAGGTCAACCTCTGTAACCCTCATGGTAGGAGAGAAAACTTCCTCCAATTTCCCTTCCATGTCTGCATATGCAGCATGACACAGCCCTACCATATGTGCATAAATAACTAATGCGCTAGCAATCTTGTGCTGCTATCCGTCTCCTGTAAGAGAGTCTCTTGGATAAGGAAGTTCTAGAATAAAGACACGTGTCCATGTTACTGTGACATGCAAAAGCAGGTTTCTACCATATTGAGGCAACCAGGACAAATAAACCACACAGTTATATTATTACTCAAATCCAACAGACAGTTGCAAGAGACTGAATACCATAAAAGTTCAAACAGGCCCTTCAAGGTCCTGTGTATAACACAGAAATAAAAAGCACTGGACAAGTGGGCTAGGATAATTGCTCTGAATTTCTTGGTGTAGGAGTATCTCCTGTCTATGTGTTACTTTCACTGGTTAAATAAAGAGACTACCTTGGCCTTTTGATAGGATAGCAGCTTAGATAGGCAGAGTAGACAGAACAGAATGCTGGAAGAAAGAAGGCAGAGATAGAGAGCTGCCCACCATGAAGCTACCAGGTCAGACTGGTATCTTCCCGGTAAGCCATGAGCTCGTAGTGACATACACATTCTTAGAAATGGGTTAAACTAATATGTGAGAGTTATCTAATAAGAGGCTAGAGCTAATGGGCCAGGCAGCAATTTAATTAATACAGATTTTCTTGTGGTTATTTCAGGGGCGGCCGGGAGCCAGGTGGTGGGATGCAGCCCGCTGCTCCATTTTACAACAGAGTGGTGCCTCAACTTGCTGAACTGGACCCATGTAAAACCTGAGAGAGCTTAATATTAAACAAAGAAAAAACAGAGTTTAATACAGCTTTTTTTTATTTGCTAGGGCATGCTGTAGAGAGATTTCCTGGTTCAGCAAAAGCAACAGAAAAAAAGTCACACCATTTTAAAACGCGGCTTCCTGGGCCCTGCTGCCAGTGCAATCTCCAGCTATGGAGCATTTCTGGGCCCGGATGTTTGTGTGCCCACTCAGGATCAGGAAGAAAGTACACTGAGACCATGCCAATGGCTCACTGCTCCCCGACTGCACCTGGTCAGGTGTCAGGATCAGGTTTATTAGGTGTGTACAAGCCAGAGAGCATGGCAGATTCCCGCTGCCATACGTAGAGATGTTTCCAGGCTGTGCAGTGGTCTGTCTGGCAGATTAGGCTGTAACTGAGATTTAAAAAACTCATTCTCAGAGTTTAAGTGCTGAGTGTGGCTCCTACCTGGAGGCAGAAAAAAAAGCCATGCAGTTTTAAAACACCGGCTTTCTGGGCTATGCTCCTACCATGACCTCTGCCTCTCGCGGGAGACAAAGAATTTGGATGGGATTTTGTGAGTAAAATGCTTGCTTGCTTGATGGCAATGTGGACTTGCTGTGTGCCTGGAACTGTGTGCGGCTCATGGGCACCAAATGGGTGAGGCAGGAGCGGCTCTGGGTCTGCTCTACCATGCTGAACTGTGCTGATCTCTGGCAGGATCTATTATAATTACCATAATAACAGTGCAGTTAAGGTTTAGATTGGGCAGGAAACAGGTGGTACCATATTACCTCTACATGACACAACTTAAGTTTTTAAGAAGTGCTTAGCATTTTAAGAAGTGCTCCTGGATAGTAAAGAATTACAGATTCACAATAGGACAGATTCAGACATGAAAGACCTCTAAATGGGTCATGCTACATCCACGGCTGTCTAGCCAGTGTAGCAGAAATGCTGACTAGGCAGTCAGGTGTTGCCAGAGGATTGGGATCTGTGCTTCTCGGAGCTGTGTGTTCCATGTGGTCCCTTGGCAATCAGTTGTGGTATAATGCCACCTGAGTCGCCATTTGTACTGACTCGACTTGGAGCCATATATGTGTGTCTTTTTCCTTATCTTTGTATTCTTTGTGATCCTTGCATATTGCTAACAGATCAGACTATTCCAGTCAGTTATGGATGCAAACAAGGCTACTGAGGACATTTTTGAGCTCTGATCCACTATTCATTAAAGCCTTAAAAGAAGTAACCATTTCTGGGAATTGGCAGGGTCATCATTAGAACAATTCCTTAATGATGTGGGACAAAAGGAGTTAATTTTACTAGGAAAAACCTTAAAAGCCTTAGGCATTTGCCTGGGAAGTTTGTGCAGTTGTAAACAGAAGGCCTATGAAACCTTTCTCGTGGGAAGAAAAAGACCTAACCTAAATTGACAACATCTGAGTCTGAGAATTGAGAAGAGAGGAGAGTTAAGGTCAGTGATATGAAGTAAATTTCAGAGAGATTCAAGACTATGTATTAGAAATTTCCTAGCAGAAAGCTTTCCCAGGGAGATAGTAGCCTTCTTCTTTCCCACCCAGGCACACAAGGTCACTTAGCTCAAACCAGCCAGCCACCTGTGCAAGCTGATAAAGATAGCCTAGCTCAAGGGCAATAGTCTCTCTGAAGGCACGAAAAAAGAGTTTATTTTACAAAATATGAGAGAGCAGAACTCCTTGTGCTCAAGTCAAAGCATCTTCAAAGATTCTTTTTGTAAACTGTTTTATGCTGTTCTTTTCTGTTCTATGATTTGATGATGTATGCCTTGCCAAGTTCTTTGATTGTAAAAAAATATATAATCCTGCACTGAAAACAGTAAAATCGCAGCAGCATTTTCAAAATATTGAAAAGTCATTGAGAGTGACTGTCTGTCAATTTCCTCCACCGTATCCTGAAATATCCTGTCCTTCGTCCTGTTCCCTCACGGTCTGAGTGGCTCCCTGAGCCGGTCCGTAGCAGGGTCATAGTGTTAGACATACGTAGGCTAGGGAGAGAGAACAAAAAGAATATAGAAAATAAAGTTAATGCCTTAAAAAAAGGGAAAGTCTTTAAAGGGACAGAGTACAGATAGTTATAGATTAAAATAAATAAAGAAAAATAAGCCACATAAAAATGGAAAATTCACAGAGAGCTTGGATTCTGTATATTGTATTTTCTTTGAATTTTTTGACTGTGAAGGAGCTAAATACAAAGAGACATTTCATTGTATGGGCTGCTAAGCTGATCCAGCATATATGTTCTAAATGTCTATTGGCTTCAAAATTTGGGTCTAAGAATATGATGCTATGGAAAGGAGGTTCTTCTTTTGTTTTCACAGAGGATAAAACCCTGTGGATTCTTTCTATGCCAGTATGGTATGATAGACCACACCCTCCTGAAAGGTTGCTGTGAATATCTTCAGAAAATCACTTCACTCAATTGCTGACTAAGATGAACCTAGCACATAGGTTATACCATGAAAGACCTGAATAACAGTGCCCCCACTCAGCAGGACGAAGTTTAGAGAGAAATAACTACATCCATATTCCCAAATATTGTTTATAAATGTTCTTTTTACATTTAAAGGGGGTTATGATATAGATATGAATAATTTGCATTGGTATGGATTTTAAGGTCAATTTCGTTATATGCATATGTATTTCTGATATTGATTAAGGTATTGTGATTGTGTAGTTCATTTTAAAATGTAATGTTTAATTAAGAAATATATGTTGTTAATGGATAATCATCAATAATAGTCAAGCTTGTAGCCATTTTAGTTAGATTTTCTAGATATGTACACATATATTTCAGTTAAATAGGCATTCTTCATATCTTTCAAAGACTATAGAATATGGCATTTAATGTTTTAATAACTTAGGGTTTTTCATGACAATGAGACATGTCTGCTCCTGACAGCAACAAACTACTTTCTGAAGAAGATGGGCATTGAAGAGGCTCCTTAGGGAGTTGGTTAGCCATTTGGGCAAGAAACTGCTCTTGCCTGAACTGGAGAATAAACTGGACATGAAGAACCCACAGAGAGAGGACTGCTGAACTTGCCTGAAGGTGAGATGGTCTTTCGGGTTTCCTGATTTATGAGACATTCTGCAGGACACAGCAGATAGTGACTGAACTGCCTTTGAAATTTCCTGCTTCATGGAAATGTCTGCTGGATACTATGGGCCTATAGGCTGAGGATGGATGCCACAACGGTATAAAAGAACTTTGGGTGACTGTCCAGGCAGCAAGATGTCTCTGTCATTTCTAGAGTTTTAGAAGTTGCTTACTTCTTGTTTACTTAGGTAATATTATATTCTTCTGGAGTCTTTGATGGAGTTGAAGAATAGGTAGAGAGTTACAGTTTTTCTTAGCTATGATAAAAGATAAAATAGATATAAATAATGTAACTGTAATTCTTGCTTTATAACTGTTGTGCTATATGTAAAAGTTAAATCCTTTCTTTTTTGTTTAAACAGGAAAAGGGTATTTGGTGTAGGAGGGTCTTCTGTCTATGTGTTACTTTCATTGTTTAAATAAAGAGACTGCCTTGGCCTTTTGATAGGACAGCAGCTTAGATAGGCAGAGTAGACAGAACAGAATGCTGGAAGAAAGAAGGCAGAGATAGAGAGCTGCCCGCCATGAAGCTGCCAGGTCAGACATACTGAATCTTTCCCAGTAAGCCACGAGCTCGTAGTGACATACACATTCTTAGAAATGGGTTAAACTAATATGTGAGAGTTAACCAATAAGAGGCTAAAGCTAATGGGCCAGGCAGCAATTTAATTAATACAGATTTTCTTGTGATTATTTCAGGGGCAGCCAGAAGCTGGGTGGTGGGATGCAGCCTGCCTCTCCATTTTACAACAATTTCTAAAAATGAACTGTGGTCTACCATGGCAGTATTAAAAAAAAGGAAAACCATGATCTTCAGAAACAGAGGGAGCCTTATTTATTTTCTGGATATTTATCAATGAACTTCTACTAGATGCTCAAAACGGTCGAGGAAGCAAGTGGAAGTGACTGACACAAGCCTGCAAAAAGAAACAACATCACTAGTGAAGAAAATTCAGTGTGTCCTCATCTCCTGTTCTCAATATTCTCCTTTTATAATCAAATATGTTTGTGAATTCTATCACTCCACAGTCACAAATTTCCATTTATTACATGGGAAAGTTATTAAACTGTTATGAACAGAGAAATATGAAAAAACCATGGGTACATATCCTCTAGCAGTAAGTAGCATTATGTATTTCTAACCCTACTGAAGGGGTAGAGGCACGCAGTTCTCTCACACATAATCATGAATTCATGGCAATATTTGGGTGCCTCGTGGAAGTGAGGTAGGAAAGCTGATAGCATCCAACCAGTCTCCAGAATTCCTTACACACACGCACTATCGAACCCTTAAAATGGAGACTACTAAGAAATAAGAGCTAGGTCCTGCCCACCATCATCAGACCATTGAGCACCCAATAAAAGACAGAAATTTATGAATGGAAGAGACATGAAGGTGAAACAATCCTATCTGTGAAAAGACATGCACATGTGACTTAAGACAGGATCACTTAGCAGAGAAAGCTTTTAAGATGGGCTTTATTGCACAAGCCTGTATTCTTACACTCTGCACACAAGAGGATCTAGAATTTGGAGTTATTTCACTACAGACCTAAAATTGGTGCACATATTTTTCCAGTAAATTATTTTCAAGTTTTTTCCTCAGTCAACAGTCTTAGAAGAGTTCGATAGTGTTTTCTTTCAGGACAGAGGGTACACCTCTTTGCTGTATAGCATATTAAAACAATGTCCTCCTTTGATTGAAAAGTAGTCCCTTATAAAGGATGGGGATTTCCTAAGCTTAGAGCTCCTTGTCTGTGTGCAAACCCACTATTCATTGCATATAGAGGGGAATCCCACATAATATCCCCTTTTCTGTTTTAAATAAAAAAGAAGGTTTTAACTTTAACCGAGTAAAATTACATCTAACAAAACAAGTGTCAAACAAGAATTACAGTTATTACTGTGAGGAGACGCCATGCCCAGGGCAACTCTTACAAAGAAAACATTCAAATGATATGGCAGCTTATAGTTTCAGAGGTTCAGTCCATTGTCCACCTAGTGGAAAATGGCAGCATGCAGGCAGACATGGTGCTGAAGAAACAGAAAAGAGTCCTACATCTTGAAATTAAAAAGGGACTTTAGTTGGAAGCAGAACACACAGTTGAGAGATTTTAAACTGCTTTAAAAAGAAATTTTAGAGTTTTACAGAAAGTTTAATTGAACTGAATATTTTTAAGATACAGCTTTTAAGGTTATGGAACATCTTAAATTTTATAACATATTTTATTATAATATCTTTGTTAATACACCACTTTCGATAAATAAGTAAATAAAAAGCAAAAATTTAGGATGACAGCTAAACACCAGAGACTAAGTAACTTCTATCTTATGATGTAATGATATCCTAAATAATGAAGCAAGCAGTCTAGTTAAAAACAAAGCAAAACAATACTACAACAACAATAGGAAAACAGCAACTTGGAACCCTGGCTGAGAGAATGGCTATCCTTACTTCAGGTCTATAAAGTCTGATTTAAAGATATATGTCTAACCTCTTTGGATTTTTTTAGCATTTTTAAGCTATAGCTATTTTGGTAAACTATGTTATACAGGGAGCTGTTATGTTCTATAATCATACAGTATATAAGAATCAGGTAAGTTCCCAGTCTCTTTGTAGGTTATGTTTATAAGTCTTAATCTTGATACTAAAAGAGTTTCAATTCAGAAATTATTACATTAAAAACTGGTAAAAATGATTAAGCCTGGAGATTTACAGAGCAATAATAGATTTGTCAAAGATTTGCTAAATATAAAATTTAAGGAATTTAAACTTATATGACAGACAGAGACTCCAATATCCTAGCAGTCACCTCCAAAGTCTCCAAGAAGAAAATGGACCATTGGGCAAGACTGCCCCAATGCCTCATCTGCTGGCAGGGCTTCATCCAAATTGTGGACAATCAGGATACATAAGAGCTAATTGCCCCTAGACAAGGTAAGGTCAGTTCCTCCCTTCCTCTTCCACAGAAAAACCTCTCATCTTCTGGGCCTGCACCAAAGCTGCTGTCCTGGTACCCCTTGACCTAATGCCATGGAGACCACAGGATCCTGGGATAGCTGTCAGGATAAAGGATTATGGTCTAGTCTCTGTCACTTTGGTTATCCCGTCTCAAATCTCTGATCATGCTGATGGGTAGACCAACTGTAGTTTTGTCAGCTAGGTAACAGCAGACCTTCAGTTCCACAGCCCCTCAAGGCTACAGCTACCTCAGTAACACCTTTGTTAGGTAAAGCTACTAGGTCTCTCGTGAAAAATACAGACAAGTTTGCCTTGATCGCAGGTTTCATATTGAAGGATGAACAGATTTCAGACTTTCCACTAAGGGAACATGATTTGTAATGACTGTTCTCATTAATAATTACTTGTATATCTGGGAGATGAATAGGTAGAAAAAAAGGGGTTAAAGTCTATACAAGTTTTGAAGGTCTAAGAAAGGTTCCAGAAAATGATTTAAGATGTATAAATGCAAGTTGTAAAGGTATAAATAAGTGACATAAGCTATGTGAAAGTGGGAACTATTTAAGATTTCTGTCCCCTTTCTATGCTATTGCTACACCAAGATTTCAAATATTCAGAGTTGTAGCATTGACAAACGAGCTTTGATAAACTGATAGAGCATTGACTACTTGTTATTCAGTCACAAGCTCAGGATTTTACATTTCCTTTGGTTGTCTTCTAAGTATAGGCTTAAAGGTGCATTTCATCAAGTTAAAACATAGATCAGGCTCTCTAGACATAGGAAAGACGCACATGCTTTTTAACCCAAAGCCATAACCTTTGCTATGACACCAAGGAGTAAATCTGTTCCATCTGTTTTACAGACACCTGGCTGCTCCTGGGGAAAGAGTGCTCCTGCTACATTAGCCATCCTGGCCTGGTGGAGACATGGGTCATGTCACTCTAGAAACTTGGGGAGGACCTTCGATGGCATAACCAACCCACTTCCTCTCCTTTACTCTGGGGTCACTCTTCCCTTTTTGACAAGCTCAACCCTATTGTGAGACCATTCCATTTATCTAGTTTTCTTCGAGCCCCTGACTTCTTTGTTTCCTCCAGGAACAAATTCATGAGGTCTCCTCGGTGGCAGCAATCAAATGCTTTTTCATCCACACCTCCTACTGAGCACAAACCCACCAATCCTGCTCCTGCATGGTCTTGGAAGTCCTTCTCTCTCTCTCTCTCTCTCTCTCTCTCTCTCTCTCTCTCTCTCTCTTATCTCTCTTTCTCTCCAAATCCTAGCCACTCTTAAGTAGCATCACTCCCTAAAGACTAAGCATTCAATCATAAAAGCCTATGGAAGCCATTCCTACTCTAACTGCCATATTCCATCCCTGGGCCCCATAGGCTTGTAGTCACATCATAATGCAGAAATGCATTAAGTCCAACTTGAAAAGTCCCCATAGTATATATAATAGTCTCAACCCTGTAAAAGTCCAAAGTCTCTTCTGACTCATGTGATCTCTTAACTCTAATACCCTATAAAATCAAAACCAAAAAAATAAATAAATAAATAACAGGGCACATACTTCCAAAGGTACAGGATACACATTACTATGCCAAAATGGAGGAAAGGGAGCATAGTGGAGAAATTCTGGACCAAAACAAAACAGAAGATCAGCTGGGCAAACTCAAAAGTCTGTACTCCATGTCTGATGTCAAAACACTCTTCAGATCTCCAAGGCCTTTCAGCTCTGATGACTACAACATGCTTCTTTCTCTTGGGCTGGTTCCACTCCCTGTTAGGAGCTCTTCTTGGCACCTATCCTTTGCTCTGACATCTTCAACATTTTGAAGTCTCCAAGGCAATCCAGGCCTCACCTACATAGCTTCACACAATGACCCCTCTAGGCCTCTGTGCAAGGACACCTATGTTATGCTCCTGCTCTTAGTGGATTTCTTAACCATGGAGGGAGATCACATCATGTCTTTCTTCTATCCTTGACTCTAAAGACAGAACCACATGTCAAAGTTGCCAAGTTCTGCAGCTTCCTGGGGTTGGAGCATGGCCCCCTTGTGTAAATACATTTTCACCAGCTTTCTGTTTTTTGATGATTTCTTTCTCTGCCTAAGCTTGGCTCTCTTGGAAGTGACTCTGTAGACCAGTTTGGACTTCAACTCAGAGTACAGCAAGCCTTTGCATTCTAAGAACTTGGATTAAAAGAGTATAGCACGAAGCCTGACCCTAAGTTTTGCTTTAACGACTTTTCATTATAATTCCTTTTCACAAGTTGGAAGTTTAGACAGGTAGGGTATTACTCTGAGGTCACCACTCCCTTTATTCCACTTAGCATCAAGCTTTTTAAAATCTGTCTACACTTCCTCATCTTCCTTTTCTCCTCCAATGGTAATTTTGAATTGTTCCTTACTCAGCTTTCTCCATTTCATTTGAAATCTGCTTAAGTGTGACCATTAAGAACCAAGCAACACAGTTAATACTAGACTGTCTGGAAACTTCCTCTGCCTCAGGGAGATTTTTTTTGGACAGGGGCAGAAAGCATCCACATTATTTGCCACAATTTCCAAGAATGTTCTCTATGCCACATACTATTTATCACTCTTCTCCTCTGAAACCTCTTGAGCTGGGCCCCCACAGTTCTCATCACCCTCAGCACTGCTGTCCTCTGTGCTCCTACTAGTAGTGCCCATTAAGCCGTGCTTAAAGCATTCAACAACTTTTCTTGTCCAAGGTGCTGAGGTGTTCCATAGTCCTCCAAACAAAAACATGGTCTGGCCTATCACAGATATATCCCAGTCCCTGGAACCAACTTTTGTATTAGTTAGGTTTTCTATTGCTGTGAAGAGACACCATGACCACAGCAACTCTCTAAAGGAAACCACTCAGTTGGGCCTGGCTTAAAGTTCAGAGGTTTAGTCCATTATCATCATGGGGGAAGCATGGTGAGACACAGGCAGACATGGTGCTGGAGAGGTACCTGAGAGTTCTACATTAAGATATACAGACAGCAGGAAGAGACTGATACTTTGAGCCTGGCTTAAGCATCTGAAACATCAAAGCCCACCCAGTGACATACTTCCTCTAACAAGCCACACCTACTTCAACAAGGCCACACCTCCTCATATTGCCACTTCTTATGAGCCTATGAAAACCATTTTCTCTCAAACCACCACAGTCTCTATGACAAAGAAGCACATTAAAAGAGACATGGAGAGGACAGACTACCTGCAGGCATGTTGCCCAGTTATTTGTGTTTCTTCAGAATTCAGTGTTCTAACTTCTGGCACCACTCAGAAGCAGAATGTGCCATGCTTCATATTGAGAAACACAGCATGCCAAGTAGCCTGGCTGTCAGGACACGCCTGCATCTCCTACAACTAAGACACCAGGTATTCAAATCTCTGAGCCTATGGTGGCCAGTCTATTTCAAACTACCAAACCAGTCCTCTCAGATCTATTCGTTTTTCCTTAAACCCACAACTTTGTATGGGTCTTTTTCACCAATCAAGTCCAATGTGTGCTTTCCATATTTTCTTGCATGTATGGCTTTCCACTAGAGCATGATCATGGTGGACTTACCAGGACCAGTAGTATTTTTGTTATTACAGTATATTTTGTTCATATTATTTCCCCTCCCCAGCGTCTCAAAGATCCTCCCTACCAACCTACCCACCCAACTTTGTGTTCTCTCTCAACAAAAATAAAACAGGTAAACAGAAAATGAAAAGCAAAATATGATGAACAAATAATGGAACTTCATGACTACCTCATCTTTCCCATACTAGGATGTTGTCTGGATTATTCATGCTTGGGGCTTTGTGCATGCTATTACAGTATATAGTACTGGACTGTTACCCACATAGTAATATATGTGGGTTCCTATGTGATACTGTTCTAATGTGTGTGGAAGAAATATTTTCCTTGTATTAATCAAAGGCTTCTCACTCTTACAGGCTTTTTGCCTTCTCTCCTGCAATTATTTCTTGATACGGGAGGTTAAAATGTAATATATATATATATGTCCCATTCGGATAGAGCAGCTGCAGTCTCTGGGCCAGTTTGAGGGCTCAATTTAATCACCATCTACTGCAATTATAAGCTTAATTGATGAGGATTGAGAGATATATTAACAATAAATCATTAGGAGTCAGTTTGATACTGTGATTATTTAGTAGAATAACAGTAGTAGGTTCTCCCCCAAGGGTCTATGACCTGGCTACTCAAAAGTGTTTGGTCTAACAATGGTTCCAGTTATGAGTTTCATTTTGTGGAGTAGGGCTGAAATTCAATCAGAAAGCTTTGGTTCCATCCATAATGTTCATGTTACACAAAGTTGATCTCTGAACTCTACATGCACATTAATATATAAGCACACCCATGCATATGAACACAATACCAACATGAAAAGTAAATTAATTTTTAAAAATAACCTAGGAAATAAAGTTGGTTCTCATTAGGAACTGCAGCTCTACATGCTGTGACCCAAATCTTTGACTTGGGCTGACATCTGATCAATCAGGATTATATATTTCCATGACCCTGAATTTCATGAACCCCTATTGACATATCAGAGATTAGGCAAATGGTAAATTCCATGCATCATGGTTCATACTAACATACCAGAACTGTATTCCAGACAATCTAGAATATCCTCCTGTATGGTGTGAATTATATGCAAGGATGCATACAAAGAAACTCACTATTACTTGAACTGTAAGAGTGCATCATCCAAATGGATTACCACTCAGCATTCATTACCTTACATTGTGGGTGGTACTTCTAATCAATGCCTGGTCTGCTACTCTTCCACAGGATACTCAATAAATTATCCTTTACATGTTGTTTAAAAAATAAAATAAATAAAAATTAAAATAATTATAGTGAAATAATCAGTAAATGTACCAAAAGTTAAAACATGTAATGGACTCTCATAATCTTAACATAAAGTTTATATTCTAGATTTTCACTGTTGCGCATGGTGCTGTAATAAATGTGGAAGTACTTTTGAGAATATTCCAAGGAAAAGATGCTTCATTAATTCATAAATTAATTTCTCCCTAAGAAAGGAATTTATATAGCTTTTTCCATTATACCTTAGTAAGTTTTACTCTTAAAGTGTACTAGTTGTTGTAACACTTGCTATATTTCAACTGTTCTTAATAGCCATACTTACAGTTGTAAAATGATTGATTGGTCAATGGTTGAATTTCATTGCCAGTTAATTATGTTGAGCTCCTTCTGTTTTCTATATCTCTGCCGGTGATTGTATATCTTCATTTGAAACTATTCAGAAACATGTTTTAAATTATTTTACTCAAATATTTATAACAACACCATTTGAAGGTGGAAATGATCAGATGCTTAACAAAAAAGGAATCTCACACTAGTTTCCTGATGGTATCGGGTTGCCTTGTCTGTCTGTTTTGACTTGCATTCATTGGTCCAGTGTCATCCTTTACCACACCTCCTACATATACCTGAAGTTCGAGGTTTCCTATTCTTTCCATGAAGGCGTAAATCACAGACAATCCCATACCAGTTTGGAATTATGATTAATAGAATGATTATTTAAAAAACTTACAGATTACCGTCCCAGACAACAGACCCTCCGCGCGAACAGGAAAGGAGTCTAGGAGACGGAAGCGGAGCCGGAAGCCAGAGAAAGAGAGGAGGACAATCGCTGCTGTTTATGAAGAGAGAGATACCACGCTCCAATAGGCTGGTAACTCAGCGGCGATTGGCTGAAGGAGCGGAAGGAACTCCCACAGCATCTCCCCCTTTTGTTTAAGTAAGAGAGTTCTAAGCCTACTACGAAATTATATACAATAAGAACAAACCTACGAAATTATATACAATAAATACAAATATCCTATTCTAACTAGCTTAAGTCTTGTATAACAAATAACTTGGCCAAGTCATGAAAGGAAAGTAGCTACATTTATATAATCTTCAATCCCATCAAAGATCTGAGAAGGGAAATAATGTTACCTGAGTAGTTAGGAAGTGCAATCAAACAACTTCCAGAACATGTAACAAATCACAGAGACAACTGGCTACCTGGGCAAACACCCAAAGTCACGTTTGCAGCGTTGAAGCAACCAACTTTGGCTAAGGCCTAACGTAACTGACATACCATTTTCAAAGGCAAGGAGCTTTTCAAAACTATCTTACCATGTCTTGGCAGGATATGACAGTCCTATTTTATCCATTTACAAATACTCTGTAACTCTGTCAATAGTTGAGGTATGGGCATTTCTTTACCCAAAGGCCAGTTCTGCCAAGAAGAAAGGCTCCAGGTGGAGTGTCTTTGGTGCTCAACATTCTCTCAGGAATAGATCCATGTTGCCAGGAGCGATTGTGTCTCCCTACCACAGAACTCTGAATTAGATTAAAGGCCATTTTCTACAGCTCTTTGAAGAAGTTGAAGATTATCTATCTATACTGAATATAATGTCTATGTATCTAAAGAACCTGATTAGTCTAATTATAAATGACAAACTTAGATGACGATTGATCTATATAATTCTCAATATCTATCTAACTTAAAGACTGAGATAATAAACAACTATGCAATAAATGAGGACAATGTGACCTCCAAATATAAACAATGTGCAAGTATACATTGCAATATGGTAAATATATATATCAATACATAAACAATATATGAGTATCTTAATCAGAGGTAGAAGTGTATAACGCAATATTTTCTTTGGGGCCTGTCTGCTGTGGGTACTGGACGGGACATATACCCCAACAAGCTGGCCCTCATACTACATATGGTGCCCAGACGTGGATAACTGAATTCACAGAAAACTTGAGAAAGCTTGGGAAAGAATAGAGTAAAGCATGTCTTCTTGGTAGCAGCAACTTCTTGGGTCTGCTCTGCTTGCTAGAGGCAAGCAAGCACTCTCATCTAAGAGAGGCTTCCTGATTCAGCTTTAGCTGCAAAACTTTGCAGCTCTTTTAAGAGGTGCTGCCACGAAACACTTAAATGGTGTTGGTGAAAAGCTGAACACATGCTTTTCAGTTTTCAGCCATAGCAGGAAAAAAGCTGTGCTGTTTTAAAATGAAGGCTTTCTGGGCTGTCCTGCCAGAGCAAACTCTGACTCTTTCAGGCAGGCAGTCCGACTGAGTGTGGTCTGTGAGCAGAATGCTACAGCTAGCTTGCTAGTAAGGACCTTGAAACGCCATAGAGTTGTGGCAGTGAACACAGCTCTGGCTGGTATCTCAGCCATGAGTCTGGAAAGCTAAGGAATGAACTGGATCTAGCCGTCAAAGCCACGGTTTTAGACTCATGTGGTCAGAAAAAGAGAGATATACAGTAAAAAGAGATTCAAAGAGGAAGAAAACCTCTAAATGCTTTACTATGAGTTAAAAATATATGTAGGCTAAAGGTTAAAGTTCTTAGGGTAAAAAAAGGAAGAAAGAAAGTAGTTGGGTATGGTAGTATACACCTTTAATCCCAATGCCTGGGAGGCAGAGGTAAATTGACCTCTGAGACTTCAAGGGGCAGAGGTAGATTGACCTCTGTGACTTTAAGGTGTGGTAGTACACGCCTTTAATCCCAATGCCTGGGAGGCAGAGACAGACAGATCTCTGAGTTCAAGGTGTGGTAGTAAGCACTGGGGAGGTAGAGACAGAGGATCTCTGTGAGTTCAAGGACAGCCTGGTCTACAAAGTTATTCCAGGACAAAGATATACAGAGAACCTGTCTCAAAAAGTAAAAGTAAAAATAAAAGAAATAGAGGTTAAAATAAAGCTGCATAAAGATGGAAAATGCACAGAGAATCTTCATATGGTATGTTATTATGCTCTCTTTGAATTGTTTAAAAGCTGAGGAAGGAGCAACAGCTGCTAAAAAAATATTTGCTTATAAATGCTGCAGAATTAATCCAAGATAGGCATTTTGAAAATACCTTGGCTTCAAAATTGAAGTCAAAAGGTATGTTACTTTGGAGAAGAGATTTTGCTTTTGATTCCACAGAAAATGAGAGGCTGTGGATTTATTCAGAGTGAAGAAAAATCATCTTTGACCAAGGAAGGCCACCTGAGAAATCTCCGACAGGAACAGATGGCCCAGATGACAGAGTTCTACATCCAGAACTGATTCAGGATTGCTGCCTGAGATGATCAAGACTCACAGGATACTCCAGTCAGGACTTGAGTATTACTCTAAATTTTCTTTAGGTCCCCATAAGATCATCAGCGCCCCCAACCAGCAGGAAGTAGCCTGAAATACTACGCCCACATTCCCAACAAATGGACTATGGGTATTTACCTTTGTTTAAAAAAAAAAAAAGAGGGAAATGGTGCGGGAGAATTGTCTGTATTCTGTCAATCATGTATTTTAATAATACGCTGATTGGCCAGGCAGGAAGTATAGGCAGGTCAACCAGACAGGAAGTAGAGGCGGGGCAATGAGAATAGGATAAGGCTAAGGAGGAGGAAACTCCCTCAGCCACTCCTGCGCAGACCACTGAAGAGGCAGCATGTAACTTGCCCAGCTGAGAAAGTTACTGAACCATTATGGCCAACATAGATGAGAATAATGGGTTAATATAAGTTATAAGAGTTAACAAGAAGCCTGACCTAATGGGCCAATCAGTTTATAACCTTATGGAGTCCTGTGTGTGATTTTTCCTTGGGAGTTGCCGGCTGTGGGGTACCGGGTGGGACAGACACCCCAACAAGCCGGCCCTCATGCTACATTGCCATTCCCAAATGAAGTATTATTCCTAGAAATTTCTTGCCTGCAATCCCTTTTCAGGTGTCCTAATTTCCCACAATTAATGCATTTGGCAGTTTGATGTCCCCTCATTGCTTTGGAAATCGCTTCTCCTACCCAAGATTCATCATTGGAGCTAAGCGTCTGAAAATTCATCATATGCTGAATCCATTCATCCATAGGTGCTGATCTAGAACTTAAAGGCCCAATTATGGTTTTGCTTTCTAAGTTTGCATTTTCAAAAGTCAGTGATTCAAGAATTTATCATCTAGCTTCTGGGTCTGTTACTCCTATGTGCAAAGCCTTAATTAATCTTTGCGAGAAGTCAGTATAGGGTTCTCCCTGTCCCTGCCTAAACATGGTATGTGATTTTATCATTTACCCTAGTTCTGGTATCCTATCCCATGCATTCAAGGCTGCTTTGTGGCATAGGGACAAAACTTCTTTGTCGTAAAGAGCTTGGACCTGTGGATCAACATAAGCTCCTATGCCAAGAATTTGATCCTGGGAAACCTCCACACCCTTTGCTCTTTCTTGCTCTTTCATATGTTTAGATTCTTCTCTGAAATAAATTCCAAACATCAAGGTAGGTCCATCCTCTAATATCGCTGATGCTAACGGGGAGAAATCATGCGAAATAGCCCTGACATTAGAAGCCCAAGTCCTTATCATTTCTTTAACACATGTAGAGTACAAGCCATAAGTAATGATGACATGCTTAATTTCCGTTAGAACATTCTTTCCTACAGGCATCCATCTACCTTCTTTGGCTCCCTTTGAGTCTTTAGAAGCTGACACTTTGTCAGAGTAAATTACTGGGTATGTTGCTAAAATCCTGGGTAAACCAGTTCTGACAGCCAGTGGTGACATTGTATCCCACCCCTGTGCCTTCTCACCCTTTTCATCAGCTTCCAATAATATCTTCAATTATTTAAAATCTCTTTTTCATTATCTCTCACAAAGCCTGAATCTCCTGACCTGCAAATGTTTCTAGTGATTTTGCTCCAGTATTAATTTTCTGATCCCCATTCTGCACCTGTGTTTCCAAGGTATTAATGTTTCCTTTCAAAGATAACATCTCCTCCTGAACTGCTCCTGTATATCATGTAAATTGCCATCCTGGAGGTATATTCTCTCTGTTACCTTATCAAAACATGTGATAACTTCAAATTCAACAGCCTGGACCCTTTCAGGTAAGTTCCTAGTACCCTTAGATACAGAGTCAATTTTGCCTATCATGGTATTAATCCTATCAATTAGTGTCATATACTTCCATAACGATATAATATGGAAAATAAAACTAAAACCTAATAACCAGTAAATTGAGGTACCTTCATATTCATGGGGGCCTTGTGTGATTTCTGCCATCAAGGTAGCAAGGAGAGTGGCAAAAGTCCCATTAGAAACGAAATCTGCCATTCCTTCTGATAACCAGCAGATGGCGATGTTTCCAAGTCGAGATTAGAACCTACACAATGGTATCACGACAGAGCTTGTGGGAATAACTGCCATAATACTTGCTAAAAAAAAAAAAAAGAAAAAAACTGGGGAAAATGAGTCACTCAAGAGGTTAGATGTAGTTAAATCAATAAAGAAAACCCAGATTCCAGGCACAAAGAACAGAAACCCAGGGAGCTTCCAGTGGCTGAAAAACAGAGCTGCTAGCCCCAGGCACCTGATTGCAGCTCCACCCCTATGCAAGAAGTCATGACACAGCTGTTGCAGAAGTTCCTGCACTGCTTGGAAGACTGTGGCACTGCATCCCTAGGATGCTTTCCTGGGACAAAAGGTCATTCCAGAGACTTTTCAGTGGCTGGTAACACTAGCCCTGCTCCAGCTCTCACACTACAAACTACCTTGTAATGGGTATTTTATATAAAAAAAAAAATACAGTTCAGTCAAAAGCAAATCTGTCCAGGCTGTGTGAGGTCTCAAACTCCAGCCTGGAGGGCAGGAAGTTCAAACCCACATTGTTCCAACTGAAGGCTGAAATGATTAGATGCTTAACAAAAAAGGAATCTCACACTAGCTCAGAACTAAGAAAACAGATTGGTGTTTATTAAGGGTTAGACTTACGGAGTCAGGATGTTCTGCTTGAAAAATGATGAAGATCAGATACAAAGCAAACGGAACAGCCAAAACGAGGCCCAGGGGCAAGCAGAGAGAACAAGGAAGGAGCCTGACATGCTTCCACATTCAGGTAAAAAGTCATTGAGGCCACGCCTCAGAAGGCGGGTAGGTATTAGCTGTAACCGACCCAGAGCAACTATTCATGAAAAACGTACAGTATAAAAAACACACAGCCAGGAACTTGTAGAGATAAGTAAAATGCTTTGTATCCATGCAATTGAATATTAATCTATCAAAGGAAAAGAAATATGTCTATATTATATAAAATATATTAATCTTAAAATACATTTTAGAAAATAAAATGTAAAAATCAAAAGACTAAATATTTTATGATACTGCTTATACTGAAAATAGTATTCATGAAAACCAAAGGAAAAATATTAACTTCATTCAGCTAAAGGAAGAAAAATTTGATGATCAACACAAACCAACACACTCTTTAACATTAGTAATAATTTTAGGTATGTGGTGATTTGAAAAAGAATGGCCTCAATAGGCTCTAGTATTTGAATGCTTAGTCACCAGGGAGTGGGACTATTTGAAAGCATTAGAAGAATTAGGATATGTGGCTTGGGTAGAGGAAAGGTGTCACTAGGAGTGGTCTTTGAGGTTTTGAAAAGTCCACAAGAGGCCCAATCTCTCTGCCCCCCTGCCTGCAGATCAGGATGTAGTTCTCAGCTAGTCCTCAAGCACCATAACTGTCCTCCCTGCCACCATGTTCTCTGCCATGATGACAATGGCCTAAACCTCTGAAACTGTAAGGAGGCCCTATTTGAGTGCTTTCCTTAGTAAGAGTTGCCTTGGTCATCGTGTTTCTTCATAGCAATAAAGCAGTGGCTAAGATAGAAGCTGGTACCAAGACTGTGATATCACTGTGAAAGGGCTAACTGTGCTGTTGTTTGAGGACTATGGAAAACTTTGGGACTTTGGAATAGAAAAGCAGTTGAACACTGGAAGTGGGGCTCAATGGACTGTGCTGATAGGGCAATGTGGGCCGAGCTCAAGAAGATTCAAAGGGAAAGATTACTAAGGTCTAGAGACTATAATTGTGATACTTAAGCAAAGATTGTAACTGTTTTCTGTGCTTGTCCAAAATTTCTGGAGGAACATTAGGAAGCATAGTTGGGTATGTTCAGTACCCAAGAAGATAAAAGTTTAGGTAATTGCCTGATACTAAATGGAATAAAAGGAGTGCTGACCTCAGAGCAAGACCCCATCCAGCTAGGCACACAAC
Organism: Myodes glareolus; assembly: GCF_982192425.1. NCBI lineage: Eukaryota > Metazoa > Chordata > Mammalia > Rodentia > Cricetidae > Myodes > Myodes glareolus. The sequence continues at coordinate 54,136,678 of NC_142053.1, forward strand.
TTGTAGAAAGCAATTAAAGAAAGGCATAAGCAGTGAAGGAACCATAATCAACAGCAATCTGATGCAAAAGTAACTGAACAATGGGGAAAGCTCCCAGTCCCATCAGGCAGCAGAACTTGTTAGCTTTAGCCAAGTGGTTCAAAGATAGGGGCTGTGGGGTCTTCCTCTGTGCTTACAGAAAGCAACTGGGGCCAGGCATGGAGGCCTCGTAGTCCCTGCATGGAGACTGGGAGGCCCCTTTTGTAAAATTGTGGAGGTGAAGCCAGAGCTGTGGGAGATCTGCCAAGGAGAGCTGCAGACTGGTATTCATGCCAACTTGGTTAGAGCTGAAATATTCCCTGCTGTTCCGAGAGATGACCCTGGAGACCTCTGGCCACCAGTTTCCACCCCCAGACTACTCTAGTGGCAGACCTGACCCCTCAAGGCATGTCAGTGGCTATCCCCCATAAGCCCTATTTGGGAAGCTCCAAGAGCCAGTCCACGGTCCCCCATCCTAAGGGATTCAATCACCCATTCAAGGTAGGAGAGTGACCAGGCTGTGGCCTATGGAAAAAAATCCCACCGATGCCTGAATTTGCCCCCAAAACAGGCTACATTATCTTCAGTCTCTGGTCACCTTGGAAAGCTCTGTCCCACCAAGAAAATACATACATCATACATACATACACACACACACACACACACACACACACACACACACACACACACGTATATAAACTCTGTCTTCTGCTCAGTTCTATGCTGCTTCTCATCTGAGCAGAGTTGAGGCAACCATTCTCCTGTGTTTTTCCCTCCCAATAATTCTCTTGTGTGAGGTTTGCTGTGTTAGGTATGACTTTGTGGTATTCGTTTATTCCTGGATGCCAGAATAATTTCATATCTGAGCTGTAATTCAATCAATGAGTACCATTATTTAAGAAGGATTAGAAGATGTGTCCCAGTTGGAAGAAGCATGTTACTGGAAGTGGGTGTTGAGGTTTCAAGAAGCCAAGGAGAGTCCCAGTCTCCCTGCCTCTCTACCTACAGATCAGGATGTTGCACCCAGCTACTTCTCCAGCACCATGGCTGCTATGCTTGCTGCCATGCTCTCCGTCATTACGGCAATGCACTCTGAGTATGTGAAGAAGGCTCCAGTTAAATGTTTCCCTTTCTAGTTGCCTTGCTCAGGGTATTGCTTCAGAGCAATAGAACAGTTACCAAAGCATCATATATGTGCATATAAAACAGCACATTATGGGGGATGGGAAAGGTATTCGACAATTCACTTGTCAGAAAAGCATTAAGATCCGAGTTAGATCTCTGGCACAAAAAAAAAAAAAAGCAAAGCCCACTGGGCATGGCAGTCCATCTGTAATGCAGGGGGCTTGGGAGACAGAGATAGGGAACTTCCATTGCTAACTGGGTTAAAGTGAGGGACCACTGTTTTAATGAAATGATGAGGAGCGCAATCAAGGAAGGCTCTTGGCATGAAACTATAACATACACACATACACACACACAAATAAATTAGAACATGATATACAGCATACACACATATATACACTCCAAAATGCATCTTATTGTATGACAAATATTTAAAACTTTTTAGAAATGAAAGTAAGGTTTTATTGCAGAATTAATAAATAATATTATAGTAAAAAACACTGAAAATTACATAATTTGAAAATTAAGCAAAACTTAGCAATTCTTTGAATGTATATACACTATCTAGGAAAGAAAAGAAATTTTGATTAGCCTTCAAGCAATTAAAATATTAAAATAATAGTTGAAAAACTTTTCAAACGCAATAATGTTAATCTCCATGTCCATAGTAACGATCTTATGAACTTCAGCAAAATTTAAGGATGAGGTAAATCTCATCTGCAAAACATTTTCAAGGATATAAATATGACCAGCTTCTTATTTTATTTTATGACACTAAATTCTGTGGCAACCTAACCAAAACTGTCAGAAAAAAAACCAGTGTTCTTCTTGTACATAGTTGTAAAAATTCTCAGTAAAACATTAGTAAATCATATCTATCAAAACACATTATCAACACACAAGGCGCTTGTTATCCAGTAACTCAGCTTCTCAAAGTGAGATCAGTTTGGTTTCACTATATTAACAAACTTAAGGACAAAAATAAAATGACTGTGTCACCATCCAGAAATAAGAGCAACTGGTGAAAATAAGAACTACTACTACATACATCAAAGAACTCGGGACATTAATATATGAGAGTGAAATATGTGTATGTGTTCTAACAAATGTGTTTTTGAGGTTTAGTATGATGTTGTGCATGTATGCATATTTGTGTATGCACTGCCAACAAAAGCCAGAAGAGGGCATCTGGTTTTTTTGTTGGTTTTGTTGTTGTTGTTGTTGTTTGTTTGTTTTTTTTGCACGTACTATCATTCCATTTTATTTTTTTTGTTTTTTGTGGGTTTTTTGTTTTTTTTTTTAAATTTATTATAGTGCATCTGTTCTTGATGGAGACCTAAAGAGTGCAGTGGATTCGGGGAAACTCAAGGTATTAAAACTTGTTAAGCATTTTGTGTATCCTTCCGACTGGGGCTTTAGGCCGATCAGAGCAGCCAAAGCTTTTAACCACTGAACCATCTGTCCAGCAAACGCCTGATTTCTAAGTGAAACTCTTCTGTTCTTTTGTTCATTCTATTTGACTTTTTGTCTCCAAGCTTGAGACCCGACTTCATAGAATTCTCTTGTCATTCAGTGTTTAAGTCACATTCATATAGTCCACATAAAATTTTTTAAACCAAAAAGATGTAGGCAATTGCGTAGACACCTAAATTTGACATGCCGCTGGGGCCTCATGAACCGCAGCTGGCGGAAGGATTTGGAGAGAAGTCAGATGACCCCAGCTAGCCAATTGGAGTCCTCGAGTGTGCGCACTAACTTTGAAAAGGACCTGTTGGGGTCCTCAAGCGGGCTTTTGAAGTTCTCGGACTCTCGTCTCGGTTGCTGAGCCTGAGGTACTGAAAAAGGTGGAAAATTCTCCCCACTCGCCTACTCAGGTAAGTGACAACAGAAGTTTCTTTTCATAAACTGAACCTATTTGGGGATTAATCATTGCTTTCATTGGATTTCTTAACAGTTTGGCCCCATTCGCGTGAGGCAGCCCTGTTCTCGCGAGGCAGCATTTCTTCGCCCTGTTTGCCTAAGGCATACGTCCCGGCTTATTTTCTCGAGGTAGCATTCCGGCCCTGTTTGCGTGAGTATGAGTTCCTGAGGTGTGAATCACATCAATTATATGATTAATTGCTTTGTATTCTCTATTTAAAATGCTTCACATCCTTTCACATTTTAGTTAAAGTCTATATTTCTGAGCTGGGTGTGGTGCCATATTGGAGGCTGAAATAACCAGACTCCAAGTTCTGCCTCAGCCTAGATAAGTGATGAGGTCTTCTCTCAGGGAAAAAAAAAACGACAAAATCAAATAACAAATAAAAACAAACAACAATAACAAAAACATCATTATTTGCATCAGCCTGGGTACCTAGTGTAGCCTTGTCTTAAAAAATATACAAACAGCAAAAGAGGAAAACATTACTTTCTTTCGGTTTGCATCACCCTGAGTACATGGTAAGGGCTTATCTTAAAAAGTAAACAAAACAAGCAAACAACAAACAAACAACTCCCCCAAAGTAAAGAACACACCATTTTTTCTTTGTATATTTGTCTTACTAGTTTTCATATACCAGGCTTTTAAAATGGTAGATGCTGATTTCCCTTCCAGTTTATTTAATATGTATTTTAAAATACTTTTGCATCTGAAAAAGAAATACCTGTTGGAGATGAGTGTGATTTCATTTCCAAGTCATTTAGAACTTTTTTTCTGTTCCCGGCTGTGTCTGGTTGGAAACTTTATGATTTACATGCCTCTGCATTCTGAATGTGAGAATTATAAGTGTTTGCCTCCATGCCTGACTTTTATCTATAAAACATTTAAAAATAATTTTACAAGTCTAAAATGTATTCTCCCAGATAACTCTGCTAAGAGACGTTTTATAAAGTTAGTTTTTCCCATAAGGAAAGCAAACTCCATACAGAGGTTCTTTGATGCCCATCACCTGTACTGAAGTAGATTGGTGCTGCGAGGAGCAGACATGTCTCACTGTCATTAAAAGTCTTAGGTTAGTAAACACATTAAATGCCATATTCTGTAGGTCTTTGAAGTGTATGAAGACCATCTATCTATCTATCTCAATGTACTTCTTTATGACCTTGAAAACATACTTAACATGACTATAAGTTTAACTATTATAGATAAGTATTAATCTGTATTTCTTAATTATACATTACATTTTTAAATGGGCTGCATAAACACAATACTCCAAAAAAAGTAGAAATATACATACAGTATAACAATGTTAAATTTTCATCAATTGGGTATATACCCAAAGGATGCTCAATCATACCATAAGGACATGTGCTCAGGTATGTTCTTGGCAGCATTTTTCGTAATGGTCAGAACCAAGAAACACCCTAAATGCCCCCCAACCGAAGAATGGATAAGGAAAATGTTGTATAGTTGAGCATGGTGGTGCATGCCTTTAATCCCAGCACTGGGAAGGCAGAAGCAGGCAGATCTCTGTGAGTTCAAAGCATGCCTGTTTTACAAAGTGAGTTTCAGGACAGGCTCCAAAGCTACACAGAGAAACCCATCTTGAAAAAAAAAGAAAAAGAAAAAGAAAGGAAGGAAGGAAGGAAGAAAGAAATTGTCAAATATTTGCCCAATGGAGTACTACCCAGTGGTAAAAATAATGACATCTTTAAATTTTCAGAGAAATGAGTGGATCTAGAAAAAAATCATATTGAGTGAGGTAACCCAGACCCAAAAAGACAAATATAATATATACCCACTCATAAGTGACTTTTAGACATAAAGCAAAGAAAACCCAGTTTACAGGCTATAACCCCAGAGAACCTATGCAACAAAGAGGACTCTAAGAAAGATATACATGGATCTACATATATCTCCTGAATAAATTTGGAGTGTGGGAGTCACAGGAGAGGGTAGAAGAGGAAAGGGGAGGAAGGAAGGGGAGCAGATAAAAAAAAATTACAGCTCAGTAAAAGCAATACATAAAAGAAAAGAGGAAAAAATGTATCAAAAAATCAAAATCCTTCTCAATGTAAAACATTTCAGATTAATAGTTGCTTTTGCTTTTTGGATTAAAGTCAGTTCAATAACTTACCCTTCTATCCAATTGTTTCTATATCCACATCTTTTCTTTCTTTCCTTCTTTCTTTCTTTCTTTCTTTCTTTTTTTGTTTTTTTTTAGACAGGTTTCTTCTGTAGCTTTTGGAGCCTGTCCTGAAACAAGCTCTATTAGACCAGGCTGTCCTCATACTCACAGAGATCTGCATGCCTCTGCTTCCTGAGTGCTGGTATTAAAGGCATGTGCCACCACTGCCCACACCCCCCTTTTCTTTTTAGAACATGATCCCTGAATATAAACTTTTTTTTAGTTTTTTTTCCTTATCATTACCAATAACAATTTGCAACCAATCTACCTTAAATGATAATAAATAAATATAATCCATCATTTTGTAATGTGGATGTTGTTCTCTAGACTACTCTGTTGATGTGGGCACAATTTTCTTTTGGGGGTCCTGGGAAAATTTATAATTATGGTCAAGTCCTGACTGGAGTATGATCTCAGACAGCAGCCTTGAAGCAGTTCTGAATGCAGAATTCTGAGGAGACTGTAACAAAGGCATTTTGAAATGCTGGATCACCTAGGCCATCTGTTTTTATTGGTGTTTGATTTCCTTCCTCTGAAAATATATATTCTTTTAAAGGCAACATACATCTCTTAATTAATGTAAGTCAACCAAAGATAATTTAATTTTGTTTTATGTTTGAGTAGGTAAAATATATTTTGCATATCTTGTAGTTCTTCTTAAGTTGTTTAAAGTTTGTAGTTAGCTTTTTCATCGGGTCTTCCTTGATCAAACCAGATTTTCTTTAACCTCAAATGAATGCATAGTCTCTCATTTTCTGTCAAAATATAAGCATAGCCTTTCCACAAAGTAATATAACTTTTGACTTAAATTTTGAAATCAAGATTTTTTTTAAAAAAAAAAATATAGATTGGTTGAATCTAGCAGTTTTTTTAAAAAAATAATCCAGAGCCTCTTAGAACCAAAAAATTTAAAGATAGTCCAATAATATACAGGATCCACACCCTGTGTATTTCCCATCTTTACACAACTTATTTAATGTTTTATTACTATTTCTTTTTTAAGTACTTTCAGTATTATTTTTCTTTTTTCTCTCATGCCTAAGTAGTATATTTTTAAACTCACTGTAGCCTGTCTAGATTTTTTTTCCATCTGAATCTGTCTTTGCTGCATTTTCTGTAACCTTTTCTGTCTGCATGAGCAACATCCCCAAACCTGCCATACAACATGCTGGCAGAGCTTACACTTGTAGTTTAAACCCACAGGCAACGACTAGAAGAAGCCTCTCTGTACTGCAATAAATATAAGAGAATGTAGAAACCCACCATGCTGCTTAGCTCATGGCTGTTGGTGGCTGTCTCCATGCCGCAAGCAGCTGTTGGGAGACATCCTGCACTGTGCCTGGCATGAGAATGTGAGACTAGGAAGCTGCATTTTTCTCTGTTTCTTTGCATTTAGAATCCTTTTAAAAACTTTCTCAGGCTTTGTGTGGATGTACGTGAACATTGGGCACCATTTGTAGTCGGGAGTTTTCCTGTCCTGCAACTGCTCACAAATAAACATTAAGAGGTTTAATATTAATTACAAATGCTCAGACAATTGCTCAGGCTTATTACTAACTATCTCATATTTTAAGTTAACCCATATTTCTTATGTATGTTCTGCAATGTGGCAATACCTTTATTTGCACAGTACATTTATCTCCTGCTCTCTCTGAAATGATCTGGCACTAACGACAACAGAACACAAGACTTAAACCCACTTAGGAGTTTATTAGAAGGGGAAAGTGCACACAGGCATGAGGAAAATGTTGTTCAGAGAGAGAGAGGGAGAGAAGTTGTCTCTCCAAGAGGGGGACAGAGAGAGAGAGAGAGAAAGAGAGAAAGGCTGCATCTCTGAGTGCAGGGGGACAGAGAGAGCAAAGATGGCGTGTCTATCTTTTAATGGATGCCTAGCACATGCACACAGGGTGAAGATGTGGCTATGTCACATGCTGATGACACGTGACCCATGCCTTGCACATGCGCACAAGGGGGTTGCGTGGCTATGTCACACATTGATGACGGGCGACCCGGAAGTGCAGCCTTATGGGTGGTTGAATAATTACATTCCACCTTTTGTTTATTATAAAAATTTGGGGGAGTTGAGAATCTTAATGAGTGTGAATGGGGCACTGTAAGGTCTCTCATGACTGCTTCACACTGACTTTGTGGGCGTCGAGGAGTTGGGTGTTTGACCATGTCCTGGGGTGGCTGATTACTGCTGTATTTTCCAGGCTCTGAGGAATTGGTTTACTGGCAGCTTGGACCTCGCAAAATGCTGGAAAGGCAAAAATTATGTTTTGAAAAAAAAATCTTAGATCCTAGAGATTAACAGAGGAGAGTCTCAAGATGGAAGGTAGAGGGTTCTCACCCCAGGGGTTCCCGAGACCAGGAATGACAAGAAAAGAATTAAATGATACTTATTCTGGGCAAGTCTGGTCTGTTTAGGTGGATCCAATTGTCTCCTTGGAGCTTAATATCCAGGAAACACTGCTGCAGTCAGTGATAAAACCTGTCATGTTAAAGTTTGTTTTGTGAGTTTTTGGAGTTTGGGTCTACAAACTCATTATTGTTTCTTACAGCCTGGGCTTTTGACAATCCTTGTACCTCTGACTCTATGTTTAATGATGGTTCCTGTAATTATAGCTGAGTGGTTAATTGGAAATTTAAGCATGACATTGAAAGCATATAGGAGAAAGAAGAACAGGGAAAGTATATGGAGTTTTTGGCACAAAAGAGTTGAGTAAGGAAGAGACTTTTGGTTTTTTTTGGAACTGGAGAAAGGGTGGCTGATCCTGGTGTCCTCTGGAACTTAAGGGAACAGGGCCCTGTTTGAGTTACTGTGTATGAGGGAGTATCTTGAGCTGTAAAGTAAAAGGTTTAAGATGTGATAGGTGAATCCAATGAGGAAGTGCCTCGAGCTTGGCACTGTGGGAGTTACAAGAATTACTTTAAAGGGGCCCTGCCATTTAGGAGAAAGGGATGAGGAGCATTGGTCTGGGGAAGAAAATAATACCTGATCCCCTATTTTAATCGGCGGTGGCCATGAATTAACACATGGTTGAGGTAATGAGTAGTCGATGAAATCTCATAATAGGGAGCATAGATGGGATAACAGTGGAGTAAGCAGGTGATCAGGAAGGGGAGAGGATTTAGGTAAGAGGCTGGGGATTAAAATTGGCTGCCCATATATGAGTTCAAAGGGCAAGATAAAAAGGGAGCCTTTGGAGAGAGCCCTAAGCCTTAGTAGAGCCAGAGGCAAAAGTTTTACCCAGTCAAGGTGAAGGCAAAGATAGGATCTTGTAATTGGCTAACAATGGGGAATGGTGTTTAGCAACAGGGGGGTTTTGATTGTCCCAGACTTGGTGACCTACCTGGGAGGCTGGTAGAGGAAAAGACACATTAGAGTTGGGAGGTTGGGAGGCTCGGAGAAGGAAGAGTGGAGCTACTGGCGAGTCTGGGGTAAGGTAAATGGGAGGAGCAAAGGAAATGGAAACTCCTACCTTTGCTAAAAAATCCCTTTCCATGAGAGGTATCGGTCAGGTTGGCATGACTAAAAATGAATGAGTAAGATAAATACCCCTAAACACACAGTTTAGGTGGGGTCTGCTGAGGTAGATAAGGCTCTCCCCTTACCCCAACAATAGAGAAACTAGAAGAAGAAGGCCCCCAGCTGCAGGAGCTGAAAGACAGGCATAGAAGCTGGGGCTGAAGGAACTAGAGAGACAGGGGTAGAAGCTGGGGAAATGGGGTAGCTTCCTGCTGAGCTCGGAAAGGTGGAGGTTCGTTAGCTGGGTCCAGAGCAGAAGTGGGGGGGGGGTTCTTCAGGTACAGATGGCCTATCCAGGAACATGTGAGCAGGTGAACAGTTTGCAAGGACAGGGGGCTTAGACTTAGGGCTTAAATAGTAACAGGCTTGGATGTAGGGAAACTTCTTCCATTTGCCTGTGCGCTGACGATAGTTTGAAAGTTCCTGTAAAATAACAGGATTAAAGGTGATTACCATCTAAATTGTAACAAGGCCATTTTTTGAACAAAAGTGGACAAGTATGAGAATCTGCAGGTAGGGCATTAAGGCCTGAGGTTTTAAGGCCTCTAAAAGGCACCACAGGGCAGGGGGGAGCTGGATTGATAAGTTTGAAAGGTTTGGTCCCCATGGTCAAAGCCGTGAAAACCCTCAAAACAGCAACACCACAAGACTCACACAGTAAGACGTCTCTTGACTGTGGGTGGGGTGTGAATCAGCATGAACACTGTCAGGACCTGTGGCCGGCTGGGTGTCCCCTGACCTGGGGTGGGGTGCTATGGCCTGACTGGATCCGGTCAGGGTGACTCAGAAGCCAGAGAAGCCAGAGGTCACTGCGAGTGACCTTTTATGGCGAGGGAAAGAGGGGGAAAAATGGAAAAAAAAAAAAGAAAGAAGAATCTGTTTAATGCACCGCACAGAATGTGCAGTGCTAGGTCAGTCCAAACATGATTTTAGCTGAGGGAAGCAAACTGCAGATGATTGTCAGCTAAGGGAACAACCATGGCAACTGTGGTTGGGGATGGTCCCCCCATCTCTAGGAACCCCAAAGGGTTTCTGAGAGCTTAATGGTCAATTCCTCAGGTTCAGAGAAATGGTTAAGCTGACCAAAATGGAAAGACTTACCAATCAAAGCTGGTGTTTTTCTGAGAGGTCGCACTAAGGCATAAGGAAGCATGGGTTGTTTTCCAGAAGGGCTCTGGTTTTGATTCCAACCCCAGGAGAGAGACCTGGGGTGGAAGAATCTCTCAAGTCACAGCACCAATGAAATGATCTGGCATGAGTGAGAAGAGAACACGAGACTCAAACAAACCCACTTAGGAGTTTATTAGAGTGCACACAGGCCTGGGAAAAATGGTGTAGAGAGAAAGAGAGAGGGAGAGAGGCTTCCTCTCCGAGCACTGGGAACAGAGAAAGAGGTGGAGGGAGAGAGGCTGCCTCTCCAAGAGGTGGACAGAGAGAGAGAGGGAGAAAGAGAGAGAGTGCATCTCTGAGCATGGGGGACAGAGAGAGCTAAGATGGTGCATCCAGCTTTTAATGGCTGCCTAGTACATGCACACAGTGGGAAGACATGGCTACATCACACACTGATGACGGGCAACCCACGCCTTGCACATGTGCAAAAGGGGTTTGTGTGGCTACATCACACGACAGGTGACCCGGAAATGCAGCCTTATGGGTAGCTGAATAATTACCCCCTCTGTGTCTGGCTGGTGACTCCAGACTCTGCCTTTCATCCTCCCAGCATTCTCAGTTTGGTTCTCACCTAACCTTATCTGTTTAGTTATTGGCCAGTCAGCTTCTTTAGTAATCAATAAGAGTAATACAAATTTACAGTGTATAGATGGATTTTTCCACAGTGCATCTCTTTTAAAAAGTTATCATACAAAATGTACATTATGACACTTTCAGTATGTATATCATGGTCCTTTGCTCCTGTTCCTTCTCAATGCTCTCTCATGTTCATTGAGCCTCTTTAAAGAGCCTCTTTAATTCTCTGTAAAATATAGGGCTAGAAAATATTACCATTCTGTTGGTTGGCACTATATTGTTGTTTCTACTGCTCTGCAGATGCTATTTATTTATCTATTTATCTATCTATCTATTTATTTATTTGGGGTTTTCGAGACAGGATTTCTCTGTGGCTTTGGAGCCTGTCCTGGAACTAGCTCTTGTAGACAAGGCTGGCCTCGAACTCACAAAGATCCACCTGCCTCTGCCTCCCAAGTGCTGGGATTAATGGTGTGCACCACCACCGCCCAGCTAGAAGCTTTTTAATTTCACGAAATTTAATTTGTCAGTTTTTGCTATTATTTCCTGAGCTGTTACCAGAATGCATTTAAAGAGGCTTTACTGTGACTATACAGTGCCTATAAAGTGTTTTCCTCATAGAAATTTCAGGATGTCACATCTTACATTAGGAGCATTGATCAATTTTGAATTGATGTTTGTAAAGAGAGACAGGGATACAGGTTACTCTCTCTACATTTAGATGGTTAGTTTTGCTAAACTCGCAAAAAAATAACTAAAGTGTTGTAAAAATAGTTTCCTTTTCTCCAGTGGATGTTTTGGGCACTTTTTTTCGTCAATAATCAGGTAATTCTAGATATATGATCATATTTCAGGGTTTTCTATTACATTCCACTGACTTACACATCTCGTTTTGTTGCAATAGCATGCTGTTTATGTTTCTATTGCTCTATGATATAATTTGAAAGCAGCTAATATTTCCTTGCTTATTCCTGTATGTTATAGGTCTTTCCATCCTCTAATGCCTTCTTCGATTTCTTTCTTCACTGTTACTAAATTAGCTGTTTCAGGCTTTCACTTCCTCGTTAAGTCTGTTCCTTGGTATTTAATGTTTGAAGCAATTGTTCATGAAATTGTTTTCTTGATTTATTTGTCAATGTCATGGTTATTGGAATGTGGAAAAGCATCAGTGTTTGCACTTATTTTGTAATACTGAATGGTTCTTTTTTTCCTTTTTGCTGCTTTTACCAAATCCTAATGTTTTCTGTTAGAGCATTTGGAGTCTTTTAATTATAGGATTATAGCAAAGATTCTTAGGAATAATTAGACATCTCCCTTTACTGTTTGTGTGTATCATTTGCCATTTTCTCTTGCTTTCCTACAATGAACTAAAACTTCATTCAGCACATTGAATAAGATTGGAGAGGGTAGATCATACTTTCTCCTGGCTGACTTGAGAAAAAATGACTTCCAGTTTTTCAATTGTGGTATGATTTTGACTGTAGGTTTATTGTGTAGAGGCATTTTCTAGTGAGATATGTTCCTTTTAGTATTAGATTCTTCAGTGATTTTTTGATAAAGGCCTGTTTTGCACTTGTAAGACCATCATGTGACCTCTGACTACAAACCTATTAATAAGTGAAACATCCTTGCATACCTAATATAAGCCAAATTGATCATGGTGTTAAAATATATTATTAAATTCAGTTTATAAAGACTTTATTAGAAAAAAGTAATACATTAATAATGTTCACCACCAAAACATTTTTAAAACTTTTACTCTGAACTAGGCTAGATATCAAGGTATATTGTCCACAAGGAGAAGTTTAGCACTTTCTGTATCTTTTAATTAGGTAGTCTCATGAGCATTTTTCAGGTCTAATAAAATATTTCCTTCATCCATGTGTTTCTAGGATTTTATTTGTTGGGAGATACGTTAATCTTATTGATTTTTATGGATCTCTAAACTTATTTATATCTTTCCTATCTAAGAAATTATCCAGTTCTTTTAGTTACTCTTTGAATATGAGTTTTCAAATGTTAATTAACAATTTTCAGAATTTCATTGGTGTTTCTTAGTATTGCCCCCTTTTATCTCTGTTTTTACTAATTTATATATTCATTCTCTCATTTAGTTCAACTAAGAATTTTGTCACTCTTACCTTTTGAAAAAACTGTCATTTTTTATTGATTATCTGTATTGTTATTTGTCTTAGTTACCGTCTCATTGTTATGAACAGATATGACCAAAGCAATTTTACAATGTATTTATTGGGGGGCTGCCTATAATTTCAAAGGGTGAGTCCATGGCCATCATGATGGGGACTGTGGCAGGTATAGTGCTAGAGTATTAGTTACAGCTCTCATCTGATCTGAAAGTTGCAAACAGAGATAAATTGGGCCTGCCATGAGTTTGTGACAACCTCCTAATAGTCCTACTAACTGGGAACCAGTATTCAAACATACGAGTTTATGAGGCCATTTACTTTTTTGAGTCAGGATCTATCTGCAGCCCTGACTGTACTGGATCTTGCTCTGTTGTAAACCTGATAATCACAGATATACCTGTATCAGCTTGGGATAAAGGTGTACTGTTCACAGAGACAGAAGCTACAAAAACCAGTGGGTTTCAGATAGTAACTAGTGGCTGTTTAGTGTGTGTGTGTGTGCATATATATATATATAGTGAGTTCATAAAGTATCTGTGCTCCCGAAGTTCCACGTCCCAAGAGTCAAGGTCGATAAAATGTCCAGAAGGTCCCAGAAGAAGGGATGGAGCTACCAAAGGGCAGCGATCCAAGAAGTCCTCCTGGATTTCTACACCAAAATGTTAGATTTAAGAATAGTAAAGGAACAAAAGACATGAAAGAGACCTAAGTCTTCTCTCAACAGTTGAGACTGTTTATTAGCACAGCAGCAGGGTCAATGACTTCCCATGGGAATGGAACTTGTGTGAAGGGGAAGGAGCTGGTTAGGGCTCTTATAGGACTGGGCAGGGGGGTTGATAAATAGAAAGTTGATAGAGCTGCAGAGGGTACATAAGGACTCCTTCTTTTGAAACTTCTTGTTCAGGCAAAGCAGACTTTAGGCGGTTTTTCTGTCCCACAGACAATCTCAAATACACTGAGGCTTATATTAATTATAAATGCTTGCCTGATAGCTCAGGTTTAGTACTAACTACCTCTTACAAGTTAAATTGACCCATTTCTATTAGTCTACATTCTGGAATGTACCTTTTGCCTCTGTTCCATTTTATGTGTTCAACTCATTCTGCAACTGACTGTCAATTCCTCTACGTCTGTCCCTCTTCAGCTCAGCATCCTCTTAGTCTGGTTTTTCACCTAACCTCCTCCTGTCAAGCTATAGGCCACTAAGCTCTCTATTATCCAATTGTAGTAATACATATTCATAGTATACAAAAAATGTTTCACAGGATTTTCCCCCTTTTGTCTAACTAAAAGGAAGGTTTTAACTTTTATCAAAGTAAAACTATAACAAAAAGAGTTCTCAAGAATTACAGTTACAAAATTCAGTCTATTTGGCAAAATTAGAGAAAATAATCTATTATGTATCGTATCTTTGTTAGGCTACAGTTTTGTACCTAATTTACCTTTTATCATAACTTAGGACAACTCTAACTATCTAGTCTTCAACTCCATCAAAGAACCCAGAAGAATGATAATGTTACTTAATGATAGGGACATCAATTTCACTGGACAGTTACCCTAGGTTCTTCTATGATGTTGGGGTATCGAACTCTGGCCTACAGACCTGGTATATCAGACAGACATTTCTGAGAAGCAGGGAATTTTGAAGGATTTCCTGCTTTGTCTTGACAAAGTTTGGGAGTCACTCACTTTCTTTTGCATCTTACTGGTCCAGTTTGGACAACAGCTGTCAGCAATTGAAGTAAAGGGATTTTCTTTGCCCACGTGGCCAACTTTTGCCATGAATAAAATAAATTCCATATGGAGTTTCTTCAGTGCCCATCACCTTCTCTGAAGTAGGTCGGTTTTGCCAGCAGATGTGTCTAAATGAGCTGCATAAACATCAACAAGTGCATACACACGCATATAACAAAACTAAATTTAAATTTGTATCAATATACAAAAATCCATACAAATATAAATACTTATATTTATACTTAGGACTAGGAATTGCTTTTTAGCATAAAAGTAGATTTAATAAACTGTCCTTTTATCCTACCATTTCTATATCCACCTTTATCTTTTCAGAAAGAGATCTTTGAATCTAATCTTTGTCTAACTTTTTAAATGACCATTACCAATAATAACTTGTGATCAAGCCCCCTTAAGTGTTAACAAACATCTAAAACCAATGTTTGAGAATGTGGGTATACTTCTCTAGACTGTTTCCAGTTGTTTGTGGGTGCTATTATCTTTGGGGAAACCTTGAGAAAATTGGGACAATAATGAAGTACCAGCAGGAGAAGTCTGTGAGTCTGGACAATCTCAGCCAGCAGCCTTGAAGCTTCTTTGAATGAAGAATGTCAAGGAGACTGTAGCAGAGGTATTCTGAAATTCTGGATCACATGGGCCATCAGTTTTCACTGGTGTTTGGTCCCCTTGCTCTGAAAATGCATAAAGTTTTAAAGACAATGTATATATTTGCATTAACACTAGTACAGACTATGCGATGTATATAAGTCAGTCAAATATGAGTTTTTATTATGTGTTTGAGTAGGTAAAATATCCATTACATGTCTTTTAGTTCTTTTAGGTTCATTTCTTTATGTTTGTAGTTAGGGTTTCAGAGGATCTTTCTCTTTCAGACCCGATTTTCTTTAAGCCAGAATGAGTCCACAGCCACTCATTTCCTGTGGAAATAAAAGCATAACCTCTCCTGCAATGTAATACACATTTTGACTTAAAATTTGGAAGTCAAGGCATTTTCAAAATATATAATCAAGCAATATTCACAATACAGTATGTCCTAGAAACCAAGGAATTCAAAGATGACAGAATAACATACAGGATCCAGACTCTCTGTATTTTTTACTCTTTACTTTGCTTTTGCTTTTATATTACTTTACTCCCTCTTTTAGGACTTAATTATTTTAAAACTATTTTATATACTATTTCTCTCTCTCTTCCAAGACTATGCATATTTTCAAACACACTGTGACATGTTTAGAGGCTTTTCCAACTGATCATGCTTTACCACATATCTAACCTTTTCTGACCACATGAGCCAAACTTCAAACTGTTAAGTGGTGTGGCTAGGACCAAAGCCTATGCCTTGGCAGCTGATTCTGCCCTGTTTTGTTCCCTGAGAACCTAGCATATGTCAGAGGTACAGGTATGAGCAGCATTTACTGTCTGAACTCTGGGAAGTTGTTGAGTCCATGCTGCCACCAAGTAGCACTGCTTGCTGCTCATAAACCCCATTCAAGTGTTCAGTAGCAGGACCTCCCAAAAGACCCATCCATGCTGGTAACACAAACCAGGAAAATGCATCTTAAAGTAGGCATGCCTCTGTTTGCCTCTAGCAAACAAGAAAACAGTGGTTACCAAGAATTTGAGTTTGACTCCATTTTGTGTGTTTAGATTCCTTTTTTTAAAGCTTTACTGGCTTTATGTGGATGTATATGGCCCTGAATGTTGGGCACCATTTGTAGGTGAAATTTCCCTGTCCTGCAGCCGCTCTGAAACACACTGAGTCTTATATTTTAAATGCTCATCTGATAGCTCAGGCTTATTACTTACTAGCTGTTATAACTTAAATTTACCCATTTCTATTAATCTACATACTGCTGTGTATCTTTTATGTCGGTCCCGTTTTGTGTGTCTGATTCATTCTGCCTCTGGCTGGTGACTCCTTTGACTGGGTACTTCTTCATCCCAGCATCCTTGTAGTCTAGTTTTCCCATCTAACCTCCTCCTGCCCAGCTATAGGTTAGCGAGCTCTTTTTAGCCAATGAGAGTACTACATATTCATAGTGTATAAAAGGATTGTTCCACAACAGCAGGACATCTTGGGAACTGTCTCAACAAACAGTTGACCCTGTGATATGAATTTGCTGACTGATAACAGTTGCACGATGACATTAATACAGTCTCAGCAGGACTTTTGGTTTTCTGCCGGCAGGGAATTCTATCAGAAACTATTACTAAGTCAAAGCTCATGTAAATGTAATTCATGGATGGTTTTAACCCAGGTAAACATAATAACTTGTTAGCGTAAGTCCCATGGTTCTGTTTTTTTTCAAGGAAGATACAGGTGTAAAGGGGTTGTGGAATCCTGCTCCATTGTTAAGAAAAACTGATGATGTAGTCAGCAATACTAGGAGGAGTGGGAGATAGGAAGATCCATCTTATAATCACTTTAACATCAATCATAGAGATTCAGAATTCGCCTGCTTGGTTTCAGTCTTGCTTTGCTCCAGTATTTATTCACTATGACCCTTTCCTCCTCTCTTTTGGAATAGTAATGTATTTTTGTGACATTAAATGTTAGAAGTATGTAATTTGTTTTTTATTTTGATTTTGCAGGTGTTACAGTTAAGAGATTACCCCGAGTCTCACAAGAAACTTTAAGCTCTGGAATTGTAAACAATCTTGAGAATGAAAGACTGTGGGGACATTTGAAGTTGGACTGAGTGCATTTTGCATTAAGATATGACTACAGACTTATGCGGACCAGGGAGCAGGATGGAGTAGTTTGAATGAGAATGGCTCCCATAGGCTCAAGTATTTGAATGCTTGATTCCTAGTTGGTGAACTATTAAGGGACAATTAGAAATTGTGGCCTTGTTCAAGAAAGCCTGTTACTAGGGAGTGGGTTTTGACATTTTAAAAGCTAGTTCCAGGCCTAGTCTCACTTTCTCTCTTCCTCCTGCATGCAGATCAGGAAGTAAGCTCTCAGCTACTGCTTCAACACCATACTTGCCTGCCTGTCACCTTACTCCTCACTTTGATTTTCATGGACTAAGCCTCTGAAACTGTAAGCAAACCCCTAATTAAATGTTACTTTTTTATATTTTCTTTGGTCATGGTGTCTCCTCACAGCAATAGAAAAGTATCTAAGACAATGGGCTCTGTAACATGAGGGCCTGCTTGTTGGGATTTCTGTCCTGTCCAGTTCCCACAGTCGGTAAGCCCCAAAGAAAATCATACAGAGATTCTACATGAGATATAATCTGATTGGCCCACTATCTCATGTATTCTTTTTAGCTCTAGTAGCTTATATTAATCCATTATTCTTATCTGTGTTAGCAACATGGCTCAGTACCTTTTTCAGTGGGACAGGTCACATCTTGCTTCCTCTGTGTTCTGGGCAGGAGTGGGAATAATGGGCTTCCTCCTCCCTAGAACACTCCTGTTCTCATTGTCTCACCTCTACTTCCTGTCTGGTTTTCCTGCCTATACTTCCTGCCTGGCTATCAACCAATGAGCATTTATTTAAAACATTATTGACAGAATAAAGACAATTCTCCCACACCAGGGCTGAAAGCTACATATGATTATTGATTGCTTTTCCCTCTTAGCAGCTTGCATAGTACATTGAAAATTGTAAGAACTAGTTCTTATGGATGAGACATGAGGGCTGTTTGCCGATCAATTCCTCCAAATCCTATCCCTGAAATGTGTGGTGTCTTTCACAGTAATGTCATACCTTCAAGTCCTCATAGGCAGCTGAGCACAATGGCAATAGTGTCTATTCCTTGGGGTGTTTCTTAGATTTCCCAAACTAGATTTCAGGATTTTTTTAACATCCTTCCTGATTGCTTCACTTGCCTATAATTCATTGAGGTATAATGTTTAATTTTATTTGGTATGTTTCATGTCTGTCATTTCCCTTAACAGTGATTTATAATTTAATTGCTTTAGGATCTGCTAAGATAGAAAATACTGATTTTATTTTTAAGTAATTTTTACTTGCTCAGAGACTTACATTGGTATTTATATCATAGAATATCCCATGAACTGCTGAGAAGATATGTATCCTATAGCTATTAAATGTAATAGTCCATAGATTCTTGCTCCAGTATGCTTTCTTGTTTCTGTGATAAATACCATAACTGAAAGTAACTTGGGGAAGAAAGATTTTATTTCACTTTTCCCCTTATAAATCCATGATCCATGGGAATCAGGATAGAAATTCATGATAGGAATCTGGAAACAAAAACCATGAAGTAATTATGTTTACTGACTCCCCCTCCCCCCGGTTTGTTCAGTTGTAAACCATATTTCATTTGCTCTGCTTTTTCATATTTCTTATAATTTTGTGTTGTAACTTCTGTACCATGTTGAATGGTTATGTGACACCTTCAGGTTTATCTTTCTATAGTGCATGGCCATCTATGGAGGGCTCAGTATCAAGTCCCAAAAAGAAAGAAGAAAAGAAACCACTGTAATAGCTAAACTGTATATAGAAGTATGCACAGAAAGTATTAAAGTCAACTACTGTGCAACTACTATGCAGCAACAATTATGCAGCAGATACAGAAGCAATGTACAGTAGATTATTAAGTTAAAAACTCAGTTAGGGCAAAAGTAGAACTATCGTACACAATGTCTGTGAAAAAGAGCGCATATAAGTTGGGAGGCATTTAGAGGTGGGATTTGATCTAGGAGGATATATGGGCAGTACTGGGGTCAAATATTAATAGAATACATTTTATGCATTGTGAAATTTCCAAATAATTAATAACATGTTCTATTTTAAAAGTAGAAATAATAATAAGTGAATGAAGAGGACAGGAGAAAGAAATAGAGCACTGAGATCTGTGTTGGGATTTTTGTCTTAGCGCATTCACTTCTCACCCAACAGTAGACCATCTGTGGAGGGAGGAGGCTACTGCAACCTAAGGCCTTGGTAGACCAGAAACTCAGGATTCTCAGTTTCACCAGCTCTGAACCAGAGGTAAGTGGCTTCAGATGTAGGACTGCTCCCCAACCTCACATCAGGAATCATCAGTGTCCTCACAAGGTGGCAGAGATTGCTCATTAACATACAAGTGGTGTGACCTCAGAGTGGTAGGGCCTTCAGTACCCGAGGATCTGCTGCCTGTGTTTTTTAGCATGTCCTTGCCTGTCATTCACCCAACCCATCACTGCCTTCTACAGGTGTCTCCCCATGAAGCTGGTGCGGCAGCCTCTCTCTAGTTCTTATTTACCAGAGTAGCTTTGTCTTAAATAGTTGGTCGCTCTCAAGATTTTACCTGGCTGGATATACCTCAGACACTAACGAGGAAGAAATACTTTTCTTTCACATTGACTAGTGCCAATAGCAGAATCACAGTCCCCAAATTTCCCAGATTGAATTAATGCTAGTGAGAAGCTTGGGCTGACCTTTGAGGCAAGGGTGTCCATCATTTTATCAGAGAGACATTATATTTGGAAGTGAATTTCCTCAATCCTCATACCTTCACTCAGAACTGGTGCTAGAACTTTTGAGACATGGCTACTCTTGGATGAATAGCCTTTCTGTTTCTCAGTACTTTTAAGCTGTCCTAGCCTTTCTTTTGTGATTCCTGATGTTTTACTCTTTATCCTTTTCAGTAGCCTGCGTTTTCTTACCCTGCCTTCTCTTTTGCTTGTCTGTATGACTTTGGATATTTGAGAAAGGGTGTAATGTAGTCCAAGGTGCATTTTGAACTCATTATGTAGTTGAGAATACCTTGAACTACTAGTCCATCTGCTTCTGCCTATTGAGTCCTGGGATTGCAGGCATATGCCTCTATACCTAGTTCTCTAACTCTTTCTGTTTACCATGTAGTATGTACATAGCTTCTATGGTTATTTTACCCAAGAATTTCATGTTTTCTTATGATTGCATGGGAATTATACATTGGTGACAAAAATACCTGTTCTAATGGCCTCCATTCTACCCTTTGCTCATTTTGGTGTAGGAGGTATGTTTACCATAGTGTTTCAGCAATAGTTTAATATACGATACATGGTTACCAGACATGAAATCTTCACAAGATTTAGGAATGCTAGTAGTTGTTTTTTGGTGTTTGGTTTTATTTGTACATGGCTTGATAATCAGTGAGGCATTCTTACCTTGCTTCGTCCAAGTCTGGTTCGTGGCAGCATCTCTGCCTTTCCTCTTTCCAGAATTCTCCTAGTCTGTTCCCATCTCGTATACTTTCTGCCTGGCTACTAACCAGTAAGTGCTTCATTAAACTAATACTAGCGACAAACCTTTACAGTGCACAATTGCATTGTCTTACAGCATTTCCCCTTTTTTTCTTTTCAAAACAGGAACTCTTGAGTCTAATTTCCTTTGTTTAGTTTTTTTCCTGACCATTATGCATAACAACTTGTAACAAACGCTCTAAGCAAAGGCAAACATCCATAACTCTTTTAGAGGGAGGAATATGTACATAGTTTTCTTGGCTACTTCCTGATGTTTGGGAGCACTAATAATTTTACAGAGTCCTGAAGAAAATTTGTGATTATGGTCGAGTCCTGACTGGAATATTATGTGATACTTGATCATCTCAGCGAGTAGCCTTGAAGATGTTCTGGATGCAGAACTAAGAAGAAAGTTCAACAGAGGTGCTCTGAAATGTTGGATCATCAGGGCCAGCTGTGCTCACCTATTTCATTCAGCTATTTGTCCCTTATTATAGCAGTGACAAGATATTGTAATTACATAAATTCTCTAGAAAGTTTTTGATTTCTTGGTATCAGGAGTCCCTTCTCAAGTGGCTTCCTTCTCTCTTTTTAGCTATTCCTGTGTATTCTTTCACATATGAACTTTACCATCAGGCTGTCTAATCCAGTAAAATGTAGAAATTTTTGAAATTGAATTCCATTTAAACATCAATTTAGGAAAAACATTTTAAATGTTTTTAATGTTAAGTTTGTCAGGGAAAAGAAAAATTTAAGTAGCACTGCTCCAAAGCCCTTATAATGGACTCTGGAGTCCTTATCAATCATATCAGGCACATCCACAACAGAGTTGTGAACCAAAGTCCTGGAAGATTCACAGATATTCCTAGGAACATGGTGACCTTGTAATAGAGCACATACAACAAATTCTTGAATACGTTTCACTAACATTAAACGGAAAATTCTTGAATACATTTCACTAACATTAAACAGAAAATTCTTGAATACATTTCACTAACATTTGTAACAGTGTGTGAAATTAGCTACTGTGTTATATGAAACTGCCCAATCCCTTCCTTTCTATACTGACTTTTTCTTCACACAAAAGAAAATTCTTCACTAAAAAGAAGTACTTACCCTCTCTTGCACTTTGAGCTACCACAGAAGACCACCTTTTTAAGACCCTTAGACATGTGCATGAGATTGAAATCCCAGAAACCACAAGAAAATGTAACACTTTTTACTCTTACTCATCAAGTTATTTTATCAAAAGACAATGCCATAAAGTGTACAAGATGCTGTAGCAAAGTACCATACTAGGTAGGTGATAAGCAACAGTTATTTTGTTTCTGATGGTTTTAATGTTTTTGCTTCAAATTTTTCCTTATTTTGTGTATTCATATGATGCTACATTGTCTTATAATCTATCCAATGTATCATGCTGTTTTCCTTTTATCATTGCTATGTAGGCATTTTAGAGGATTTGTTGTTCTGGCAGTAGAAGATAAATTTAGGAGCTTCCTGACTCTTTTATGTGTTACAGGATTCTTAATTCCCCCTCATTTTGTTTTCTTCCATTATTAACAAATTTTCTTGAATGTTTCTCCTATCCACATGAATTTATTCTTTCTCAGACCTTGTATGTTTCAAAGACTGCTGCAGTTTTAAACCCTCCATATTGTCTATTTGATATGCATTTGATACTCATTTTTTCTAACACATAGTCATAATTCATATTAATGAGACTCATTGTGATATGTCCATACCAACCTCTAGGTTACATGAATTATATCTGACTGTGTTTTGTCACCACAACCCCTGCAACTCTCCTACACTCTAGAAGTCATTATTCCATGATAAGATTTACTATTTAATTTTTACTTTCCACAAGTGAGATAACATACATCTTTGAGTTGAACACTTTTGAAGTTATTGCCCCAAACTGTAGTGCATTATATTGATTTTATGTTTTCTTTTTCATCTTTAGGATTAAATCATGACTAATTTTTCTGAATTTTCTTAAGGTCAACTTTAAGTTCTTAACCATCTTCCTTCATGTGTGTCTTGTACAGTTTTGTGTCTTCATCTGCCACAAATATAGTGATGGGAGTGAGACAAATCAAGAGCTAGAATGTCATTCCTTTTCTCTTTAATCACAATTAATTTGATGTTTCATTATTTACTATTTTAGATTTACTTTTTCTTCATGATAGCTTATATACTACTGAGGGAAAATACTGGAATTCATGTAAATAAGTGAACAAAATTGTTTTCTGCTTGCTTACTACCCATTTTGATGCCATTTTATAAGACACAGAGTATATATACGTGGGGGAGAGAGTAGTAACACACATATAAACATATACAGTTATAAACTCACAAGTCTATTTCTAATCTGAGTCTATAGTAGAAGTACCTGGTGGTGACTATCTGATTGATTTATTCTTTAAATCATTTCTACTTTGCTAGCACAGGCTGCAAAGAAGACACTGTGTGTTTTCCCAGAACTTCTAAATGTTTCTTCTCCTGATGCAGGTTCACAAAAATGAATGCAAAGAACCCCGAAACACTGGTGGATCTTGCTATACAGGGTTTGCTGAGACATGAGTCTGCAGCAATCCAAGCTCTGGAGAATATTCCAAGAGACCTTTTTGTTCCATTGTTCATTGCTGCCTTCAAGCGTGGGCATAAGAATATATTGAGTGAGATGGTGAAAATTTGGCCCTTTTACTGTCTCCATCTTGGGACATTAACTGTACGGGAGACTCAACATGAACTCCTGAAAGCCATGATTGAGAATCTTCCAGTATATCCTGCAAAGAACTCTACTTCTCGGTAAGACTGTATAATAGAGACATGGTAATTCATAGGTGGTAATACTACAGCCTGATACTCTCTTAGAATGAGTAACTAGTGAATGCTGCAAGTTGATTTGTGAGACTCGGCTAAAACTTGGTAACACATTAAACACTGATGTCTTCAATATTCCTTAGGAAATCTGTTCTTAAGGATTCTATTGATGGATTTATGTAACGGGTGTTACTTAAGAGAAAGACAAGAGCTTTAAGACTGGGGGGGGGGGATTTAAGATGTACAAAGGATTGGGTGGGAAGGGAGGTTGAATTCACATGGCAAAGACTTGTTGGTAGTTAGTACAAGGAGTACCAGCTATGGATAAAAGGATTTGTTCCTATATGTCATCATTGATCCTACTGGGTTTCATTATCATTTGCTTTTTCTCAGATGTTCTATCTCTTCTTACCCCTACAGGAATCCTAAACTGAGGATCCTAGATTTAAGGCAAGACATTGACTGTAGGATCACATGTCCTCAAGTCAGCATCAAATCACCTTTCTGTTTTCATTCTTGTACTTACTCTGACCACTCTGTCAGAAAAATGGAAGGACAGCTTCGTTGTATAGATTTAGAATCCACAATTGAGTTACCCAGGCCTATCGAATTACTAGTGGATCTTTCCCTAGATGGCTCCTTAATGGAAAAAGAATTTTCAGTTTTGCTTGTGAGGAAAATTGTAGAGAGTTTAGGGGCTTTGCACATATGCTGTCGAGATTTGCAAGTTGTTAAATTGGGTGACTGCAAACGCACCCTGAGATTTCTTGATCTTAACTGTGTTAATCGGCTGTCAGTTGATAAAGGTTCTCTGAGTGATATCACCATCATCCTGTCTCAGATGAGCCACCTAAAGAGCCTTAGACTGCTTAAAGTCACTTTTAGATCTCTGAGTGGGAAAGTCTTTAAAAAATTCCTTAGTCATTTGCAGCGTATGGAAAACCTTAAGGAACTCAAATTGTCTTCATTCTGTCTCAAAAATCATCTGAACAGCGTGCTCAGGTAAGAGTTTTGAGCTGGGTTCTGGGTTTCCTGGATAAATGTTGGGACAAAGTAGAAAATATTTATGGGTATTCCTAAACTCCTCAAAACCTTTTATGATTTCTGCTTTGTTACTTTTGGGAATTTGAAACTGGAGGAGGAATTACAAAAACTAAGCAGCCAGCGATGTAAAGAGAAGTGCAGAAATACAAAGGTGAAAAACCACTAGCCCTCTCGATATGAGAAGAAAGAGGAATTGAGATGGTGGAAGACTTTTTCTATAGCACTGATGCACATAATCATAGATGCCAATGGCTTACAATGACAGATCACTTTGCTAATTTGTAGTCACCAAGATATAGACCATGAAAGTAGAGGACAGTATTTAGGGACTGACCAAAGGTAATCTTCAGTTGATTGCTCTTTCTGATCCCTTTCCACTAAAAATGTGAACTGAAATTTACAATGGATAATAATTTAAGTATTAAGTGCATTAGTTGTTCTCTTAATATTTCTTAAAATCATCAGTTATAATACACTTTACACATTCTTAAGATTAAGAGAACTTGTATCTCAGTGTTGAAAACAGAACTTTTCAGCCAGCTATGGTGGCACATGATTTTATTCTCAGCACTCAGGAAGCAAAGACAGGCAGATTCTCTGAGTTCAATGCCAATATGATCTCTTTAGTGAGTTCCAGGACAGCCAGGACTACATAGTAAGTTACTGCCTAAAAAAATTTCTCAGAGTCACAAAATTGTTAGGCGAACAAAGTACAGATTAACGCATTAATACCCAATTACACTGCATGTGAAAAGTAGTTTATTCTGGATGTAAAGATACAGTTTGTTTTCATTCAGTCCTCATTCTTCAGAAGTTTTATTGTTGTTTTCTCCCTACAGAGTTCTGCCAACTAGTCTGGATTTTTTGTTTCTGTCATTCTGTGATATATCATACAGAGACTTCAGATTTCTAGCCCAGTGTCCTCAGGTTTCCCAACTAAAGATGTTGAATCTTAGTAACAATGCAATGTATTGGGATGACTTCGAGCCCTTTCAAACTTTTCTGTTAAATCTCTCTGGTACTCTTAGGCATCTAGAGATAAATCATTGCCTTATAAATGATTCTGCAATCGCTGTTCTTATCCCTGCCCTAATGCGTTGTACTGAACTCCGTATCCTGGCCTTTGCTTCTAACCCCATCACAATGACTATGCTTGTGAATATCATGCATAGTTTAACACCCTTGATGAAGCTAAAATATGTGATTTATCCTATCCCTCTACATTGCTATGAACGATGGCATTTTCAGGGCAGACTAGACCGACGGAGGCTTGCTGCTGTACAACTACAACTGAAGGCAATGCTACAGGTTGCAGGGAGGCATGACATGAAATGGATCACTTACTCAGAGTAAATTTCGCAGTCAAACACAGTTTCAATCTGATATGTTACTTAAGTACTAAATGTTATTTCCTGAACCCATACACTCAATTCTTACATTGAGGGAAATTGCACTTAGAGAAAATAGATATGTAAGCTAATTCCTATACAGAATAATTTAGAAAAAAAATGGAGGACTTGGAGAATCCCTGTGTATCTCTTGTCTGCTATTGATATATTTCATTTTACTTATCACAGTGATGTGCATGTAATACAGGATGATCAACTCCTAGTTTGCTATATATCTGCTCATACTGTTTGGTTCAATAGTTGGTACAGCACACAAATCATAACAATGACAGCCTCTCCTGTCTGTATTTGAGGATATGACGGTTTTTTTTTTTTTTTGAGACAATGTTTCCATTCCCTAAGTTACCATAGGCTGCTTTTGGTTGCTTTGGGGAAACCGTCAAGATTTAGTGGTGGACAAGGAAAAAGGCAAGCAGAGGTTCTGATGCTTCAATATAACCTCAAGAACACAACTATAATTGGACAATTCCTTGATGTAGGCCAACTGCAAAGTTTCCACTACTTCCCATGAACTCTTCAGTTGGGTACCTAGCCTTTGTCTCATGAATTTTTATGTGGGATTTAGGATCCTTGCCATAATATTCCCCCTACTTTAGTTCTTCTATTCTACTCCCAGTTCTATCGATCCTGTACATTTCCTTAGCTGTATAAATCATTCCCTATATACATTTTGCTTCTCTTTTGCATTAGCTGTGCCCCATTTCATATGATACATACTAGCCATGTTTGAGTACTGAGTCTAACTGACTTTATACTCCAAAATATAACATAATTATAAATTCAGTTTGTATGTCCCAGATTTACTTACAAATGGTGTAAAGTCAGTAATTAATAATTACACAGTGCTAAGGAAATGCCTCAGCCGCCCAGTTGCTTACCACACAAGCACTCCTGTGCTCCGCTCCCAACCTAGCCTTTGTGTAAAAAGCTGAGCATTAAAGAGCACAGTTGCAACTCCAGTGTTGAAAAGGTGGAGGAAGGAAGATCATTGGGGCTACATGGCCAGACATTCCAGCACTTACGTGCATTCTACGTTCAGTGAGAGATCTGCCCTCGGGAAATATCTGTAGAAGAAAAAAAATAGATATTGACTTTTGGCATACATGTGTGAGCATGAGCACTTGCGTGCACACACATGCACACACACATAGTCAAGTGCATGCGCCTTCTCCCACACATGAACACGAACACATAAAAATATCTTACTTATATTGTTATTTTCTTTAAATGCATACTGCATCAGAAAGCATGGTAAAGGTACAAAATTAGCATTTTTTGAGATGCCAAAACAACTGTGTTTCAGTCACTGTGTAGCAAAAAGAATAGATTATAAGAAATAATTTACACATAATGTCCTATTGAAATATATTAGTAAATGCTATGGCTTAATTCTTTATATTGTTTTCTTTTTTAAGTGAGGTCATGCTTGGTTTCAGATGACCACAGAAAAAAAGTAAATTAATTTTGCTTTTATTAGTGTTTCTGGTAAATGTATCAAATTATATATATATATATATATATATATATATATATATATATATATATATATTGGTTTTTCAAGACAGGGTTTCTCTGTGTGTCATTGAAGCCTGCCCTGGAATTTACTCTGTAGTCCAGGCTGACCTCAAACTCACAGAGATCCACATGCCTCCACCTCCCAAGTTCTGGGATTAAAGGCATGTACCATCACTGCCTGGGATCAAATTATATTTTACAGTCAAAATGTAATGAGAAAATAGCAAGACAAGTAATATTTGTTTTTATTAATTTTTTGGTGGTAACATTGTATTTCTAAATTAATAAGAAAAAGCATGTAAAAATGTGATGTAATTTATGTGTCATAATTCTTTTGTGATATAACTTTTCAAATTTGTACATATTTTCAATAATGCTTGCATCAAGATAAAATGAACAAAGTTTCAAAAACCAACTAAAATACCAGTGTAATAAGCAATTTACTTTTGTTGTTTACAAGTTAAAAATGCAGAGTTTTTGACAATTTGTATTAAATAAAATATTAAAATTAAGTTTACCTGTTTCTTTGAACTTTCTTTTTTGTGTTTTTATATGGCTGTCATTATATATTCTCTGAATAAACTGAGATCTTGTGCTCTCAGAAGTACAGATCTGACTGATACGTTGACTGTATCAGAATACAGGTGAAGCTGAAACTGCATCAGTATTGGCATATTTTCTCTCCTTGCTCTGTCTTTCCTTGGGTGCCATGTTTCTGTCAGAGACACTACACCCTGGGGTAAAAACTAGACCCTACAAAGAACAGAGAACTTGGAATTTATTCCTGTCATACTGAATATGTGAATGGTATTCCTGGAGACTCCCGTGCAAACAGGTGCTCTGGATACTTTATTTTCTTTAGATCTGAAAGATAACCTAAGTGAGTGTACTATGTTGCTTCTATATGGCTGTGATAAGAACTTCAAAAGCAACTGAGGGAGGAAAAGGTAGATTTGACTTACATGTCCCAATCTCAGCCCATCATCGGGGGAAGTCAAGAGTAGGCATTTGAACAGGAGCAGAGGCAGGAAAGATGGAGGAAAGCTGCTTAGTGTCTTTCTGTGGCTTGTTGAAAAACATGTCTTCTACAACCCAGGACCAGTTGCCCAGGGGGCACTTCCCACAGTGGGCTGGGCTCTGTTTCATCAACCATTCATTAATCAAGAATAATGCCCCACAGACTTGCTTACAGGTCAGTCTGGTGGAGGCATTTCTTCATCTATGGTCCACTTTCTCTCCATGACTCTAGTTTCTGTAAGTTGACAAACTGGTCACTAACAGTAGACCTCTGCCGACTTGACACACATACATAGCTTCTAAACTATAACCTTTCCTTGTTTATTCTCAATATCTTACGTTACTATCACAACATAAAAGAATATGACCTTCAAAATACCAAATCCTTTAACTTTTTTCAGTATATTAACAGTTGAAGGTCTCTTTAAAATTTCAAAGTTTCTTGACTGTGATTTCTTATAAAATTAAAAATAAGTTCATAATTCCATAATGAAACCTAATATTTTGTGGGATGATTTAAATATATGTGTTTATATATTCAAAGCATTTTAATATTTTATCACATTTGATATACAAAACACGTATGCATGTTTGCAGTTCAGAGACAAATTGTAGAAGTTTGTTCTATCTTTCTGCCAGGTGGGTCTCAAAGATGCAGCTGTACTTAAAGTGAAATTCTGGTACCTTTGTATGTAGGTAAGACTTGATGGCACAACTACACATTAAGGTCGGACGTTTCCCCCACCTCCAATTCCAGATGTATCTCCATGTTTCATTTGTTCCAGATGAATTTCTCTCATGTTCCTGCACCTGGCTGTGATCTGAACTCTGAAATCACTGCTGTTTGCTGGCCCTATAACTTGACAGACCTGACCTAGAAGAGAGGTCCAGAGGAATGACCTGCCCCATGCAGGGAAGCCTCAACTCTAAGGTCTCAAAAGCTCAGTTGCTTATCACCCTCAACTACTCCTTCCAGTCTCAATCACATCTCTCCATCCAAGGAAAATTCCATCCTAAAATGAGAGGCCCACAAATGTCAACGTCTAGTGAGTTGGGGTCCCTGGGTAAGGTTTCGTGCAAATCAGGACACCGGATGCAGAGTATGAACAACCGCATCATAAGCTTTAGTTCGTATGACTTTGTATACAGACTAAAAAGCGTTACCTCAACGCTGAACCCCCCCCCTTTACTCACGTACATGACCATGAGAAACTCTTACCTCACATTGCAAGAAACAATGTCTCAGTAAATAACAGTAATTAAAAAGAGAAGAAGTACATAGAAAAAAGGCAAAAAGAATACAGAAGCAAAGCACTTATTTATATCTGGTACAGTGTGAAGAACTGAGCTCAAAGGCCATTTCCTTTTCCAGGGTACAGATTCTGACAGAATGTTTACAAAATGGGCAAAGAAAGTATCCTTTCATGTATGCTGGGTTTGAGAAGCAACCATTTCCCAACTTCATCCCATCTGTCCCAGGAGGAGCCTGCACTCTAAGCCAGTTCTGTGTCTCCACACACACAGCTCAGAATCACAGAACAGTGTCCCACTGCAATGGTCCCTTCCCCATTGCAAAGCTGCCCCTTAGCTTCAAATAATTACGGCATAAAAATCTCTGATTTTTAGCTAAGCTTTTTAATTCGACATTTCCAGTAATGTTTATTAAACAGTAAATCACCGTGCCCTGGGATTTTCCTTTTAGCATGTGCACAGTTCCTAGGACTTGGTATCATGTCTTCCACCCAGCTCTTTCAATGGGTTTCAATACCTATTGTTCACAGACTGGCACTATTTCTTCGTGCTTCAGTAGTTTCTGGTTAAATAGTTTGTTTTCCAAATAATATCAAAAATTAAATAGCTGAAAGGAGCTGCCTCAGTGTTTAAGAGCACGTGTCGCTCCTCGCAGAGGATCTGGATTTGGTTTCTAGCACCAATGTAGGTTGGTTCACAAATGCCTGTAACTCAGAGCTACGTAATCTGACACCCTGTTTAAAGAATTGTGTGCAATTGCACTTGCATGTTCAAATATGCACAAACAAAATTTTAAAAGTTAGGTTGCCAAGAAAAAATTAAAAATATTTTCATATAATCATGTAAAAGGTGAATATTAGTGGAGACTTTTTTACTTTATTCCTATTGTTATATTAGGATATAGAATTCCCTAGGATAAAGCTTCATTAGTTGACTTTCAGAAACCTTGAAATTTTCTCTCTGTTTGGCAAAGCTTATATAATGTCACCTTTTAACTCAACTCCTACAGGAGAATCCAGCAAACAATATCCAATGAAAATGATATAACTTTGCTGAACTGAAGTCTGTCGTGGCCCTGTTTTCCAAAAGAACAGAAGGTTTCATGCACCCTGAGCTAAGCATACAAGGAAGGCCCTCTGTTTGAGCTTGGTATGGTAGATCTTGAAGTGCATAAGCTGCAGTGCTTTTGCCAACTTTTCTCTCCATGAACACAGCTCTCGGCTCAGCTCATGAGAACTTACACACTATGTTATAGAAGGAGGTTTTGACTGACTGTACAATTGCGAACAGTGCGTCATCAGATCTTGGATTTGAATGTGCTATGTTTTTGTCTTTGATACCTCCACATTTCTTGTTTGCTCCCTTTGTTGTTGTTTTTGACATTAGCACATGGGTATAATGTGTTTGGAGTCAATACATCTCCAATTTCCTCCCCTTTATTCCTTTTGTGGCAGTGTGTGCCTGGATCACCAGCACTGACACACAGAGACAGGTGAATCCTGGGACTCGTTTATCAGGCGGTCCAGCAAAAATGGAGAGCTGCAGGTTCAGGAAGAGAAACTCACTCCAAAAATAAGGTGAAAAAGTGATCCGTGAAGATATCCCAGTGTCATTCTCTAGCCTCCACACAAGATACACACACACACACATCTAAAAATAAAGTAGTCCCCTGACACTTACTTGCCTTTGGTTCCCGGAGAGGGACATGCAGGTAGAGACCTTACCCTCTGGAGTTGCCTAGCCGCCAGTTCAGCAGACATATTTTAAAAATAGCTTCGACAGTTCTTGGTGGCTCACACATCTGATCCCAGCACATAGGAGGGAGAATCAGGCAGATCTTTGTGAGTTCAAGACTCCCATGGTTTATGTATTATGATCCAGGAGAGCCAGTGAGGCCTCCCTTCAAATTTTTTATTATCACTGCTCCAGTCAAAAGTCAAGGTGAGGGGCTTTTCCCATATTTGTGCCTACCCCATTATCCTTGTCTCTCTGGGTCATTACAATTGCTGTTGGGGTCAATGGTGTGTTTTGACTCTGTTTTGACTTTTTTCCCTCTTTTATCTGCCCCTTTCTCTTCTGCCATCTGCATTTCCAGATATCATGGATCTGCTGTCACACATGCTCTGTCGCTGTCTCTCTGTTTCTTTCTATCCGTCTCTGTCTCTCTGTCGCTGCCTCTCTCCCATTCATTTGAAGACAAAACACCAAGAATAGATATCTATGTTCTCTGTTAAGATTCTGAACTTCCCAGAGACTCTCAACAGACTACACTAGGACTTCTCTCCCCACATTGCAATGGTGTCCTCTCGCCAAGGCCACAACCTTATTGTTTTCTAACCTTGTTCCAGTTTATCAACACTCTGATAGTAACTTTAATGTGCGTTCTTTTCTCAACTCATTCTGTCTCTCAACAAGTTACCAGCATTTTCCCACAGTTCAGAACAGTGTGCAGAATACAAATTCAAGCCACAGCTACAATCCTTATTGTCTCCATCTCTCTGTTTTAATCTGTAAAATGGGAGTGGGTAGGAAATTAGCCTCACATTGGTGCTGTGCACGGAGAGTATGTGGAAAGGACCAGTACATTCCATTGTAGTTACTTTTGTCTGTTCCTCTGGATCTTGGC
Organism: Myodes glareolus; assembly: GCF_982192425.1. Taxonomy (NCBI): domain Eukaryota; kingdom Metazoa; phylum Chordata; class Mammalia; order Rodentia; family Cricetidae; genus Myodes; species Myodes glareolus. The sequence continues at coordinate 54,168,978 of NC_142053.1, forward strand.
TGGGAATCACTAGACAGGCCACTCCCAATGTGTACACTGATGGTAATGAATATTCCATCACTTTTCTGTTTGTCAGTTCTATTAATTTATAAATGATACACAGAAACGTACAGATTTATATGATACAGAGAGTTGATTTGATGTATGTGTATATAGTGAAATGATGACCTCAACAGAACTAATGACCACATCCATCATATCATATAGTTACCCTTTTGAGACAGGAATACACACTTAGTGTCTTAAAAAATTTCTAGTATAATGTGCATTACTGCTAAGTACGGTCACAATCCCTGTACTATACATTAGGCCTACAGAACTCATTTGCTTTAGAAGCTAGTACTTCTCTCGTCTAAGCAATGGCTCCCCATTTCTTTCTCTCAGCCCACACCGGTGCTGTTTTGCATAAGCTAAACTTTTTGGATTCACTTGCATTTTGGAGTTTCTTGAGTTTTATTTATTTTTTTGTGGTCATAGAATTGTGATACGAGGCCGGTTGATAATTCAGCTCTCTAATGATAAGTGACACTGTGTACATGTTCATGTGTTTGGTGGCCTTTTGTCTGTCTCAAGAAATGTGTAGAAGAGTCTCTTGTCCGTTTTGAAAACAGAGGTTTTTGGTCTGATCAACTATGATCACGGGGAGACGGCAGGTTCAGCTGGTGTCACGTGTCATCTGATCACCCACCTCTCTTTATTGTATCTTTTCTAACCAGAGTGTTGTTGGATTGCATGAACCCCTGCAGCCCCTCTGCACCTTCAAGTCTCTAAATACAATAGCTTCCATCAGAGAAATGCAAATTAAAACAACTCTGAGATTCCAACTTATACCTGTAAGAATGGCCAAGATCAAAAACACTGATGACAGCTTATGCTGTTACCTACAGGGTAAAGGAAACACTCCCGCACTGCTGATGGGAGTACAAGCTGGTACAGCCCCTAATGATATCACAACCTACCTCAAGACCCCAACAATTCCACTTTTGGGTATATATCCAAAGGATGCTCAAGCATAGCACAAGGACATGTGCTCAACTATATTCTCATTACAAACCAATAAAAACTTGTTTTTAATATCTCACTTAACTCAAAGCTCACCAAGATAATGCAATATCTACACATTTTAAACTGTGCACTGTGTGACTCACTGTGTCACATTACAGCTTCCACCATGAGATTTTTCTCCGTTTTTCTCTTTTCTCTCAAAGTTTGTTCTACTTTATTTTAGTGGGGGAGGGTGGAAGGGCAGAGGGCAGATAAGAAGGGATGGGGAAATGAATGAGATGGACATGTGAGTGGTGGAAGACATAAAGAATAAGTATAAAGTTTATTAAAAAGCTGCACTCTAACTGTGTAAGTACACTGAATTGTGTCAACGCCGGGAGAAACATTTGGAGGGAAATCCTAAATACTGGGTTATTATCTATTTTCTGTGAGATTCACTTACCAGTGGGGATGATAGGTAGGGATTTCATTGAGCAGCTTGTACAACATATTTTACTATGTGAAAGCACAAGCGCTCCTGAGTTACCGAGGACCGTGAGCGTATGAAGGGGAAAGAGCAGCTTCAGTGGAAGTTCTCTGCTGCAGTTCTACTACTTTAAAATGACGTGGGCATGTGGGAAGGCGGAATGGTTGTGGGCTAAAGCGGTGTGTCAGAGGGGTGTCCCCAGTCTGTGAGTGAGACACCGCTGAACCATGAGGAAGGAACTGGTCCACTGAGAAAATGATTTCCCTCTACAATGCCATTTGCTCTAGCTTTGAAATTTCTGCCATCAAGATGAAAGGAATTTCCTAATTTAAGAGTGCCAAGGATATAATTGTATGCAGATTAACACAAGTATTTTGGATATACAGGTCTTTGGAAAACATTCATTGTTTTCAATTTCATGGAGGGACAACATGGATAAAAGCGAAGCTTTCCTCCTATGAGTGTTCATATCCACGCGTGGGCGAGGAGGTGATTGTGTCTCCTCTAACATTGCACATTCCCAGGTGCAGTTTTCCCCATTAGAGAGCGCACACGGGCTTCTCGGTTGAAGGTAGACATCCTGGGAATGGATGAACGTAAAACGGTCTCAACTAGTGATTAAAAACTTTCTTATAGCTCAGACTGACACCATCCATCCCTTCAGGTTCCTAGTCTTTGTCTCACTCTCCAGACTACAGAGTCTGCAGCTCAGACTCTCAGAGGGAAAATCCTGACTCTGGCCACTAGGCGGCACCACGGCTGTTTCCTTTTGAGTTGTTCTCAGTTAAATATCTTAAATGTTCACTGCAACAGGGGTTCTGTGTGGCAAGTTTCCGCACACATTAAGACAGTTCTGTTTGGTGTTGACCCCAAATATGCGTTCCATTCAATAGCTCATTTTTTTCCTCCCTTGGTGCAGATTGAACTCTGCAAACTATAGTGTGGTGGCATCTCAGTTGTGTTTTAATAACTACAGACTGCCTGAAGATCTGAGAGTAAGACAACCCCACCAGTCAGTCTTATAGACCAGGTTATGATAACATACATCTTTCATCCCAGCAGTCACAGTGGCACACACTTTTAATCCCAGTGGTGCACACCTTTAATCCAAGCCCTAGAGAGGCATATAAGACTGGGGGAGACAAGTCTCAGTCACACATTCTCATTCTGAGATTCCTGGAAACAGGATCACCATTTCAGACTGAGGATCAGGTAAAGTCAGTGGTTGGCTGTTTTGCTGTTTGAATCTTCAAGTTGAACCCCAGTTTCTGACCCTGAGTTTTTATTAATCACTCTTCGTTGTCGAGATTTCTCTCCAGGAGTCGAGTGTGGGTTCTCCAACATCCCATTCTTTCACGGGGTTCTCCAATCTCCTCCAGTCACTGGAGTCTCTTTCTCTCCTGTGTGTTCTGCACACAGCTGTCAGGTCCTGAGCCAGCATCTTCATCTGCTTCCACGAGCTCCTGCCGTCCCTGGCACACGCTGGTGATTACCAGGGCCTCCAGAACTACCTGGTGTTTTATAACACGGACACTCAGAGCACATGTCTCTAGCATGTGCACTGGACTAAAGCTTGGACATTCTCTAATGATCTGTTTGGTGAATCTTTGTTGTCAAGGCAATACTATTGGGATGTTGTAATTCTTGATAAACAAGGCTTTGTGGGAGGCCCTAGTCCTTTGAAGTCGTGCCTCTGAAGGGATGGATACAGCAAACCCAGGCCTGTGTCTTTTAGTCTTTGCTCCTTAACTACAAGAGGGCTGCTTTTTCTCTACCACGCACTCAAACCAAAGGATGCTGCCTCCCCAAAGATCAAAAGCAACTGCATCAGACGGTCCAGGACTGGGGACTCTGTCCTACTAGAAAAACTGTGCTTTTGCTTTATAAGCAAATGCTCTAAGGAATTTGTTCCTGTAATGGAAACCTGAAGGATACGGTCTTCCCTTACACCTATCAGGATTTTCAGAATAATTAAATTCTGTATTTAGGTTCATTAACTGATTTTTTTTAAAAGACAGTCTCACTGTGCCCTACATGATCTGAAACCTGCGGTAGAAATCAGGCTGTCCTGGAATTCACGGACATCTGCATTCTTATGCATCATGGACATTGCAATAAAATTGTGTAGCTCGATGCCTGGCCAAACTGGATTTTTAAGGAATTGTGCTCATTTTGTGGTATGGGGAATCTAAACCCTGTCTTTGTAAATTCTAGCTAAGCAAAGTCTCTGCTAAGGAGTTACATGGCCATCCCTGAGTATTTCTGCTGTTGACTGTACCCATGGCAGACAAGAATTCTACCAGGGAGTCTGTATGTCCCCAGATTCAAGATTTTTCTTTAGACCTCTGTGAATGGACACTTATTTCATCATAGTGCCACCTTGTGGCGTCATCTTGAAGTGCAGCCAGAAGACAACTGAAATTCTGGAAGGAGGAGGCCTAGGTTCAAAACTTTAAGAGAGGGAGGGGTCACTGGTGGCCTCTAGGGAAAATTAAGATAATTTCTGCATCAAATAGAACATTCTGTGCTACCACAAATGAAAGATTTTCCATCATTTTTGATCTGAGACCTTTGCACAGAGATCTGTACAAATAAAAGTGATAATGTGTCATTTTTTTACTTGCTGGTGGAAAAATCACAGCTCTCATACTAAAGGGAATAAGACGTAATTCATTCTGGAGCCATTATGAGTGACCAAGGAACAGGAACACAGATTGAGGTTACAAAACTTCCACATTCCAATGAAAAAGCAGTTTCATGAGTTTTTTTAAAATATATGCTTACACACACACAGAGAGAGAGAGAGAGAGAGAGAGAGAGAGAGAGAGAGAGAGAGAGAGAGAGAGAGTTGCAAGGCACGTTTAAGCTACATTGATAAGTACAGCAGAAAAGGAGTGTATCGAGTTTGGGGAAGCTTTTTCATAAGACTAAAGCATTGTCTAATGACATTTTTACTCTTGGATTTGTGAAAGCAGGTGCTTGGCTAGATTAGTAACTTCTAAGTCCTTTTATTCACGATCACAGGATGTTAGTTCTAAGGTCACAGCTTCTAAGAGTATTTTCTTCTCAGAGGTGGAAGTTCAGAAACAGAGTGGGGCACGGAATGGCTATTCCTGAAGGTACCACTGGCCCAAGATAAAGTAGACAGCCTGTAAGTCCAATGTCTCCAGAGTGCAGAAATTCCCACTGTCCTTCAGTCTCAGTGATCAAGGAGGCTCCTTCCAGGGTCCACGTGTCCATGGTGTGACCTACCTTCTGAGCAGGGATTTCTTTCTCAGACTCGATGACAAGGTGTGTTAGCTCTTTCGAGGACTATGTTTGCATGAGATTTGTTTATCTGGCACCATCTTAAATTTTGTTGAAATTTCAGGTTTGTGTTTTATGTCAACAGGCATCCATACTGGGATAGCTGAAACTCTATCTCATCAGCCCCCAAGTGATGGGAATTTTCCATCGTCACACAATGGTACAACTTGCAAACACTTGTCTATAATTAATCTTGAAGGTATTCTTTCAGGATCATAAAGTCTGTATTTTTATTATCCTTTACATTAGAAAGGCCATCGACAAACTTTATTAATGACAACACAGTGCAGAAGTGCCTGCTCTCCCACACACTGGAAATCCTGTGAGGTGCCGCTGCTTTGACCACTTGCAAATCATCTTCCATTAGTTTTTACTAGAATCTACTTTCTGTCCTTAGTTTTACTATAATGTGCTTGCAAACCTGCATAGAATTCTGTGCTATGGATATGACAGTCAGTTTTATAGTATCATGGTATTTAGGATGTTATAACAGTCCCAATGACCTAGAGGATGGAGCTGACATATTTTCCCCATCTGTACACTGCTAAAGAGCCTAGTTCACCCTGTTACTGGAACCTGTGGCAACCCTTGAGTTCGATGTCAAGTGGTACTAGGGAAATTGGAATGGCCTATTTTGAGTTCTTAGTCTTGTAAGTAAATTAATAGAGAAACAGCGTCAGAAGGAAGCTCACGGACAATTTTTACTGATTTGAGAGAAAAACTGTAGGGTTGGCAGCCTGTGGATCTTGGCATTTGCTCAGAGAGGGAAGCTGGAGAAAAGGGAGAGTTATTTGTACACTATTCGTAATTTGTATGCGGTCACACGGCAAAGGGAGCAGACAACTAAAGAGACAGAGAAGCTGTCAGAAGCCCAGAAGCCCAGGGAAAGCAGGCTCAGGCTTTAGGGGCGGACTGGAAACTGAAAGGCGTCCTTGTCTGAGCAGATCTGCAGGGCTGTGGGAGGAAAACTCTCCATGTGTCTGCACTGTGGAGGGCGGTTTTCTGAGAGGGACAAGGACCTTGTCTTGGTGTGCAGAAAACTGTTCTTCCCTTCTCCTTAGCATTGCTCCAGGAAAATCAGCCTGCGTGAGGGGCTGTTGCTTCACCAGATGACTGACAGACTCTGCTCTGCTAACTCTTAAGGGACCATCGATATGAGCGTCTGTGACAGCCATTCTTCAGAGCCATTTACAGTCATGTCACCAGCCAGTCACAGCCAGAGCTGCATTCCATTCTTTCCATCCCGAGGAAGTAGCTTTCCATTAAAGAAACTCATCAGAGTTCTGGTATCCATCTTCAAATAGTTCTTTATTGATTCTTGGGGAATTTCACATTATGCACCCCAATCCTGCTCACCTCCCAGGCCCTCCATATCTGCCCATCACCCCTGCATCATTTCCCTAAAAGAACTCCCTCCTGAGAGACCCAGACCCCAGCAGATCTGTAGCCAATCCCTGAACACCCTGACTCTGAACCCAGAGCCAGTGAAAGAAACACATCCAGGATCTTGAATGTGAGCCAGTGAGAGAAATGTCTTATCCTTGAACACAGAGTCAGAGAAAAACACCCTGACCATGAAACCAGAGCCAAAAAACCACAAGAACGCCCTAAGAATCAGAATCAGTTAAAAAAAAAATATGCTCTGACCCTAAAATTAGAGCCAAAAGGTTAAAAAGGACCAGTGGAAAAAACACAGTTTGGCCCTTGAAATCAGACCCATCTCTGCCCAGACCAACTGAAACAGAAACCAACCAATCTCTAAGCAGGAAAACCCAACCAATCCCTGAGCAGGGAAGTAGCTGTCTCAGGTCTAAAGGTGACCTCACCCTGTCCTTAGCAGGAAGCAGCCTCTTCTAGTCCAGGTGTGACTGCTCTTGACCTTTCTCTGCCCTTAGTTCACACACCAAGAGAGACCGATTAGGAACAGGCAACACCTCACTGCACAAGGAGAGGCCAATTGGAAACATGTAAACAACTCCATGTGTCCTTGTGCTGAGAGAACATTGTTGCAATTGCCCCAGACCTGTAGCAGCCAATCAGCTCAGTTTAGATACCCCTAGTCAGTGTTTGAGACAATTCCAAGTCTGTAACTATGCATGTTTGGAGGACTTGAGCCAATCCTGAGTCTGTAGCTAGGCAGGTTTGGAATGACCCAAGCTCTCCCCTTTTGGCCTGCCCACTATAAAAACCTCCTCCCTGTTCCCTGCTCATGACTCTCCTGCACTGCTACTGCTGCCGCTTTGGATGAACAGAGAGATCCACGTTAACCCACAATAAAGATTATTTGCTTTTGCATCGGATTCTGTCTCATGGTGGTATTTTGGGATCCAGACTTTGTGCATAACACCCCAAATTTATTAAAAGCAAAACAAAACAAGCAAAAGAAAAACCTCTCTCTTTTTCTGTCCCACCCCTGCAACACCTCTACATTCATCCTAGCGGCACTGAAAACTGCAGTGTGTCTCACAGCCCACCCTTTTGTCCAGTTCGCGCCACCCTGAAAATGTTCATCACAATGAGTCATCGGTCGAATTCTAGACTCTGGCACACCATCATCAATGGACCCTCACTGGAACTCCTCTCCGATAAGGTGCTGTTGTCCTGAGTCATGGAGATCCTGTGACTATAGTTCCACAGGACCAGTCCCTTCACACTCTCCAACAGGTCATAGATGAGGTAGATTTAGGGTCGTCTAAACAAAAACCCAGGATGTGGGCCTGGGTGACAGATGAGTCAGTCAGTTCAGGTCGCTGGAACAGCCTGGCCTCAGACAAGGGTCAGAACCAGCTCTCCCACAGAAGTTGTGAGGAATAGGAACATCTCTGCCATGAGGAGTGGGGCCAGCTCTCCTTCTGCAGTATCCAGCCACAAAGCCAGCTATCCCAGGACCAGTGAAGGGTGGGGCCATCGCAGCATGCCTTGGAGTTTCAACAGACATAGTTCCTAGGGCCCCCTGTGGTAACACAGGCCACGGACATCAACACAGATCTCAATTGTAGCAGAAACACTGATGTAGACATGGACCTCAGTGGCAGTTCAGGCTGGGACATCACCATGGCCCTGGTGGCAAGCACAGGACACCCATATCAATATGGCCCAGGTGGCAGCGTGTTCTTTAGACACCAACATGGTCTCAGGTGACTGACCAGATGGCAGGTATCTGCACAGCTCTCAATGGTACCAGGAGCCATGGGCATCAACTCAGACCCTGGCTGCTGTCGGGCCACAGACCCAGACATGACCCTTGGCAGCAGCCTAGGTACAGATGGCAGCTTGGTCTGGGCTGGCAAGCAGGATACCACATCAGCCTGTTCCTATGGCCTTTGCTTCTTCAGTTCTGCCCCTTTCCACAGCACGTGATTCTATCTGCTTCTCTTTCTCTCCCATTTCTCCACCGTATATTTGCTTGTCATAAGGGCACCTGCTCAACAGGTGCTGCTGAAACAGACATGCGGATGTCTTCAGTCAGCCCGGACTGCGAGGACCCACCCTGGCCCGTGACTGCTTTTCACCCACTTGGGCTGTGAGAGAAGAGTGGGGGAAGAGAAGAGAGGAAGAAAGAGGAACAGGAGCCATGAGGTCAGGAGTGAGTCAGGAGACCAAGAGACAGGTATGGCCCATATGACTGGGTTATATAAGAATCTGAGAAGCTTGGGAGGGGAAGCCCAGCCCAGGAACTGAGTTGGAACATTTAGGGTAGGGGAAGTATATGCCAGCCGGGATGATCCTGTAACAGGGAGGGGCCAAGCGAAAGTGGCAGCCAGAGTCTACTTTGATGTGTAAAATAGGCACTTCAGTTAGCCATTTGTTCTAAGTTTGAGACCTAACACATAGATACATATATTAAACAATCTCTATACACACCTTTAAATATTTTGTTAACTACGCAGTAGACCCAAGTATATCCTTTCGTTTAGTTGGGTTTCTATCGCTGTGGAAAACACTGTAACTTAAAGCAACTCAAAGAGGAATGGGTTTATTTCATTCCTCAACTCTCAAGTCATGCTGCATCAGTTATGGAAGTCAGGGCAGGAACTCCAGCAGGGCAGGAACCTGATGGGAGTCAGGGCAGGAACTCCAGCAGGACAGGAACCTGATGGGAGTCAGGGCAGGAACTCCAGCAGGACAGGAACCTGATGGAAGTCAGGGCAGGAACTCGAGCAGGGCAGGAACCTGATGGGAGTCAGGGCAGGAACTCCAGCAGGGCAAGAACCTGATGGAAGTCAGGGCAGGAACTCGAGCAGGACAGGAACCTGATGGAAGTCAGGGCAGGAACTCGAGCAGGACAGGAACCTGATGGAAGTCAGGGCAGGAAGTCAGGGCAGGACAGGAACCTGAAAGAAGTCAGGACAGGAACTCGAGCATGACTGGAACCTGGAAGCTGACACTGAAGCAGACCGTGGCAGAAGCTAGCTTATTCAATTACTCTTCCTGGTTTGCTCGTTAGGCTTTCTTGTAGCACACAGAACCACCTGTACAGGGATCGCATCCCCCAGAGTGAGCAGGGCACTTCTACATCAATCAGTAACTGAAAAAATGCCTCCACAGACTAGCCTACATTCAGATGGAGGAATTTGCTCAACTGAAGTCCACAGATAAATATAGCTCATGCCAAGAGGACACACACACACACACACACACACACACACACACACACACATACACACAAAAAAAACTTTACACTGGACATCTTTTAAGTTATTTTTCCTTACATTATTTAAATTGTGCTTGTACCACATGCACACACATGTGTCAACCTGATGATAACTTGTAGAAGTCGGTTCTCTCACTACAACATAGGGATTCAGGGATTTGGACTCAGGTTATCAGGCAGGGTAGAGCTAACTTTATACATTGAGACAAATCTTGCCACTTTCTAATAGGTTCTAAGAAGTTAAGAATGCCTTCGATGTAAGACAGTACAGACCTATCTGGTTTGTGAATGGGTAGATAATCAACTTATGTGTTCATGTGTTAGAGGCCATCCACGCTTTGTCAACCTGAAATAACTCTGGAATTGGATTCTCAACATCCATAATCAAGCTTTGAAAGTGCTGAGTCCCGAGTCTACCACCAGGGGGCGCACAGTCAACACTGCACTATTCATGTTGTACTTGGGCCTGACTGAGAGAGAGAAGGACCTCGGAAAGGGGGAAAACAAAACAACCAGACTAGCAGCCTCCCTAGAAATCCACCTCCCGTTTATTTTGATTAGGCATGGCAGGAATAATTTGAATAGTCCAGTCAGAATAACTTCTGAGTGCTGTGAGCTTCAAAAATGTGAGCTTTATTTTTTTTTATCTTTATGTATAGACTTTTATTATTTCTTTTTAAGGTTTCCCTTTCAAGGAAGGGATGCTGCAGCAGCAAACGATAATATGAAGGAACTGGGAAATGAAAGGGATTGGGGTGCATGTTGTGACATTCCCAAAAAATTAGTAAAAATGTTTAAAAATTTAATAAGGTGTGGGTAGGCAAGGCTTAGTGGTTAAGAGCACCATCTGTTCTTCCAGAGATCTGAGGTTTTGATGTGGGAATCTCCTATGTGTGCTGTGATTACCATTAATGAATAAAGAAACTACTTTTGACCTACAGAAAGGCAGAACTTAGGTAGGCAGGGAAAGCTAGGCTGAATGCTGGGAGAAAGAAGGGCAGAGTCAGAGAGAAGCCATGGAGTCACCAGAGTCAGACATGCTGAAACTTTGCTGGTAGGCCACTGCCACATGGTGATACACAGATTAATAAAGATGGGTTAAATTAATATGCAAGAGTTAGCTATTAAGAAGCTAGAGCTAAAGGACCAAAGAGTGATTTAAATAATATAGTTTCTGTGTGATTGTTTCGGGTCTAAGCTAGCCGGATGGCCAGGAACCAACAAGTGGTTCTCTTCTTCAACAAGGTTTGATGCTCAGCACCCTTATGGGAGCTCAAACCCACCTGCAGCTCCACTTTTAGAGAGTTGATGCCTGTTTCTGGCCTCTGAGGGCACTGGGGCATAGGTGCATAAACATACATGTAGGCAAACACCTACACACACATAAATAAATAAATCAGGGACAGCACTAAAATGGCGAGGCTATATATATGTTAGATGGCTATTTTTAGGAACTCCAGAGGAAACCTGTGTTTTAGGCTAGTTGCTGATCTTGGTGGCTTCAGCAACGGTTAATGCTAACTGACTTGTTCCAGGTAATCACTGTGTGATGGCTGCTGTGGACTGCCTCCCAGAAACCACCAATGGGCAAGCTCTTCCTTCTCAGGTGTCCTAGGAAGCAAGGACACCTTCAAGCAAGAGGCATGGTGTATCTCAGTGACTGGGCTATCTAAGCTTTATGCGCATCTCCCAGATGAGCTGTTGGAGACCAGAACAAGCCATAATGTTTGTGTAGTCTTCTGATGTGGTTTCTGTGATATCCTGATTCCAGATACCCCCTGCCACCGTTGTTGAACCACTACTCCCTGGAGTCACCTAGAAAGGACTGGAAAGAGCACTTACCTCTTCTCTTTGGTGTCCAGGGAATGAGAATGTGGATAAATCTCTAATAAGACGATTGCTTCAGCCATCAACTTTGTAGGCTCCATCGAAACAGTTAACACGGACACAGATTTCTACACATATGTTTCTACACATAGACTTCTCTAAACAAAATACACACAAATTGAAATATAAGAAAAATGTTCATCTTTATCCCACAATAAAACCAACACCCGAGTGTTAACTCCAGCATCAGACAGCAGAGATTACATCAGCTGGCCCATCAAAGTGACTCAAGAAGAGTACAAACGGCTTTCAGATACAGACACGGAGTTAAAGATTAAACGACCTGTACACGGATACCACCCCAGGCTAGGGGGGAAAGCAAGCAGACGCGCTTACTGTCAAACACAATGAGACATGGCCTGTCGCATAAACAGCTGTCCAACAAAAGGAAAAGGCCATCAAAAAGAGAGGACTTGCCCATGTGCCGTCTTTACACATTGATACTGAGGGCACATAACAAACCAGGGTCCATATGGCATGAGAGTAGGGAGGAGAGAAGAGCATCAGGACCAGGAATGAAGAAACCAGTAGGCAAGGAAGACTGAAAACGCTGCCTGCCTGTACAATAGGAGCTTATGTGGGAAAGCTAAGGAAATACAAACAATAGAGGGTGCTGGAATCAGCACTGAGAGTGGCCTGGTGTTTATGAGCATATGACTCCCCACTGGGCACACTCCAGGAGTGTTCCTTTTCTTACCAAAACGTCCCTATCTCTAACCAGGACCACCTGTTCCATTCCTTCGGCCTGAGGCGTATGACCCTGAAAGCTTCAGCAGGTCTGCTGCAAAGTGATGCACAGCTATTCCATAGAACAGATTTATCCAGCTCAGAAAACCAAAGGCCTGCTTTGTGTTTCACGGCTGAACCATGTTAAAATCTCAAGAGCATGGTCCCTTTAGCGGCTCCACCCATCCACATTCAGGTTAAAAGACTCCTGCTTTGTTTATTGTAGACTATATTTTCTACATCCTAAAGCTCAGTGTAACTTCAGCTCCTAGTCAGCCAGGTAATTTCTTATGGTCGTTTGTCTGTATTCCCTGCTGCTCAATTTGTGTAAGCCGGATGGGGACATTTGTTTTATAGCAGCCCTCAGGATTGAAACATTCTCTCTTACAGGGAAGCTCCTTAAAACTGAAAGTAAACAACTTAAAATAGTTTCAGTAAGTCCCTAAAACTGACCAGATTCACTAGCCCCCACCCCATCCCCCACAGCTAATGTCTGAAACATGCCAAAATTTCCCGGGAGACGCCAGAAGCAGCCAAGGAGCTTAAAAACATCAGAGATCAGCTGAGCGACTTGGAAGAGGTTTAGATCAACTGAGACACCCACTGGAAAGGACTTTCTGCAACCCACAGCCTGAGCAGGGTGCTTCGGGTTTCCAGTTTTAGGAGCTGGTATGCTTGCTGGGGTGGGGTTTTGATCATGCTGCTGCCTTGAGTCATCAATGCCCCTGGATGTAATTCTTCACCCACATTCCTGTAAGAAACCAGAATACAACTCATAGGTTCGTCAACATAGACTGTGGTAGTATTTGTACTTTGGTCTCTCAAGCCCCCTCTCTAGGGTGAGTAGATGTATGATGTGTTTTGTGTCTCTCCTGGAAAATCTTGTCATGCAACATTAAAGTTATCCCTTGATTTTCCCAGTAGATCTCTTCAGGGTGACAATGGTCCTATCTTTATTTACCAGATGACTTAGGGTTTTAATCCCTAGCATTATCAGATTCAAACTGTGGATTCTTTCCTCGTGCTTGCTTTTGGTTTTGCCAAGTCTCTGATCCTGCCTTCTTATCCAAAAAAAAAAAAAAAAAAAAAAAACCAAAAAAACAAAAAAAACAACTATCTATCTGGACCACTCTGATAATTTGCCTACATTACAACATTCCTCAACTTGAAATATTTTTATTAATATATTCCTCTAGCTTCTATTTTAGTTGAATTCATAAAAGATATTTTTATTAAACTTATTTTTAATTGAATATAATTTTTTCATACAATATACTCTGATCATGGTTTCTCCTCCCCCAATCCATTCCAGATCCTCCCCATCCCCCCCCCATTCACACAACCGACACCTTCTGTTTCTCTCTGTTTGGAACATAAACAAACAAAAAAATTAAACAAACAAGCCATAATTTAAAACAAAATAACAAAGAGAAAGCACAAGAAGCAAACACAGACAACAGAGGAAACTAGTTTTCTCTTTACAAGTGAATGTCGTTTTGAGATAGCTGTTTGTTTAGGAATGGGACTTTCTGCCTCCTTCCCATGCTCAGCACAGGGACCCTGTCTTCCATGAACTTATGCAGGCCCTGTGCATGCTGCCATAGCTTCTGTGAGTTCACATGTGCATCAATTCTGTTATGTTTGGAAGACACTCTTTTCTCTTGATGCCATTCATCTCCTTCGGTTCTTACAATCTTTCTACCACCTCATCCTTGTAGCCACCAGAGCCTTGATGGGGAAGGTTGATGATGGCATCCTAATTGTGACTGACAGTTCCAAATTCTCTTACTATTTGCACACTGTTCACATGTGGGTCCCTGTGTATCTACTGCAGTAGGAAGCTCCTCTGATGATGAATGAACAAGGCTCTGGTCTATGAGCATTGCAGAATGTCTTTAGGAGTCATTTTATTGCTATCTTCCTTTAGCAGAACAATAGCATTTGATTTTCCCCTTGTCCCATGCCCTACCTAGTCTCAGGTTCTTGGTCATTCAAGCAGTGTTAATCATGGGATATATCTTGTGAATTGGACATCAATTCTAAGTAGAGAGTGGTTGGTTGTTCCTACAATATTTGTGCCACTATTGCACCAAAATGTAAAGCAGGCAGGTTAGTGTGGCAGATTTCAGGCTTTTGAGATGGGTTGCTGGTTACTTTTGTACCCTGGTAGCATGCAGAGTACCTTCCAATACCATGGACACTGGTCAGTAGACATGAAGTCTCTACCTCATCACCTGCTCAATGTCTCTGTGTTCAATGAGATTTCTAACTTTTATTTTTAGCAATGGGGGCTTTCTATTATATTTTGAAGAGCAATAAATATCCTCGACAACAACCTGGGTTGTTTTGCTTGCCCATGGAATCTCTTTGGCCCACAGCTTCACTAGATGTAACCCATTCCCAGCACTGGAGGTTTCACTTGGTATAAGATGACTAGCTGAGGCATTGCCTCTTCTATTGGTCTTGAAGGACAAGAAAATTTGACAGAGAGTGAGAGGAGTACAAATTGTTTATGAAGTGAATGTGATCAAAACAAGTCTATAAAATCCTTAAAGAATTAATAAAATTTAGAGCATATTACTACTGAGAGAGAGAGGAGAGATGGGGAAGGAAGGAGGGAGAAAGGGAGAGAGGGAGGAAGGGAGGGAGGGAGGGAAGGAAGCAGGGAGTGAGGGAGGGAGGGAGGAAAAGACCCAGAAAGAACTGGATCTCAGAACCCTCAGCATGTGCCATGAGTAATTGCCAAAGAAACAACCCTGAGATGTATGTGTGTACACATATGTATGTGCTCATGCATACAAATGGATGTGGAGGCACAGTTTTCCAAGACAGAGCTGATACGGGAACCCCTGCCATGTTAGGGCTTCTAGCTTCATGGGTGAGTCATGGGGAAATGTTAAGAAGTCTTGCCCTTCTTAGGTCATCTGTGCGGGGTCTTTTCAAACTGGAAAATGGAGTCCAGTCATCAGAACCATCACTGTTAGCCTGACTGCTAATCAGAATGGTAAGCCTCAGGGATCATGCCTTCTGAATGCGTGACTGTTGGGGGTGAGGACCTCCCAAAGCCAGCTTCTGACTCAGACCTGTTTCTCAGTGAGTTCACCTGCTCCCTGCTTCTCATCTCCTTTCCCTCCCCATGCCCCATCCCCAGAAGGAAGTCTTGCTCCTGGCTACCAGTTTACCACAGAACAGCATTCCAATAGCTACCTCCCCAGTTTAGGGATCTGGAAATCACACCTCAGATTATCACATGTGAGTCAGATAACAGAGTAATCCAGACAACAGTAGGTAAGTCCTCCCAAGGCCTTGCTTCCCCTTTGCTGAAATTGTCTCTCATTGGTTGCCCAGGAGAAATGGTCACTGCCCGAGTCTCATCAGGTTCCTGCGTGATTTCTCTGACCAGGAATAGCCTAGTGAGGGCTGTAAGTTGTCCCAGCTCCTTCTTCTGGATGGCCATTGTTTCGTTTCAGTGAATTAGTGTTATGGTAGAAATCTTGCATCATTCAGTTTACCCACCTTTGAAGAAACTCTCCCCCTCCTCCTGTCCCTCCTCTTCTTTCTCTTCATCATCATCTTCCTCCTCAATCAAGTACTAAGATGCACTAGGGTATACTAAACTCTGCCCAGAGAATCCCTACCTGTGATGCAAAGAGCTATGGCTCATTATCCCCTGGGCATTCCTTAGGATATGAGCACAAGTGGATAGGATTGTCAACACCAGAATCGAAGATCAATACGTAGACGATGAGGCCTTGGTTTTCTGGGTGATCAGAGATGGAAAGGTGGAGAAATTTAGCTCCAGGGGTGGGACAAACAATTCAAGACTGGATTACTCTCAGTGTCTCTCTTCAAGAGCCCATGGGGCTGCGCACATCCCACTTAGAGATGGAGAGCTCCAGAGGCACTCTGGTGATTTCTCAAGTTCAGGTAATGAATACCTTGACTATGGGTCTACTATCCTTCATTTTCCCCACTGGATGGTCATATGGCCCCAATTTGAGAGCGAACTGGAGTTGGCAGCATTCAGGGACTCGTGACTAAGAGGCCCAAGAGGGCTTGTGGCTCTATTTGTAAGAGACTGTAAGTGTTTCTGCTGTGGTTACAGTGTGTGTAAATCTAGAGACCCTGTAGGGTTTTAGGAGCCTGAGTTTGAGTGTGCTAGTCCCTTGGCTCTCAGTCAGGTCTCCAGATGTCTCCCTGTGAGGACTATGGCTGACATATATGACCAAGAAGGAAGGGATCAGACAGGACTCTCTGATCAGTGTTTGTCACCCCTCAGAGCTGTCATGTGTAGGATTGGGCTCACTCTGTCTTCAACATCAGACATGTCTTACATCTGGAATCTTCTCAGTAAAATAAACTTGGCTCCAATTCATTGTCATCATGTACATATTGGGCTGAGGCCAGTACATGTGGCCCCTTCCCACTCCCCAACTCCTTTGGTTCCAATAAAACCTCCAAATCATTCCTTCCTGAGGTCTTTCCTAGCCAGTCTCTGACTGTGTGCACCTACCTAAAGGTATGGCAAGCTCAGGTGGACCCTACCACATGCCTATTTACTGCCTATGGGTATCAGGGGTCAGAAGAAACTCTAGTGCTGCATGGGCTACTGTGGTGCTTGTGACCTCCCAAATGGACCACTTTTGTGCATGTTCCCATCCTGAAACATCCTGAAGAGCCTGTCGGGTTGCTCTAATCATTTTCAGATGTGAACCCCTGGTGGCATTTCATTTACAGGTGAGACTCCCTAATGAACCTGTACTTCCGATGTGAGACTCCCTCCTGCAATTGAACTTGCTGGTAAGTCCTCAGTGTACCCCAACACCCCAATCTGGCTTTACTACTATATTTAAACTTCAATGTGAGAGTCCCTAGGGCACCTTGGTACTTAAATGAGATTTCCCAGTGAAAATGCACTTGGAGATGGGCCTGCTTATTTGATCAGTCAAGGATGATGTTTGTGCAAATGAAGGATAATGGTAGTTCTGATCAATACAGTCCTAGATACATATGAAGGACTGTACTTACAGCTCTCTGAGCAGTCCTGCATGCAAATAAATGATGTGCTTGAACAATTTGCAGGCCTATCCATGACCTATCATGGCAAGTTCTCCCCCTGTGGCCTGGGTAATAAAATAGTTTCAAACCCTACTAGAGTTCTTCAAGGCTTGTGGTGGCAAAGTTACCCTGCAAGCTGTTTTGAAACAGCCTTTCAGGAATAGCATTTTAGTGACGAGGCTGTGTTTTGACAGCAACCAGCTCTATTTGCTGTGTAACTTCCTCAGGGTGTGTGCAGTCTTCGGTGGAGCCATGCTGACATGAAGGCAGTCATGCTGGCTGTTGGGCTGCTTTCCCTTCACTGAAAACATGCCATGACAGAAGGGGAAATTCTAACAGTTGGTAATTAGGAAACTAAATTTCTCTGCCCTCTTAAATACTGGCATCTTTAGAGGAAAACGGAAATATATTTATTACACAAATTGCTTACAATGATGGCCTATCATTAACATTAGCTGCCATTTAGACATTCTGTTAACTACCCAGGAGGAATTGGTGCTCTCAAATATCAGAGTATGAATAGGAAGCTGGTAGCATGGTTATTTAAAAACATATGAATACAGTGAGATTCACTTTTCTTTTCATAGATGTGAGATTGTTGTATTACTTAAAAATTGATATACTAAAGCATCAATATCCATTGTGTTGTCTTTGGAGGCATGCCCTTTATGTCTGTGATTACTTTTATATGAGGTTGTAAAGATGGGATCTTTCAGCTGTTGGAGTTGTTGTTTATGGTTAATAAGACACTGGGAGCCTTTTTTTCCATACCCTCCCCTCATGCTGTGCCCAGTAAGAACACAGTAAGAAGATAGTCATATTTTTTTCTTTTATGGAGCTATACATTTTTCCCACTCCCCTTCCTTCCTCCCCTCTCCCCTTCCAATATCCCTCTGCCCCTATGCTCCCAATTTACTCAGGAGTTCTTGTGCTTTTCTAATTTCTAAGTGGATCCATGTATGTCTCACTTAATGTCCTCTTCGTTGCCTAGGTTCTCTGGGGCTATGGACTGTATGTCTAAAAGTCACTTATGAGTGAGTATATATTATATTTGTCTTTCTGGGTTTGGGTTGTCTCACTTGGGATGTTTTTTCCATCCATTTGCCTGAAAATTTCAAGATATCATAGTACTCCATTGTGTAAATGTATATATTTTCCTTATCCATTCTTTGAAGGGCTTCTAGGTTTTTTCCAAGTTCTGGCTAGTATGAATAATGCTGTTATGAACATAGTTGAGCAAATGACCTTGTGGTATGATTGAGCATTCTTTGAATATATGCCCAAAAGTGGTATTGCTGGGTCATGAGGTAGGTTGTTTCCTAATTTTCTGAGAAATTGCCATATTGATTTCCAAAGTGACTGTACAAGTTTGTACTCCCATCAACAATGGAGGAATGCTCCCCTTGCTCCACATCCTCTCCAGAATAAGCTATCATCAGTGTTTTTTATTTTAGCCATTCTTACAGGTGTAAGATGGAGTCTCAGAGTTGTTTTGGTTTCCATTTCTCTGATGGCTAAGAAAGTTGAGCATTTCCTTAAGTGTCTTTTGGCCATTTGAGATTCCTCTTTTGAGAGTTCTCTGTTTAGGTCTGTACCTATTTTTTCCATTGGATTATTTTTTTCTTTTGAAGTTTGGTTTCTTGAGTTCTTTCTGTGTTTTGAACCTGAACCCTCTGTCCAATGTGGGATTGGTGAAGATCTTTTCCCATTCTATAGGCTGTCATTTTGTCTTGTTAATCCTGTCCATTGTTTTACAGAAGTTTCTCAGTTTTAGGAAGTCCCATTTATTGATTATTGCTCTCAATATCTGTGCTACTGGAGTTATATTTAGGAAGTGGTCTCCTGTGCCAATGCATTTAGGGTTTCTTTCTACTTTCTCGTCTATGAGGTTCAGTGTGGTTGGTTTTATGTTGAGGTCTTTGATTCGTTTGGATATGAGTTTTGTGCATGGGAATAGATATGGATCTAATAGCATTCTTCTGCATTTCGACAGCCACTTATGCCAGTAGCATTTGTTGAAGATGCTTTTTTTTCCATTTTATAATTTTAGCTTCTTTGTCAAAAATCAGGGGTTCATAGGTGTATGGATTGATATCTGGGTCTTTGATTTGATTCCATTGGTCCCCCTGTCTGTTTTTATGCCAATACCAAGCTGTTTTTATTACTGTAGCTCTATAGTAGATTTTAAGTCAGGAATGGTAATGCCTCCAGAAGTTCCTTAATTGTATATATATATATAGTTTTTTTTCTTATATAGTTGAGTATTC
Source organism: Myodes glareolus (assembly GCF_982192425.1). Lineage (NCBI taxonomy): Eukaryota > Metazoa > Chordata > Mammalia > Rodentia > Cricetidae > Myodes > Myodes glareolus. The sequence goes on from NC_142053.1 coordinate 54,188,347, forward strand.
GTTTGAGGTCTGTGAAGAATTTTACTGGGATTTTGGTGGGGATTGCATTGAATTTGTAGATTGCTTTTGGTAAGATTGACATTTATGCTATGTTCATCTTACCTATCCAAGATCACGAGAGATCTTTCCATTTTCTGGTGTTTTTATTTCTTCAATGATTTAAAGTTCTTGTCATACAGGTCCTTCACTGGTTTGGTTAGAGTTACCCGAGTATATTTAATGATATTTGTGGCTATTATAAAGGGTGATTTTTCTCTGATTTCTTTCTTATCCCATTTATCAGAAAATGATCATTTTTAAGTCAGGAAAAAAGATGTTATATAGATTATCATTATTTTGTCTTTTCCAAGGTGTGTGGTAAGAGAAATTGTATGAGTTGACTTTTTTGGTTCTGTATTCTTCAGTGGGCTATTTAGTATTCATTATGTTTCTGCCTGAATGAGATGGTTTTACTTTGTGGGATTCCTTGGTGATGTTCAAAGAAGAGAGTGACCCCTAAAGATGACCAGTATGAAGAAGGTTTCTATGGCTGATGATTAATGCTTCAAAGAAATTGTTGGCATTTTTTCAGGATTCATGCTAATTTACCTCACTTTAACGGAATGCGTGTGAGTCTAGGTTGGTCCTAGACAGAAATGAAAGAATGTGACACTGTTGGGAAAAGTGTATGCTGTCATCTATGTCCTCTTAGTCCCTGGACTATAGATAATACTGTGCTCAATGCAACAGGACTCTGCTACGTTTCAAAGATTCCTGGTGCTGATTGGTGCCCAGTCTGGTACTCTGGTGGGTTAATGACAGTGGCCACAACATTGAATACAGTAGCATCATAGAGGCCTACCTCAGCAGCCTGCCTTGTTCAGAGGTCAACACACCTGCCCTGAATATGAAAAGAGGTTGAGGAGTCTCCAGCCCATTATACACATGCACCAAGTAGTTAAGAATGGCTCTGGCCATGTATCTTATCTAGGACTCTAACACTGTTATAGAACATCATGGCCAAAAGCAGCTTGGGAAGGAAAGGGTTGATTTCAGCTTACACTTTCTGATTACAGTGCAGCATTGATGAAGTCAGAATAGACACTCAAGCAGAGCAGGATCTAGAGGGAGGAACTGAAGAAGAGGCTATGGAGGAATGTTGCTTACTGGCTTGATCAGTCTATTTTCTTATAGAACCCAGGACCATCTAGCAAGGGGTAAAACCACCCACAGTGGGTTGCACCTTTTTATCAGTCATTAAACCAGAAAATGTCCCAAAGTATTGCTTATAGTCTGATCTTACGGGAGCACTTTTTCAAATGAGTTTCCTTCATCTCTGATGATTCTAACTTATGTCAAGCTGTCAGAAAACTAGTCAAAACACAGTGTAATAGAATTCTTGAACTTTCTATGTAGGGTCACCCCAAGCAGATGCCTTAATTCACATCTGCCTATGACTCACCTCACATGAACATACCAGGCCTGGAAGAACTTCCCTGAATGGGCCAACATGAAAACAAGGAGTAGAGTAAAGAAAAAAGGCTTCAGCACTTTGGGGACTGTGACGTTATCACAAAAGTTGAGAGCCAGTAAGGGCATCATGTCTGCCTGGACATGCCCCTCTGATCATTGTAAACACCAGAACCTTGCTCCTGTACACCTTAGCACTGCCAGATGGACCACATCAAATGTAGCACAGCCCCTGTCCAAAACTAAGTTTCTAGAAAACACAGTTGTCTTTCCTGATTGGAGGAGGCCTGGGCACTTGTCACATCTCCTTCAATATGCAGAATCTGAGGCCATAGATTTACACCATCAGGCACGGAATATCTGCTGCTTCCCTGGAAGTGGCACTAGCAGGAAGTGACATAGGTATCACCAGCTGACAGTCTCCTGCCCTTACCTATATCCCTCATGGGCGTGAGTGCTGCTGACAGTGTTCTTTTGTCATTGTTCCTAGCCACTGGGGCCAGTAAACACAAGCCAGCTTAGGGGACAAGGAGATGATGGTCTTACAGCTGATGCCCCCAGGGATGAGGGAGGCTGCTGGCAGGGTGAAGAATAGATACATAAAGGGTCACATCAATGGCCTCTGAAGACAGATGCAGATATCTGGGTGTACCTGCACTACCTTCTGAGAGGTTCTAGTGTACCTGAACTCCCAGACGAGATCCTCCTGTGCCAGTGTTTTGGTGGTAGATACCCTGGCAGCTTGTCTGCCTGAATTCTTAGATACCAAGCCTTGGTGTGCTCGGTCTCCTAAGTGAGAATCCCTGATTCTCACATTAGACTCACGGTGCTCCTTCTCTTGCATAAGAACTTTTTATCCCCTGGCACTTACTGGTGAGTCTCCTGGGTTCCTCTGCATTTTCAGATGAGCCTTTCATTTGTGTGCACACCCACACTAGACTCCCTGCCCCTTTTAGATGAGAGAGATTAACATCCCTGTCAATAAAACATCAACAGTTTCTTTAAAGTGCTCATAATGGGAGAGGGCAGATTTAATCACCCTCCATGAAATATTTGACCCCTGGGCAGAGGCTAACCCATGCATCTGATTCCCATAAGAGAGACTGGTGTACTTGCAAGCCCTCTTGAGAATGACTCCCTGGAGAGCTTTAAATCCCAGGTGATGTTTTTCGGTTCACATACATTTCAAAGCTACTGTCCTAGGGGTCTTTGCATTCCCAAGTCTCTGTTACACTGCTATCGATAACTGAGTCCCACTGGAACACCTACACTTCCAGATGAAAGTCCCTGGTGGTGACCCTCTACTGACTCAGCATTGCTACAGGAGCGTCTCTAACCCATTTGAACCTCAACAAGGGATTCCTAAGTGCATATGCACCATGAGAATGACGGTCCAGTATGCCATGGTCTATGGTTAAGTCTCTACTGGTCCTCTACCCCCAGGATGTTTTCCATAGTGAGCAGCCACCTCTAGGTAAGAGGTCATGCTGCACCTGCACTCCCAGCAGAGTCTATGCTCTGACCCTGAACTTCTGTATGCTGCATGCTGCACAGCACTCTCAGGCTAATCTCCTTGTAGTTACTGCACTATCTGGGATGCTGTCTGTGGTGGTGGCGCCTGTACTGGCCTGTGAGTCTTCATGGCTCACTTGCTCCTGCAGCCAAGAAACCCCAGGGCAGCTGCACTTCCTTTGCTCCTGTCCTTCAGTGAACGACTCTCAACTGTATCTGTAACTCTGGATCAGATTCCACGGGCACTTCTATTCCCAGGTTAGACTCATTTGTGCATCAGAAATCCCCTGTGTATCTCTCTGATGTGTCTCAGCATCCCGGTACCCAAGACAATATGTGAGTCACCTGGCCCATCTCAGCTTTCTAGGGGAAATTCTCTGCTGGCTAAGCATTTCCAGGTACAACTGTACATCCATGTGAGACGTCCCGGTGCACATGACTTCTCAGGTGTGACATGACTCTTCATTGTACTTACACTTTCAGGCCTAACACCTTGCTGAGCCTTTGCTCTAATTGAGTCTCCCTGGGGAATCTTAACTTTCAGATCAAATGCCCTGATGTACCTGCTCTTCTAGATGAGCCTTACTGTCATTACTACTCTCTTATCTGAGCATGCCAATTTCACATGCACATCTAGGCAGCACACCCTGACCCCTACCTGACCCCTAAAATCAGAGTTTCTGTTGCACCTGCATTGAATCCCACTCCATAAGTGCACTGCTATTGAACATTGACATGAGACTTTGGTGCAGCTTCATGTCTAGCTGATGTTCCCTGGTCCAGACACACTTCCAACTGAGTACACATTGTGCTGGTAAACTCTCAGACGAAACAGCATGTTGTAGCTTAAAACACAGGAGAGACTCCTGTGGTCTAAATGCAGTTCATTGTGTTCTACCTACTTTCCAGAGACCGAGTCACCTCGGTAGACCTCCAGTTTCTGATGTGCCACCCTGTCACAATGCTTTCCACACAAGTCTCTCTAAAGCTGCTTCAGGCCAGTTTGAGATCTTCGGTGTGCAGTGACTTCCAGATGCGACTCCCTGTTGCATCTACTCACTGCATCCATGGGGCACTTGCACCATCAGGCTCCTGTTGCACCAATACAACCACGAGAACCTTCCTGGTGTGCTGGCCCTCAGAGATGAGGATAAGTGGTGCAGCTGATGTTTCAGGTGGGGATTCTTGGTGCGCTGGAAATTCCAAATAGCTGTCCCGGGTTCACCTGTGCTCACAAGTGAATGTCCTTGGTGTAGTGCAAACCCGTGTGGTCATCGCTGGGGCATTGGGGCATCTTCTCTTCAAGCTGATCCTCTCTTCTGCACCTGCACTCCCAAGCAAGTCACCCTGGACAACCTAACAGGCAATGTCAATCATGGTGTTGTGGTGTGGGAGAATTGTCTGTATTTTGTCAATAATGTATTTTAATAAAACGCTGATTGGCCAGGCAGGAAGTATAGGTGGGTCAACCAGACAGGAAGTAGAGGTGATGCAATAAAAACAGGAGAATTCTGGGAAACAGGAAGCTTCCTCCGCCATTCCTGCGCAGACCACCAAAGAGGCAACATGTAAGCTGCCCCCGCTGGAAAAGGTACTGAGCCATTATGGCTAACATAGATAATGATAATGGATTAATATATGTTACAAGGACTAATAAGGAGTCTGACCTAATGGGCCAATCAGTTTATAACCTTATGGAGTCCTGTGTGTGATTTCTCTTTGGGATTTGCCGGTTGTGGGGTACCGGGTGGGACAGAAACCCCAACAAGCCGGCCTGCCTTGCTACAGTGCTGCTTCTTCACTTGCAGGCGACACTCCTTGATTTACCTGCACGTGTTGATGAGAACAGCTGGCACTTGCAGAACCAACTGCTAGTGCCTGGTCTTCCTGCACTTCTGAATTACATATCCTGGTGCAGTTTCCACCAGGTGGTACACCTGCTCTCCAGATGAGGCACACTGATGAATATGAATCCGTACGCTGTACAAGCATGTAGTCCCCCCTGGATTCTGCATCTAGATGAGTTTCTTTGTGCACTTCAACTCCTAGGTGATCTTCCCTGAGTTAAGATTGCTTCACCTGCCCTTCTAGCTGAGTCTCCTTGCAGAACCTGAACTTCCCAGTTCCACCCTCTGGGAAAGATGGACCACTAGATGATCAACTGTAATAGACACAAACAGAACATGTCATCAGTACTTCCTCCTTAAATTTTAATTATCCTGTAGTGCAACTAAATTACAGTATCGTCGTACTTTACCTTCATCTATTTTATTAACAATAGATACCCTTCCTTGTTTAGATCCACGTTTCTATTAAATATTCCTTCTTCCTAGAGAACTTATTTCACAACTTCTTGAATAGGAGGTGCTGGGGGAGCTCCTTCAGCCTTTGAGATGCTATTTCAGGTTGGGTATGACCTTGGGTACTAGAAACATGCGAGATCACTTGCGCTCTCTCTCTCTCTCTCTCTCTCTCTCTCTCTCTCTTTCTCTCTGTGTGTGTGTGTGTGTGTGTGTGTGTGTGTCGGGTGCTGGATTCAGATCCTGTTCCCCCTTAGGTAGAGGACTATAGATCTGTAAGACTACTCCTAAATAAAGAACACTTTATTATACCCCATTCTGAGCTAGTGTGGGATCACTTTATTGCATTCATCTACAGAGGGGGTCTTCTTGTTTTCTGGTTTCATTTTTGGTGTTGTGATGAAACACTGACAAAACCAAGTTGGGAGGAAAGCGGTTGTTTAATTTTATAGACCCAGGTCACAATTCTTCATTAAGGAAGGTCAGGGCAGGACTCAAAGCAAGAACCGGGAGGTGGGAAGTGCAACAGAGAACACGGAGTAATGCTGATTTTCAACTTGCTTGTTGCTTCTCCATTCAGCTACACATTTTATACAGCTCAGAACCACTTGCCCAGTGATGGAACCATTCACAGTGTGCTGAATCCTCCACAAGGAGGATCTCAATCTGTGGGTCATGACTACTTTGGGCATTGAACAACACTTTCATGGGAGTCGCATAGCAGATGTCCTACATAACAGATATTTACATTACAACTTATACTAGTAACAAAATTATAGTTATGAAGTAGTAACAAAGATAGTTTATGGTTGGGGTGACCACAACAAGAGGAAATGTATTAAAGGGTCATAGCATTAGGAAGGTTGAGAACCTCTGCTCCATATCAATCAGCAATCAAGATAATTTCTCATAGACATGGTTACAGGGCAATCTGACTTGAGCAATCCCACAATTGAGACTCCCTGAAACGACTCTGGACTATGTTAAACTGACATCTGTAACTAAATAGGACACCTGGAAAAGAATTCCCCCAACTTTTCTTGAGAAAGACTCTCATACTCCATATATACATATATATGCAGTATCTGTATATACTTATAGATACTTGTGTATGATATTATGTCCCACGCTACCATCTCGCCAGCAAGAATGACGCGGCACACTTAGGATCCTTCTGCAGAAAAGCTTTAATGCGTCTTGAGAGAGAGAGCATAAGCTTCCAAAGCAGAGACCCAGAATGAGGGGAACCCATCCTTTATATAGGAAACAGTCTTCACTTCGGACATGTCACTCCTGGATTGGTCCACTGCCCATCAACCCAGATGACGCCTCGGGAGTAGGCGGGGATGCAGCAGTGGAAAATTACCAATTACATGCGCATTATCTTGTTCACCTGGTGGTGAAACTGGATGCCAGTGCCATCCTGTAATGGAGAATGTGGTTGCGGCCCTCCACATCTCCCCCTTTTTTACTTCTTTGCAGAAAGGCAACTCCCTCAGAAGGCAAAGATAGAGGTCGCACTTCCCAGAGTGGAAACATTATAATGGGCTTGCGTGGAATCTGCCCCTAGGTTCATGACACCTAGAACTTATCCAGCCTGCCCTCTGCCATTTTTCTGGGAAAGAGAATATACGACAGGAAATCCTTATGCAGGGCGACATATCTCTCAGAGAGGGCCATTCTCTGTGCGATGATCTTCAGCTCGACAACCTTCAGGGCTAGCTAAACCAAGCACTCCACCCTGTGCAATGGACCATTGTCCTAGGGGTGCAGGAGCTGGTTGGCATAAACCTTACTGCTTCAGCATAGATAACCACATCAGTAGAGGTTCCCTGTTCCAGGGCAGCCAGCGCTTGTGCAATAACTATTTTGTCCCTACGACTTTGGGATTTGAGTCGGCAGACCATCCAGAGGAGAAACACTCTTCCACAGCATAGGGCTGCTCCAAACATTCCCACCCCCACCCATTCTTTGAAGTAGGAGATGAAGGACACAATCCAGGACTGGAATCTTTCGGCCAAGCTTATGTCCACTTGCGTGGAGTTGATTGTCACGATGGACCGTCTCAAGGAGGACAGCAAATCATCAAAATTCTCGGTCCAATTTCCTGCAAGATGCAAAGACAATTCTCGGGACAGGTTAGCCGCTTTTGTAAAGTTCTCATATGGTACACTGGTCACACATAAGGCTGGAGTTTTCCATTTACAGCCCAATTGGGCAAGCTACCATAAGATATCCACCTGTTCTTGCACTAGGTCAATTCTTTGATTAAGAACCATCATTCCACCTCTAATAGATGCATCTATGGTAGCCTGCTCATCCAGGGCTGTAGCCACTGTGGTAGATAACTGATTGAGGGTCTCTGTTTTCCATGGTATAGGCCTTGCTGCCCCAGTGGCGCCTAGGAAAAACCCAGGCCCTGTTTGCTGATATTAGGTTTAGGATTTATTGGCTCCTGTATTCCTTGCTTGGAGTGACCCAAGCCCTTTCCTGGCCTATGGCCCATTCTTATCATTATATCTTGGGCCTGAGATGAATAGATGTAATACGGTACTGCCTGTTTACTGTGTCTAAACCTTAATTGCGCTTTTATTATGATAATTACGACCAGTCCTGCCTGAAGTCAGCATAGTTCAGCATAGCCAAGTGGAGCAGGAGCCACTCCAGCCTCAGAGCCCCTCACAGTTCCAGGCACACTGCATTGCTTTGGCATCCGCCAGGCTAGGCACCGACTGAGCTGGGGCAATGTGCCTTTTACCACAGCCACCTAGCAAAGCTCTGCTCCAGCTGCCTTCTAGCCGCAGCTGCATTCATTTTAGGTCCATACTGGTGCACAGAGTAAAGCAGAACTCATAGAAGCAGGCTTGCTGCTCTGCAACCATTGAAAGGACCCCATTTCAACAATCTTTCAGGGAATTTGGGTGTTGTTAGTCTCTCTGGCTACTGCCTGCTGAATTGGGACGTTGTATTTTAGGGGTATTCACTACAACATTTCAGGAGGTCTTGGTGATTCAAACCACATAAATCTCCATTGTTGTTGTTCTGGAGTTAAGACCTGAGCGTTAGCTCTGGCCTGTTCCTGGGCCGCCTCATGCCACAGGGCTTTTCACTCCAAATATTGACCCATGCTGACGAGCGACGCTTTTATAACTGTCTCCCAGTCAGCCGGAGTCATGGCAGTCAAGGCCAATCTGTCCAATTGGGCTAAGGTAAAATTAGCAGTCACTCCATACTTCCTGACTGACTCTGCTAACTCTTTTATTTGGTTGTACTCCACAGGTGCATGCACCCACCCGTTCTCCCCTTCGTAAACGGGGAAGGCTAGGTGCAACTTTCTCTTGACCTTGTCAGGGATAAATGAAAAAGTCTTTGGCCCAAGGCGTTCCTCATAAGGAGGCGCCAGATGGGCGGTTAGGGGACGGCACGGCTCATAAGAAGTCGGATGGGCCATTCGGGATAACCTCCTCATGGCCCTACCGCTGGAAGACCATGCCCCATTATGGGGATATCTTTCCCTCTCATATCTAGCTGCTTCTTCTTCTAATTCTGCCTCCTCCTCTATATCTAGTTCTTCTACCTCTTCTCCCGAGCCAGAACTTTTGTTCTCATGCTCACTTTCATGGTTATTTTCAATTTGCAGAGCTTTGAGCTCCTGCAGAGAATATAAACTGCTGTTCTTTCCTTTTTTCTTATTGTTGGTATCAGAAAGCTTTTGACCTTGTAGGTCAGTCTTCCCCCCCTAGTTCTTAGAACCACCGGGGGGTCCTTTTTTCTTATCTGGGACTGTCCTTTTCTTGCGCACGCCCAACCTCTCACTGTGCTCAGTTTCTGATATGCTATCCTGGACTTCCTCCCCTTCTGCAACAACCACCTGGCAGGATTTATCTTCTAAGCAATTCCAAAGTAATCCCAAAAGAACTGCTAAAAGAAGTACCAAGGCCTCTACGAAACCTTCCCAAGGCAGAGACAAGTCAAGCCCAAAATCAAAAAGTCCAGGAATAGTCATACCTCTCTGAGCAAACAGACCTGCAGTTCTGAATCCTCCTTGTGTCCAAGGGGTCTCCAGCAGTGCAAGCAGTGGTTAGGGTCCCCTGGTGTCTCGGGTTTTCAGCACCAGATATCCCATGCTACCGTCTCACCAGCAAGAATGACGTGGCACATTTAGGATCCTTCTGCAGAAAAGCTTTAATGCGTCTTGAGAGAGAGAGCATAAGCTTCCAAAGCGGAGACCCAGAATGAGGGGAACCCATCCCTTATATAGGAAACAGTCCTCGATTTGGACGTGTCACTCCTGGATTGGTCCACTGCCCATCAACCCAGATGACGCCTCGAGAGTAGGCGGGGACGCAGCAGTGGAAAATTACCAATTACATGCGCATTATCTTGTTCACCTGGCAGTGAAACCGGATGCCAGTGCCATCCTGTAATGGAGAATGTGGTTGCGGCCCTCCACAATATTATGCATCCTTTTATCCTGTATAGTGTTCTATGAAAATTTATTGGATATTCTTATCGTGGAAAATATTTGAAGCATAATTGCAAGATCATAAACCCTCCTATCAGAATTCAGGCAATGTGCCCCTGTACCTCTCTCTCTCTCTCTCTCTCTCTCTCTCTCTCTCTCTCTCTCTCTCTCTTTCTCTCTCTCTCTCCCCTCTCTCAACATGTTGTGCCCCTTTCTCATGCATCCGTCATGTATTTTTTTATCATTCTACCTAAAGTCTAGGAACTATGACAGGGCTATTGTTGAATTCATTAACTCACAGCATGTATGGCTACCTGTACCATCTCAAGTTAGCTAGCATTCTAGCCTGGAGGGGAGATGGACTCTTCAGTATCCCCCACTAGCTGGGATGCTATTAGTAGTTGTTGATGGTTGCTGGGGAAGCAGTGACTTGTCCTCAGGGATGTAGTCCCTGGTAAGTTGTCCATGTTCCAGTGGACAGGCATAGAGCCATTGGAATTTGTGTGACACTAATGGGACTCAGTGTATTGTAAAAAAAAAGAAAGAAAAAAGAGAAAAGAACAGGACATTTGTAGAGGGATGTTGGCAATGTGATTAAAAGGGGTCTAAGAAGGGGAAGGAGTAGATATAAGCAAAACTCAATGTACAAAAATCTCAAATAATAAAATTGTAAAAACAATTTCCCTACATTAGTATACTTTTGTGAGTTGGGAATAATGTTACATGGCTATAATCCTAATCCCAGTTCTCTGAAAACTAGGGTAGGAGGACTGTGTGTTGAGGCCATCTTGGGCTACATAATGAAACCCTGTCTTGGAAGAAAAAAAAACACCCAACACATGCATGCTTTCTTTGTAGTTTTTCTCTTCTGCATTTCTAGAACTCCAATAGAATAGATGTTGCTCTATGACTTACATTAGGCTTCTAAATGCCACTCCACAGCTTCTCAAATTTTTACTCCTTTCCCTTCTGTTTTCAATGGAACACTTTGCAAATTTCTTCACTTATTAAGGCAAGTAACTCTTTTCTGCCTTTGTGCAGATGGATATACAACTCTTGGCATCTGTTTGGTGTGCAAACACTTCACCACTCACCTCCCACTAGCCTCAGTGATTCTTTGATTTGCAGTCTGATTGGCAGCTCATGCGGTGATATTGAACGTTCCAGTAGCATTCTCATTTGTTTCTTGTAGGATATTGCATGGGTCTGCGGGCAGTCTCCATCTAGTCATGTACTGTGGCCATCTGATTTCCTGGGTTCTGTACACTGCTTTTGTATGGAATCTACTGGTAGCTGTTTTTTTTTCTCTGTGTTTCTTGCTTCCCACATTTTCTGCTGTGTCCCATATGTATCACAGTATTCTCTACATACGAAATTTCTCTGGCTAGAGTTGATGGGTGCTGCTCTGTAGAATTTGGGGAAGTGTGCCTAGGTTGCTGGGTGAGCTTGGTTGTCCACAGGTTCAGTTTTAAGCCTGGTTGGGATGTAAATGTGGTGCTCATTGCTCTGGAGGCTAAAGGTCTCCTCTTCCTGCCCAGTCTTCTGAGTAAGAACCCACAGCTTCCAGAATGCTTTTCTCTTTGCTGCCTGGAGTAGGTGGGCCTTCTGTCTATGTGTTACTTTCATTGGTTGATAAAGAAAGCACCTTGGCTTTTTGATAGGGCAGAATTCAGATAGGTGGAATAGACTAAACAGAATGCTAGGAGAAAGAAAGCAGAGTCAGGCAGACACCATGATTCCCCTTCCCGAGATGGACACTGGCTAGACTCATGTCAATAAGTCACGACCTCATGGTGGCATACAGATTATTAGATATGGGTTAGTCAAAATGTGAGAGTTAGCCAATAAGAGGCTAGAACTAATGGGCCAGGCAGTGTTTAAATGAATAGTTTCCGTGTAATTATTTTGGGTGTAAACTAGCTGGGAGCCGGGATTATGGTGGGAACACAGCCCGTCGTTCCTTTTACTACAGCTGCCCGAGAGACAGGCAGTTCAGTTCTCAGCACTGTGGAACATTATGGATTGTTCTCTGGAGGCCCCAAGATGGCATCCACTACACACAGAGAGCTTGGAGTTCTCAAGGCATTGTACGCTTGGTGCAATCTCTATTCTTTGTCTCAAAAGAATCCAGATACTCCGGTCTCCCCAGTAAACCCAAGGAAGACTACCCTTTTATCTAGTGGTCCTGAAACTCTTGAAGGAAGAAGGAGAGGAAAGCATCTCTTTGGTATAATCCCGCACCTCTTTCCTGCTGTTGCCTGTAAAATATTTCATGTCTATGTTAGTTACTAACAGCTAACTTGGGTAGGGGCTGCCACTGTCTGTGACTTCATGGTCTTTTTTTTTTATTTTCAAGACAGGGTTTCTCTGTGTAGCTTTGGTGCCTGTCCTGACACTAGCTCCTGTAGACCAGGCTGGCCTTGAACTCACGGATAGACATCCGCCTGCCACTGCCTCCTGAGTACTGGGATTAAAGGCATGTACCACCACCGCCCAGCTCATGGTAGAAGTCTTAAGTATGTATTTCCTTTTTCACAAAATGTTGTGTTCTCTATGCCTGATTCTGCTGCTTGTATTTATTTCTGTAACAATTTGAATTAAAATGTAATTATACTACCCTTCTCCTCTTTCCAACCCCTATCATGTCACCCCTGCTCTCTCTAAAAATTCATAGCCTCTTTCCTGTTGAACCTTTTAGTATGTGTTTCTATGGCTTGCCACTTGGTTTTTGATAACCGTTTAGGAAGCTCATTCCTGGGAAAGACTTAGTCCTCTGTCAGCAGTCTTTAATTGCTGTTAGCTCTGAATCTAGTGGTGAGGCTCTGTGAGATTCCTCTCATCCATGTTGGCATGTTAACTTGTGTTGTCATTCTTCAAGCCTCATTTAAACAGCCAGATTTTTGAGATGGCATGGGTGTAGCTGCCCCGACGTATATAGAAGGCCAGATCTTACATCAGACTTTCCTGGCCTCTGAACAAAACCACCAACAGTTTTTTCCACTATGTTCTCTGTGCCTAGTGTATTAAGACTGTGTTGTGGATGTATCAGTTGGGGCTATGACCCACAATCAGTTTTCCTCTGTAAGTTGACTATTATGGCTTCTGTCATGGTCTCTGACGGATGAAAGAAGCAGCTTCATTTTAAAATTATTTTAGTTGGGGTATGTTCGTTTGTTTGTTTGTTTGGGGTATATGTCTGTGTGTGGAGGGGTGGAGGGTTGCCTACATCAAGGTCAGTGCACGTACATACAGTTCCAGCAGATGCCAGAAGAGGGCACTGTATCACCTGGAACAGGAATTGCAGACAGTTATTGGCCAACATCTCAGAGCCCAGAATTGAATCCAAGTCTTCTGGATGAGCAGCCAGTGCACTGAACTGCAGAGTCGTCGCTGTAGTCCCTCAACACCCTAGAAGAAGCTTTCTTTGATGAGGGGTGAGGTCAACACTTGTTCTGGGTCTAAGTATTCAGAAAGAAGTGAGGAGTTACACTGGTTTAAGTTATACTGGTTAAACGACTGCCTTGTGTTCCCCTGTATGATTCACTAGACACGGATAGTTGGCTAGATCTATAGTACCAGGCATTATTTACCTCCTGTTGCTCAGGCTTAAGTCCAATTAGACATATGTTGCTTTTCCCCAAGATTTTAGTGCCACCGTTGCACATTTAGGAGTATGCTGGTCATTGTTATGATTCATAGGCAACATAGCTGATAGAACTATTTGATTGCCTTCCTCTCTTGACCACTTGCATAGTGACTTCTGATACTATGAAAGCTGACCTCAAGGAGGAGGCTTTTGGGTCAGATCTAGCTTGAGTCCTTCCAGTCATATGTTCAAAATGCCAGATATCTTCAGCAATATGGGCGTACTTTCATATTCTGGGAGGTATTCTTCAAATTCAAATACCAAGGGCAATAGCAATAGGTTACATTGTTTGGGGTGGTCTCTTGGACTCTTCTGAGCAATAACTCAAAAGGAGGTTTGTCATGCCTGGTACTGTATTTTTACTTTCAATATTCTATGGTTCTTGGAGGAGGTGTTATCATACCTATTGACATAATTTTATTTAATATATTTACATATATATTACATGTAATTTTATGTAAATATTAGATAATATGTTCACTATGGATATTTCAAATATTGCTATTTATCTCTCCTCCTTCTGTAAGCCCTCCTTATTTTTCCAATCCCCTCATCATATCACCTGTATCATGTTAAGCTCCTATGGTCTCCCAGTTCATGATTTCCTTTTTCTTTACAGCTGAGTAGTTTTCCGTTGTGCACAAGTACCTAACTGCCATCATCTATTGATCTGCTGAAGGACACTTAGGTTTCTACCACATCTTAGCTCTTGAGAAATAAGTGGTGATGAACAGGGCTCAGCAAATACCTGTGGAGTTGGATGCTGAATTCTATGGGCGCAGGCCTACCAAGAAGGGGAATAGCTGGGTCATGGTCACAGGGCATAGTTATTATTAGGTTGTTGAGAATTCTTAAACAGCACATTCTAGTAGGCACAGCAAGAAGGAACATGGTGAGCCATCTGGTGCTTTCTGGTGAGTATGCAGTGCCACAGTGTGACTGACTTTTTGTTAAACCAGCCAGTGCTAGATTGATGTCATGGAGACATCAACATTATACTATTACTGATGACACCAGTAGAAACATACTTGATCACGCGTTCCTCCCATTTCTGGGAAGTCATGATCCTCCTGCCTCAGTTTTCAAAGTGTTGCATCTCTACCTCATGGAAAGTTGAGAGGGCATGGCCAAAACAACACTATATCTGCCCGTTGGTTATATCTTGAGCTCTCCCCGTAGCAGAGTCCTGTCTGTCTTCTATAGGAGCTAGGCCATTACCGTACATACTCTGTGTGTCAGTGACAGACCCGTCCTCCACACAGATATGCATAGTGGGCCAGCCTTTGGGTAGGATGACCATATGGGAAGATTGTCACTTTTCAGCAGCTGGAATATCTATCTGTCTTCCTGGAGACGGGCTTGGTCTGTTTGATGCTGTTAGGGACCATCTGTTTTTCCATGGTTCTCTTTCTGACTCTTGCCTGTTTGTATGTCCCTTTTTTCCTAACAGTTTCCTTTGAATTAAGGTCACGCTGTCGCCCGAGCTAGTTAGCAGTTCTCGATGTCCTGCGTCAGTTTTGAAGTGTTGCTGGTATAGGCATGTGTCACCACATCTCCTCTATCGGATTTGTGTCCAGTTCCCAGCTTTGTTCTATGTTAGGAATAGCGGCTCTCCTTGTGATATGAACAGTAGACGTTCTCTCTTCACCTGTGAAATGTCTTGACCTTTCAATTTTCTTTCTGCCACTTTCTAAAATTTCCATGAATGAAAATAAGTACACATGTCACTGCTCCGACTGTTTTACTTAGGGGTTCTAGCCCTTGTTCCATATGCAGAAGCCTTTCTGCCTCCATTACAAATGCCTCAAGTCAGCCTGTAGTTTCATTGGCTGTGTACAGACTGAAAACTATCGTGGTTTATTTTGAGATATGCCAAGAAATTCAGATGCATTTGTCTTTTTCAGATATCTGTGTAGCTTTTCCAGTGTGTTGGCCTTGACCTGCACCCAGGACTCCTGGGAAAACAGAAGTCATGCTGTCCCCACCCTGTGTTCTAGAATCTACTCACTGCAAAGCCTCCCTCGCAGCTTTCAGCAGAGTGATAGCCTTTTCATCTGAGACAGCACCGGGCTGAGACCCTCCGTCGACTCACACTTGCATTCCCTGGAGGTGACCTGAAGATCTCCTCCTCACTGAGTCATCAGAAGAAACAGCCTAGGAGCTGAACTCGGAGCCATCTCTCCCCCCAAGCCTTCAGAAGGGCCCCACTGGACCTGAGAGCAGCCTTCCAGAAGAGATTGTCCTCAGGAAAGCATTTCCTGCTTCCATGCTGTCCTGAAATCCCTGCTGCCAGTGTGCACACGCTGCTCTTTTAAACTACCTTCACCCACAGTAATCAGGCCACATGTACTGGCGCTGTGCTTTGGAAGCTGCTCTTCTTTGTGGGCAGAAGACTTGTGGAGTAGCTGCTGCTACCAAGCAGGATGGTTTCCCAGGCACCCAGGGCTATAGTCCATCACTCACTAGCTACCTGGAAGAACGTTCTATGCAGATGGGGACACAAATCTAGATTCCTGTGCATGACAAGGACTCAGAAGTCCAAAATGAGGTCCTAACTTCATTTCTTCAACTCCTTTCCAGTTGGAGGCCTAGGCCAGCAGATTGTGTCTGAGGAATGCAAAAATCGATCTGTAGAAATTGATAGGATTAAGGGATCTCTGGTGGATTTATGCCCACATTCAAGCTATACCCTCTGCTCTGCACCCTTGTTGCGGGGGGGGGGGGGGGTCAGGCTTAGCATTTCTAGGTTATGACAGAGATGGCCCATGGTCCAACCTTGCTGCACCCCCCTGATAACTCCTTCTTTCATACAGTGTGTCACTTACTTCTGGGCCTCCCATTCTCCATTTCTCTTCCTGGACAGGAGTCAGGAGCTCTTAGTTTTCTATATACGTGAATCTTGAAGTCTCATTTAAATGGGACTCCAGGTCTATCCACCATGGGTATGGTGTGTGAACCATACAGCTCTTCCAGAGTGATAAAAGTCAAGAGACTCCTAGAATAGAAGGACCAAGCATCCATTGGGTTCAATCACTACTCCCACTACTCCAGACCTCCAGACATTGCCTTATTACCATTAATGCTGGAACATTTGGGCAGGTCCCTGACGTGTCTACAAACTCAGTGGGGTGGAGTTCCCTTTGACCTTCTGATACATCCAGTGCATGGAACTCTGTTGCTCAGATGAACTTGGCTCCAGTCTACTTGACTGCTCTTATCTGTCTGTGGGACACGGTCAAGATACGTGGTCCTTTCCCATTCCCTGGTTTCCTAGGCTCCAGCAGAGGCTGCAGGCACTTTGACTGGTTCCTTCCTGTCTGATAACCTCTGGGGTACAGTGTCCAGCAGAGCTCCAGGTTCTAGGTGAGGCAGGCAATCTGGTTGGATTTTTGACGTCAATGTACAAGAATTTGTGATGACATGTCAGGCCAGCCACTTCTTCTCTTTTTAGCCAAAAATAGGAAGCATGGGAAAGGGGTGATTACAGGGTCTTCAATATCCTTGAGATACCTGGGAGAAAAATGGACTCAGTGGCCTGAAAAGTAGAGTGGTCACTCCACCCAGGAGTGGAGTGCCCTGTGAGCTCTGCTCAGAAAAGATGCCTCCTTTGACTTAAGCCAGCCCCAGGATTCTCTCCCAGTTGTCTTTGTCTGACAGCTCCTGTGTGAGGACATGAGTGATACATTCCAGCATCTTTGGCTAAGGTCAAGAAATAAGTCTGGCTACACTGAACTTATTGAATGAAGGAGTGAGTTATTGTGTGAATGGGTGGGTATGAATAAGTAGCGGGTGAGTGCCTGGATAGCGGGAGAGTGAATGGAGAGGCGGGTGAGTGCCTGGATAGCGGTGGGGGGGGGAGTGAATGGAGAGGCGGGAGAGTGCATGGATAGCGGATCAGTGCCTGGATAGCTGGAGAGTGCATGGATAGCAAGGGAGTGCATGGATAGTTGGAGAGTGCCTGGATAGCGGGTCAGTGCCTGGATAGTGGGAGAAGCTTATGAGGACAGGGCACATTGGGCTCCTCTGTACAGACATGCCCGCCCGGGCACATTGGGCTCCTCTGTACAGACGTGCCCTGGCGGGCTCTGAGCCTTTTGGGGATGTTGTGGTCTCACACAAACCAAGTCCCTGCTATAGAAAAACATCACTGTTCAAGGGGAAAACAGGCATGGATGGTACTAGGGTGACAGGTGGATATAGAGCCAGTCACCCGCTCTGCCTTTGGCCTGCTATGGTGTCCTAGGCAGGTTACTTCACCTCCCTGTGATTCACCTCTGTGTCTATAAAATGGGCTCAGGGAAGAAAGTTTCAGTAGGATTTGATACTGTGTGTTGTTTGAAGTGTGGAGGGAGAATTCCTGGCATTTTGCAAGTGTGTACATGGAGGATTTCTCTGTGCCAGGCACCACTAGCAGCTTCTTGAAACATCAGAGTAGTTCTCTCAATCAGTCTGGAAGGCTGTGGGCAGGCAGCCTGTCATGTTCTGAGCATGACTTTGGCAGCACCCCCTCCCTCCCCCATTAGCTTCACTGACTCTTCTGAGTCCTTGCAGTAAAGTGCTGTCTCAGGGCCTTTGCTCTTGCTGCCTGGCTCATAATCATCTCTGTAGGATTCCTTCAGCTGTACTGTTGAACTAACAGAGTCGTCCCGTGGAACTACCAGCCACCAGCCAGAATGGCCTGTTCCAACCCTTTATCCCTCACCATCTTGCCTGTACATGGCCTGTCCTTTCTCTCCTTTTGTCTGGGTGTCTCTGTCACTGGATACTCTGCCTGGTCACAGAGGGTGCTCTCTGATACTTTAACACTTCCTACACACTCAGGGCACATAATATGTGAGAGATAAAGGAAAATAAACAGTATTGAAAGCTATTTTACTGAGGGATGAACTAGTGGGTCAAGATGGCCAGTCTGGAGTTCCAAGGGACAGAAAGTTCCCTGCAGTTATAGAGCTTTGCTGGGAGGGAGTTGACAGGTCTGGGCGGCCAGAAGAGTAGGCTCAAGACTGAAATTTAGTATTCTGGGAATTGTGCTGAAGACAGCAGGGAGCCCTGAAGGTCTGATGAAGAGCCATTTTGAGACCATACCTCCTCAGGATAGGATGGCTACCTAGGGTGTTAGTCTGGGATACGGGAGATGACAAGGAGTTGGCTCTAGGAGATTGGCCAGAGCAGAGCCTGCAGCAAAGAGTGTTCACATGTTGAGATGCTCACTGGGAGAGGAAGGCCATAGTCAGTGCACTCTGACCCTGCTGGATATAAGACATGAAGTAGGCCTCATTGCTTTACTCTGGACAGTCCCTGGGGCCACCACGTCCTAGGCCCATATGATTCAGGCATGACCCTCTCTGCTTCCCTGCAGAAGGCAGATATCTGATGACAGAACCAGAAAGAGGGCCTGAGGTCCCTGCTCTGTGTCCCTGTGTGTGAGAGGGCAAGAGAGCCAGAGGGAGATGGATGGGCACAGTGGTTCTCCTTGATGGATGAAATCCCCGGCAGGACGAGGGCACTCACCAACCAGAGACGCAGGGGAAGCTTGAGCACAGTTGATTTGGGCTGTGGTGGCAGAGAACTCCGCTCTTTCTGGGAGGGGTGTTCTAACATGCACCTATGTGACCATATCTACCAACAGGACCAAGCAGAGTTCAGGCCATAGTATCATGAGGGAACCAAGGTTTGCAGAGGCAGAAGTGCATTGAGGAAATGTCCAGAAAAGCAAAGCTATTCTCTGTGTTCTCAGCTTCTAGCACAATACATGGATACAGAGGGGAAGAAAAGTTTCAGTTTTTAGAATGCATGAATGAATTCTGTCTCCATTGCTGGATCTGCTGAGTCTGTATTTCCTGTAATGAGTGTGAATCTCCACAGCAATTGTGATGTTCTCTGTGAGGGGCCAGTTCAGTCGAGAGTGCTTCCTGGAGGTGGCATGGAGGGTGGACATGGATTGGTGTTCTGGGTAGTGCTAATTATCACCTTGAATCACTTGAAAAATGGGCCTCTGAAAATGTCTGTGAAGTATTTTCTTCATTATATTAATTGATAGGAGAAGAATCGTCTTAATTGTAGGCAGTACCATTCCTTAGACAAGGGATCCCGGGTTGTATATGTGAAGAAAAGGAACTGAGCAGTAGCTGCGGTCCTTGCTCCCTGCTCCTGATGAAGGATGTGATGTGAGTCACTCCCTCAGGTTCCTGCAACTCTGATGCCCCACTGTGATGAACTGTAGCCTGGAGTGCAGAAGCAAAAGAAACCCTTCCTTCTCTAACGTGCTTTGTCAGGGTTATTATCACAGTACAGGAAAAGAAAGGAAGAAAACTGGTCACCATGCCTAAGGGGCAGGGTCACCTCCAGGACTTGGGTCTGTAAGTGTAAACCTTAGGGAGCCCCAGGTCATTTAGCTTCATGCTGAGTCTTGCCTTGCTCTTTGATCTCCACCTCAGAATCTTGCAATTCAGTTAGTCAGAAGGGCTAGGAAGGAATCTCTAGGCCAGTCTTGACTACACAGGCAGGGGCAAGGATCTTAGTTACTTTTCCATTGCTGTGAAGAGACACCATGAGCAAGGCAATTTATAAAAGGAAGCAGTTAATTGGAGACTTGTTTCTAGTTTCAGAGGCTGAGTCAAGGGTCATCACGGTGGGAGCATGGCATCAAGCAGACAGCTATGGGGCTAGAGCCGAAGCTGAGAGCTTCCTTCTTTTCCACAAGCAGCAGGCAGAGAGGGAAGCTGGGAAAGGCATTGGCTTTTGAAATCTCAAAGTTCTCGCCCAGTGACATACTTCCTTAAACAAGGTCATGCCTCCTAATCCTTGTAGGAGACAGTCCATTAACTAGAGACCAAGCATTCAAATACATGAGCCTATGGGGCCATTCTCATTTGAATCACTACAGAACTGCTACCCACAGGTCACCCACGTAACTCCTTGAATCAGGTAACTAAAGTAGAATGAGATCATGGGAGCTTTGTCAAGTAAGGAACCAAACCCAGGCTGAGGTGCCACGGAGCCAATTCTGGAAATCTGTCTGCACACACAACTATCACCAACACTGGTTTTAGTTATAGCACATTTCCAATCTACCCAGTGTGGATTTGTCCTGTGGGAATCAAGTATAAAACTCAGAGCTCTCCCAGTCACTGTCCCTGGAGGTAATTATTAGACATTTAGCAGTCCATCACTGGCAGGGACTAAGAGAGAAATAAAGCAAGAAGTCCTAGATATGAAGCGTGGTGGGGGAAAAACACAAACAGATACGTGCAGATGCTCAGACATATAGACAAATACTCTCATAATAGCATCCAGACAGGCAAGCAAATGGACTTCCCCACACAGTTCAGACATAGAAACACCCCAAAAGTTCATAAACAGCTTGTACTCCAACACATCCATATACAGACACAGTCCTAAACATGCACAAACTCTCAGACACACACACACACACACAAACAAACATACACACACTCCTTGCTACCTAGATTCTCTGAGATCATGAATTATAGGCTAGTTTTTCTTTGTTTTGCATCTAATATCAACTTATGAGTGAGTACATACCATGTTTGTCTATCTGGGTCTGGGTTACCTCACACAGAATGTTTTTCTTTTCCAAATCTATCTATTTGTATGCAAATTTCAAGATGTCATTGTTTTTTACTCCTGAGTAGTACTCCATTGTATAAATGCACATTTTCTTTATCCATTCTTTGGTTGAGAGGCACCAAGGCTATTTCCAGGTTCTGGCTATTATATTCACTCTGGGGAACCAAGGGGTTTGTAAGTCTACTTACAGAGCAAATGGTGAGGCATGGGTGACTAAAAGCAGCCACACTGGAAGGACTACACACCCAGTATGCATGAAGACTCCTCCACATGTCGTATAGATGGAGTCCTCTCTTCTCATCCTTCCCCAACTATATACTCTAGGCCTGTCAAAAGATCTAGAGGACCCTGAAATTAGGGTGGAATGCATGCAACTAGTTGGGATGGGTGGTTGGGTACTCAGATGAGGGTCTCAGAACCTTCCCCAACCTCTTCTTCCAAAAAGAGAACATCAATGGTCACTGAGTCAGGCTGTGATGGTCTTTGGAGAACAGTCCTAGCTGGACTCCTGAAGATGGCATCAGTTTGGCTGGGCATATAGTACAGTAGCCATCTTCCTTCCCCTTCCTTTGCTTTTTGCCACTGCAAGGGAAGCTTCCCTTAGGAGGTGTTTAGGAAAACACCCTGCTTGACACTGTGTCCCAGAAGGAGGATATATCTCCTGCCTTATCTCTGCTCCAGTGTTTTCCTTATTCTTCTGTCCTATGAAGATAGAGCCCTTGATCAAGGTAGCAATGGGATGGGGAATACTCAGTATTGTACCCCATTTTATTCACAAATGATTCAAGTGGGAATTTCCAGGTAGACAACTTGGAATATCCAAATTCTGCACAGCTGGGAATATCCAGTTGTTTCACAGCTGGGAATATCCAAATGGATAGCTGGGAATATCCAAGGTGCTGCATAGCTAGGAATATCCAGATGCTGCACAAATGCTGCACAAGTGGGAATATCCTGATTCCATGCAGCTAGGAATACCCAGATGCTTCAAGATGGCAATATTCAAATGCTGCAAACTGGGATATCCAGATTGGCAGCTGGGAATATCCAGATACACAACTGGGAATATCCAAATGTACAACTGGGAATATCCAGAAGCTGAACAGCTAGGAATATCCATATGGATAACTGTGAATATTCAGATGGGGGCTGTGAGTATTCAGATGGTACACAGCTGTGGATATCCAGGTGCTACACAGCTGTGAATATCCAGGTTCCACACAGCTGGGAATATACTGATGCTGCACAGCTAGAAATATCCAGATGTTGTACAGCTGGAAATATCTAGTTGCTGCACAGCTGGAAATATTCAGATGCTACACAGCTGGGAATATTCAGATGCTACACAGCTGGGAATATCCAGATTGACTGCTGGAAATATCCAGACACACAACTGGGAATATCCAGACAGGCAGTTGTTAATATTGAGATGCTGCACAGCTGGGAATATCCGTATGGATAGCTGGGAATACAGAAGCTGCACAGCTGTGAATATCTGGATGCTTCACAGCTGGTAATATAAAAATGTGCAGTGGAAAATATTCAAATTGACAACTGGGAACATCCAGATGCTGCACAACTGGGAATGTACAGATTGTCAGCTGGGAATATCCAGATACACAACTGAAATAACTAAATGGACAGCTGTGAATATCCAGATGTTGCACAGTTGTGAACATCCAGAGGTTGCACAGCTCGGAATATCCAAATGTGCAGTTGAGAATATCCAAATGGACAACTGGGAACATCCAGATGCTGCGCAGCTGGGAATATCCAGATACACAACTGAAATAACCAAATGGACAGCTGTAAATATCCAGATGCTGCACAGCTGTGAATATCTGGATGCTGCACAGATGTGAATATTCAGATGCTGCACAGCTGTGATCATCCAGATGTTGCACAGCTGGGAATATCTAGATGCTGCACAGCTGGGAATATTCAGATGGACAGGACATGAAAGAAACTTTCTAGCCTACTAACAAACCCAGATTCCAGCTTGGGCATGGTATAGCCTGGGTGGATCCCATGGTTAGGAACTAAACAAGCCTCTCTTTTGTATGGAGTAAACTGAGGGTCTAGAGTGGCAGGCAGGAGTTCAGAGAGGAGAGAGAGGCTGGCACAGGGAGAGGGCACTTGGAGATTGCTCTCATCTGAAAGACCCTGTAGGGAACCCTTCTGGCTGAGAGAGGCTGACCTTGTAACCTTGTGGGAACATAAAGTCTATGAAATCTAAATCAGAGTATAGCCTGGCAGATGGTATTGCTCTGAGGTATATTGATTCCTCCCATTTTCCCTTCCTGCATGTGAGATGCATCAAGGCCACACTTACCTCTAGGAACATGAGGTCATCTTACTACAAATGGCTCTTGTCACTTTATTTCACAGGGAATGGGGTATACAGTTACTGTGGGGTTGGGAGCAGAAACAGAGAGGAAAACCAATGGGAAGAGTCCTTGAGATAAGATAGGTGACTCTTTGTGATGAACCCAGGGCAGAGAGGATAGGTCCACTGTCTCCAATGGCATAAAATGAATAACAGCAATGAAAGAAATCTGCATACTTACAGGAAAGATGCAATGTTTCCAAGTGTTCAACAAATCCATATGTTGAATCCATGAATGTCGGCTTATCTCATTGATAGCTATTGACTATCAGCCAATCAGCCAGAGTGTCTCCACGTCAGCACTGACTACTTTGAGCACACCAGATAATTTAAGGAAGTTGCATGGCAAATACAGCGGCTTGTTGTCGAAGTGGCAGAAACAACAGCAACTAACAGCAACTAAAGGTGTGGTGCTAGCAAAAAGATTGAAACTAAAGAGCTCCCAGTAGCTTCCAGGTCAAAAATGACCAGGAAGAGGGGCAACAGAGGCAGTCTGAGATGAAAGAAGTAGAAATAAGGTGAGAAAGGAAAAAGTTGTGAAGAGAAATACGAAAATATATACACGGCTGGGATGGCTTAGAGGGAAAAACTATGGGCTCCAATCACTACAAGAGTTCCAGAGAGCTGTCAAGACATAATTCCACCTGATAGTTCAGTTGCACAGAGGGAAATGAGAGCGAGATTGAGTCTCACCTGCCGGTTCAAGTGCAAAAGGGAGCCTCACTAACACGGGAGTTAAATGCACTAGGTAGGCCCACCTTGTTCAGTTGCACCAGAGAGATTCAATTGGAATTGGGAGTGTACCAAGGTGACGTATGTGATTGCAGAACCACCATGGAATGTCACTTAAGAAACCTTAAATGAAGGATGTCTCAGCTGCAAGTACAGGTGGACAGGAGAGTTTTCCTTCACAGAACAGGTGCTATGGTGATTTCTTCTGTGAAGTCCAGACACATCTAGGAAGAATGTATGCATCAGAATATCTCACCTGAAAGTGAACTCACAATGGGAAATCTTACCTGACAGTGCACATGCCCCAGAGAATATCACCTGAAGTGAAGGTGACTGGGAAGATTCACAGGGAAGGACATGAAGAGAAGGGAGAGTGATGTGGAAGGCCTGTGTTACTAGCAAGCCTCAGCTGCTCCTCTAGTTACACCAAGGGGACTTGCCTGGAAGGGTAGGTACATACACCAGTCTCCCGTGGCAGGTTAAGTATACAAGGTACTCTAATTGTTGACTTCAAGTGCAAAATACTGATTCACCAGATTGCAGGTATTTCAGGGAGACTTTAAGTGCAGGTAAGTACTGTTGGACATGCACTTACCTGATAGTGCAGTTTTACCAAATAAACTCACCTGGTGTAATGGTTAGTGTTGTCAAATTGACAAGATCTGGAATAACCTGGAAAAGATGACTCTGAGCATGCTTGTTGACAGGTTTCTGACCTGCCTGGTCCCACAGCCAATCAGTCCCAAAGAAACATACAGAGGCTTACATTAATTATAAACTGGTTGGCCTATTATAATGCTCAGGCTTCTTATTAACTCTTATGACTTATGTTAACCCATAATTCTTGTCTGTGTTAGCCACGTGGCTTGGTATCTTTTATCAGTGAGGTATTCTCATCTTGCTTCCTCTGTGTCTGGCTTCCTCTGTGATGGTTGCAGACTGACTCTTTTCCCTTCCCCAAATTCTCCTGTTCCCATTGCCCCACCTCTACTTCCCGCCTGATCATTCTGCATATACTTCCTGCCTGGCTACTGGCCAATCAGCATTTTATTGAAACAATACAAGACCATTGTCCCATAGCACATGCTGGTGGGGAATTGTCTTGATTACATTAGTTGAGGTGGGAAGACTTGTCTTCATTGTGGGCAGGACCGTTACCTAGACAGGAGGCCCTGAACAGTATAAGAGTGAGAAAAGGGAGGTGATCACTTGTATGCATATAGTAATCAGTCTTCTTCTTCAAGTTCATGCTGCTGCCATTCCTCTGTCATATTGAACACCAACCTCGAGCTGTGAGCTGAATAAAGCCTTTCTTCCTGAAGTTACTTATGTCAGAGTATTTTAACACAGTAACCAGGAAAAATCCTAAACAACTGGCAATTCAAGGTCAATAGGAAATCTCACTTGGAAGTGCAGGTTCTCTGTGGATTCTCACAACTGTGAAATACAGTTGCTCTAGAGACTAGGTAAACCAAAAAGAATCATCCAAATACTGGTTCTACAGGAAGATACAAGTGGAAGTGAAGCTTCACCAAAAAGACCTGCCTCGAAGGGCAGTGAAGCTCAATAGATAGTATTACAGCAGAGGCAGCACATTATTGGACCTGGAAGATATAGCTTATCAGGGAGGATTGCCTGGGAATACAGGTACAACAAGGATAGTCACCTGAAAGTGCAGGTGACCCAAAGAATCTCACTTTATATTTCAGTTGCACCGGGAAACTTACAGGTGAAGGAGGAAGTCTCACCCAGGAGTAAAACTGAGAGTATCACATCAGAGGTACAGATGAGCCAGATCCTCTAACCTCTTTGTACAAGTTTCAAGCAACTCTGACCTGGAAATGTAGGCATGTGTTGGAGATTCTGACCTAGAAAGATGGGCATCAGTGGTTACCAACCGGAAGCACTATCGCACCTTCAAGTCACACCTAGAAATGCTGGTATTTGTCAGTGACCATGAGCCATTGCGACCTTTCCAGCAGTTCTTGGGACACATACAAATTTGCTGGAAAGTTTAGGTTTTTTTTAACAAAAAATACCCAAATGAAAGAGCTCTGGGACAAGAGACACTAGTCAGGGTGTGCACATGCACCAGGCAGAGGCAGATTCATCCACAAGGTCAGCTCTATCATGAAGGGTCAGTAGAGGAGGAGCAGGGATACAAAACTGAGCATGAAGGTATATCTGAACTGAAGATTCAGGCACATCATGGTCTCTCCTGGGAGTCTGGATGAAAGAGGAAGTCCCACCTGAGAGTTAAGTTGCACCAGAAAGTGATATCGTGCTCTATAACTCCATCCAGGACACTGTATTGGAAGTCCAGGTACAAAATTGAGACTCGCCAAGAAGAGCAAGCTGATCTGGGGAATCTCACCATGAAGTACCCATACACTAAACGGTTTTTCTCAAAAGTGCAAATACCCAGTGAGTCTTTCGACGAAGCATTGCAATCCCCCCAAGTAAGACTCACCTGGAAGTTCAGATACACTAGGAAGTCTCACTTGGATGACCAGATGAAACACGGCATCTCATCTGCTACCCATGTGCATCAGGGAACCTGACTTAGTGTTTTAGGACCAGAAACATCTGCCTTCAGAGTGAAAGTGTACCAGGAAGTCTGTATTGGAATTTCAGGTAGAACAGCATCCTGTGGTCACTGTCTGCTTGGAACTCACTGATGGGCAGGATGTGCTAAATAAAAGGAGAAGCAAGGGTTTATTTTGCACTGTGGACAGGCAGGGTGCAAAGACCATTCCTAGGATAGGGCAATGGCCCAGCAGCCATTGGGAGGATGATGCCTCTAGCTTTGTGCGGATTGAAGCTGGATACTCTGAAATTCTACAGGGACACCTCCAATTGGCCCCCAGTTGTATAATTCTTAAGGTCAAGAACAAGCCAAACTTACAATGAAAGCAGTTTCCAAGTTAGCATTTTCATAGCCATGGGAGAATCTGGGCTAGACCACGGACCAGAATCAAAATCCAGACACATGGATTCGAAAGGCATACAGAGGGAAGAGGCTATACAAACATCTCTCTAAGGGCCCAGGCTGGTATGGGGGTTGTGCAAAAAGAAGACCGGGATAAACAGAATGGGAGGATAAAAGTAAATGCCTGGGGTGTGTGGGAAGTGTCTCAAAAGTGCTGACCACAGATTGTTATAACTAGATGCCTTCCCCGGCCCTGGCCAGGTGCCAAGAGGTGTCAGTTGAGTGAAAGCAGATAGATTCTTTGGAGAAACGTAGAAAAAAAAAAAGAAAAAAGAATTTAAAAAAAAAAAAACCCTGGACCTCCAGAAACAGCTAGTAACCTGAAAGGGAAACAGAAAAAAGAAGCCTGACTACCCCAGTGAGATCAGAGGATCCTATCTCAGAGACACCTAGGATCCCTTTGGAGAGGCTAGGCGAGAAGCTGAAAAGGACCCAAGACCCTTCCAGAACTCTAATACTTGACCATCTATGGAAACCAGGCCTGAAAAGACCACCTCAGAGGAAAACCACTGTTATGTTCACTTTGTCTACTCTACCATATATCTGGCAGTGAGGCCCCACTTCAGGGAGGAGGGAGGGTAATGGTTGTCCACAGAAAGCCCTTGACCCTGGATGCAGATGTAGGATGTCTGTCATAGGCTGTCTCCTGGCTCCTCATCCTGCCATGACAATATCCTCTATTAGCAGGTCATGGGAGCTTATAGAATGATCCAGTTGGATACATAGAAAGTGTCCAGCAATCTCATTTCTAAGCTATAGGAAAGACAACATAAAGATGTAGCAAATGAATGAAAGGGACAAGTGACCGAAAGTTCTATGCCGGTGGATAAGGGGAAGTGGATGGGAAAATCTGAGCATTCTCTGATTCTTATGATGCCACAGCAATAAAACACACTGGTGTCAGAAATAAGTTCCCTCCAAGGGAGACCTTGGAAACAAAGCTAGGCTGAGAGCTGGCATCCCTGGAGACCACCTCTCAGCCACATGTTTCTTATCTTCTTTTCTAGTCTTTAAAAATCCAAGGAAAAGATTGAAAGACCAAGCTGGGAAGCAGTCCCAGGAATTGTCACATACGGATGATGAGACCCAGCCTGGAGACACAGTCAGTGCTGCTGAACACTCATTGTGGAGCCCAGCAGCCAAATGAAAAGTACAGAAAGTTCCAGGGAGATGGAGCACATGGAAACAAGCAGACTTACAAAAGCATTTTTTTTTTACATTGTGGGCCAAACTTTGTCAGAAAAGCCCAGAGTCTCTCATCCTAACAGTGGAACCTCATTGTATCATGTTCCCAGCGAGGCAAGAGCAGGAAAAATCCCCATCAGTAAAAGGACAGGAACATGCAGATATCAGGGGGAGGTGATAACGATGGGGCACTGTGTGTTTAATATTAGAAGAGCACATCTGTACTTCATTGTATAGGAAGGAATCTGTTCATGCACACATCAAATGGGTTGTAGCCTCCCAACACACACACACACACACACACACACACGTGCGCGCACAACGCCCCAAATGTTTTTATCAGGCCTTTGTGGGTACCAGGAATACAAATACACACACACACACACACACACACACACACACACACACACACACACACTTGAAAAGGGATGCAAGACTCCTTGGCCTTGGTGTTTTCAAACCCTTCCCTGCTACACCAAGAGAGATGATGATACTGATACTGGAGAAGCACATCACAGAAACAACAGACAAAAGCCACAGGTCAGAAGAAGTCACTGCACTTTAAATCAGTTTCCTTTGTTCTGGTTCCCTGTGAAAATGCTAATGAGAAAAGAGTTGAAAGGCCCATAGATTTCAGTCTTGTTGCAGATTGTCAGCTCTCTGACTAAATTACAGTTTAAGGAACCAATTCCTAGTTTCTGCCTTGGTGATAGGCAGCCGGGGTGCTTACAGTAACAGGATAGCACAGTAACGCCAAGGCATGCTGTACACAATATCAAGGGGATATTGTTGCTCATTTAGATTTCTACACAAATAACACCATGTGGACTGCCTGCAGACGTACCAGCTTCCTTCCGCAGTGCCTGGAGCCTTCGTGAAAGTTGTGCTGCCCATTATTTGTAATGACCAGAACCTGGAAACAACCTAGATGCCCCTCAGCTGAAGAATGGATAAAGAAAAGGTGGCACATTTACACATTGGAGTACTACTCAGTGGTAAAAAAAAATGACATCTTGAAATTTGCATGCAAATGGATGGAACTAGAAAAAAATCCTGAGTGAGATAACCCAGACCCAGAAAGTTGAACATGGTATGTACTCACTCACTCATAAGTGGGTACTAGCTGAAAAACAAAGGATATTGAGCCTATAGTCCACGACCCCAGCGAAGCTAAGTAACAAGGAGAATCCTAAGAAAAACATACACAGGTCCACCAGGAAAGTCAATATAAACAAGATCACCTGACAAAATTGGTAACATAGTGGTCGGGGGAGAAGGGACGGTAGAAAGGAAAGAGAAGTGGAGAAGGGGAGGGGTAGGAAAACTTGAGGGAATGGGATAGACGAGATGGAAGAAGGACAGAGATGAGAGCAAGTGAAGAGAGGTAGCCACTGTGGGGCTAGCAAGAAACATGGCTCTAGAGAAATTGTCAAGAATCCACAAGGATGACCCCAGCTAAGACCCTAAGCAATAGAAAAGAGGGTACCTGAGCTGACCTTGCCCTGTACACAGACTGATGAATTTTTTCAATATCATCATAGAATCTTCATCCAGAAAGTGATGGAAACAGAGGCAGAGACCCGCATTGGAGCACTGGACTGAGCTCCCAAGGTCCAGTTGAAGAGTGAGAGAAATGAGAACATGAGCAAAGAGGTCATGACCATTATAAGGACACCCACTGAAACAGTTTACCCGAGTTAATGGGAGTTCACCAACTCTAGCCAGACAGGGAAGGAAACAGCATAGGTCCAAACTAGTCCCTCTGAATGTGGGTGACAGTTGTATGGATGGGGTAGACTGAAGGGCCACTGGCACTAGCACCAGGTTTTATCCCTACTGCATGTACTGGCTTTTTTGGAAACTATTCTATTTGGATGGATGCCTTGCTCAGCCTAGATATAGTAGGAAGGGTCTTGGACCTTCCCCAAAGCAATGTGCCTTACCCTCTCTGAGGAGTGGATGGGGGTGGGGTGGGGGAGTAGGAGGAGAGAAGGGGAAGAAGAGAGGGAGTGGGAACTGGGATTGGTATGCAAAATGAAAAAATAGTTTGTTTTCTTGTTTAAAAAATAAAAGAAAAAATTATTAAAAAAGAAAGTTGTGCTGCCTTGAAAGAAAGCCCAGGAAGATGAAGTGTAGGTCAGGGCAGCAGAGATAGCCCAGTCCAGGAACACTAAGCAATGGCTCTAAGCACTGAGGGGTGAGGTGAACATGGGTCTCCTGTAGAGCAGTTGAATATGAGAAGTTCAGGTCAAAACAATAGGTTTTTTTTTAACTAGGGAGTAGTGTGTGTCACCTACAGAGGCATTAGGAATACCCCTAATTTGTATCCCAATTGAAGGGCTGGTGGAAGCCTGGCAATGGTGGTGCTTGCCTTAAACCCCCAGCACTCAGAAGGCCGAGGCAGGAGAATCACTGAGTTCAAGTTCAAGGTGGGAAGGAAGGAAGGAAGGAAGAAGAAAGCGCTTGTGGGACCAGCCCTTGTCCTGAGGTGTCCAATGGGATGCTATCTCCAGGTGGTACCGACACTAAGGCAAGTCCCTGGGAGGACAGCTCTTCCCACCCATCTAGCTGATTGTGGTGAACAGAAACCCACTGTTTCACAGCCAGGACAGGACTGTGAAAGGCAGCTTTTTAATTTCTCTCTGACTACTATCAGGACCTATGTTTCTTCACCATAACAAGAGACAGTCTTAGTGCCCTTCCTCACCTACCCCTTCACCTCAGCCATCATCTGATTTTTTGGCTTCCTCTTCCATCATGGTTTTAGGAGCCTGGCCCTTGAGTCTATTTTTCTTTGGGCTAAGAGAAACATGTGTTTTAGATTTCTGGAAACATATTTGCAGAATGATTTTACAGTTTGTTCTTTAAAATTATCTCAAGTTATGGAATGTAGAAATCAGCCAATGCAAGTCCGAGGAGGACCTCATAAGCCCTCCCTAACTCCCTGTGACTAGTCCCCCTCCTTGGCCTCTAAGGTAGTTCTGAGCAAGCATCCAGTTAGGTTAGGGCATGCTTGGTCAGGAAACAAGGATGGACATCTTATTTCAGTTTTTGCTGTGGCCCAGTTTCATTCTTGTTGTCTGAGCAGAGTTGCTGAAGATCATTCTGAGAATAACTAAATTGGAAAGCGCACACACATGCTGTCCAGCAGCACATGTCTCCATACAACATCTAAGAGCAATACCCCCAGAACCTTCAGCCATGGCAAAGGGTCCTACCACTACATTGAACTCCTATGTAGCCTGAAACAAAGGATTGGCCTTTCTGAACCAAGTTTCATCAGTAGTGAGCACAGACTGGTGTTGAGAATGACATGAGATAAAGAATGTGCTTAGCACAATTTCAAGCATACAGCGAAGAGCCCAGAAATGGACTCTGGATTACAAGATAACTGGATCAAGACCCATTTCATTCATTGACAAAGCGGTCTAAACTGAGAATGCCATGTTTCTTCTTCACTTGGCCTCAGTCAACAGAAGAAGCAACTCTGGAATATCCTAGTAATATGAGCACTCTGGAGGGCTGAAAGAGCCTTCAACAGCACATAGCTTTGGTGACAACAGGATTCTCTTACCTCTTAGCCAGTGTATTCCTCGAGGAGTCAACACTGGCTTGTGCTGTAACAGGCAAAGCACTGTCTCAAAAACAGTAAAGAATGAACCAGCCCTAATAAACATGGGGTGAATGATGATGGTTCTCTCTGTCTCTCTGTCTCTCTGTCTCTCTCTCTCTCTGTCTCTCTCTCTCTCTCTCTCTCTCTCTCTCTCTCTCTCTCTCTCTCTCTCTCTCTCTTGACTGGCATGATATCCTTGAGCCTCTAAATGTCCCTGGAAGCAGGTGCTTTCAATTCATCTGACCTCTGCCAAGTCATCCCATTTGGCCCAGGAAGGTATGGAATGGGACTTCTACCTAAGTGGAGACCCTGACCTACCAGGTATAACTTTTGATAGCATTGTGTGCTGTGGGGATTGGTAACTCTGTCAGTGACAGCTAAATCCATGGGGATGCTGCCACGTGAATCTCAGAACCTTCTAGACAGAGGCAACTTGTTAGAATTTCATTACTTAAAGCTAATTAATTAGACTAAGAGAGCATGTTCCAGCATGCATCACATTTCTAAGATAAGATATCAAATAACTAAGTAATTGGCTAGTTTCTGACTTGGGTATGTGTGTAAAGGTACACTTTTCTGATCTGGTCAATAGCCCCAAAGATGGGTGTGACCACAGCTGTCCAGACAGTGGAGCTATAACTGTGATCTTATGTTAAAGCCCTGGCCAGAGAGAAGATATTCACATGGAGACACTTGTGCCCTTCACATCATCTGTCAAATTGTCACCTTTTGTTCACTGCATAGTTTAACACATTAGGGATAACTTCACTAGACTTTATTGACTCCCCATCGGAGCCCATACCCACAGAGAGGAGTGGATGGGAGGTGGACCGGAAGAGGGATGAGAGTAACAGGAGGAAGGGTTGGAGGGAGAATTGTGGTTTGGATGTAAAATGAAATTGAAAAAATACATTAATTAAAAAAAATAAAAATAACTTCAGGGAGCATCAAAATGTATTGGTGTTACATCAAAAAATGGAAAAAGAAATCTGACACTTTTTGCAAGCCCAAATTTGAATTGCCCACTTTTCTTTCTCAGAATCTTCTTTCTGTAGTTTGTGATTACTGGTCTATCTGTAGTTTGTTTGTTACCTGACACACATGCATGCTAGTGTACACATGGGGATGCATGTGCATGTGGTATGTTTGATGTCTATCGTTCTGGTCCCTAATAAATGGCTTTGTTCTGTATTTATTGAACAGCACAGAAATCATAGCACCTGAAATAAACCTTTAATAGAGTCTGAGAATAGAAATCTTTAATAGAGTTTCACAAGGGAAGTTGTTATTTTATGACTCAGCAACACTCAATACTGCAAATAGGCATTATCAAACTATATCTGCATGCTGTTTCCAGCATTCATGGTGGATGACCTGTTGAAATATTACCATGATGCATACGTACACATACTATTCTGAGTCAGGGGCATGGAAACATGCATTAAAAAGATTAAAGTATACATTGCCTAAAAAAGCTGATAGCACAAGAAATGGAAGGCATAGTAATGTTGGTTACATTGTTCTCTAAAAGGCAGATTAAACTTAAACAGGCTGAGTATGCACCAGAATGCTTCAGGGACCAACTCGTCTTTAGAAATTAGTGACTTGTGGGATTACATATAGAAAATACTAGACTAGATTCTGGAATCAGAAAAAATGAAAGCATAAGAGCATTAACCATTATTATGAGAAAGGTTACTGCTAATGCAAATTAAAACTAAATCATAACAATGCCAGAAAAAGATAATATGTTAAAAAATTCCAAGGGATTTACCATTTAGGTCATAAGGTATATTTATTGGTAGGGGAAATTAATGTACATAAAAAAGAGGAAGAAAGCATAAAGGAATTTTATTTTTTTAAAAAATGAAGCCCAAAGTAACTGTTTAGATTTCAATCATTTTTCTTTTTATGTCTACAAATGGTTTTTGGTTGTCTGTTGGTGTAGGAGTTCCTTCTGTTTATGCTTTGCTTTCATTGGCTAATAAATAAAGAAACTGATAGGCCAGAACTTAGGTAGGCAAAGTAGACAGAACTGAATGCTCAGAAGAAGGGCAGAGTGGCAGATGCCATGGATCTCCTGCTTGAGGCTGATGCTGGTTAGAATCTTGCCAGTAAGCGACAGTCACATGGCATTACACAGATTAATAGAAATGGGTTAAATTAAGATGTAAGAATTAGCCAATAAGAAGTTAGAGCTAATGGACCAGGCAGCGTTTTAATTAATACAGTTTCTGTGTGATTGTTTCGGGTGTAAGCTAGCTGGGTGGCTGGGATGACAAGCAGCCCGCTCCTCCTGTTACAGTATGTAAGTTTACCACATGTGTTCAGTGTCCATATGTAAGCACACCATTTGCATTCAGTGTCTGTGGAGGCCAGAAGAAGGTGTCAGATCTCTTGGAACTGGAACTATAGTTGATTGTGTGTCATCGTGTCATTGTTGAGAACTGAACCCAGGTCCTTTACAAGAGCAGTACGTATTTATAAGCAGTAATCCATCTCTCCAGCCCTGCATTTTAATTTCTTCTTTTTTAATTAATTTATTTATTTATTAAAAAATTCCACCTCCTCCCCGCCTCCCTTTTCCCTCCCCCTCCCCACCTCCCCCTCCCTCTCTAGTCCTAAGAGCAGTCAGGGTTCCCTGCCCCGTGGGAAGTCCAAGGTCCTCCCCCCTTCATCCAGGTCTATAAAGGTGAGCATCCAAATAAACCAGGCTCCCACAAAGTCAGTCCATGCAGTAGAATCAAAACCCAGTGCCTTTGTCCTTGGCTTCTCAGTCAGCCTTCCTTGCCAGCCACATTCAGAGTGTCCAGTTTGATCACATGCTCCATCACTCCCAGTCCAGCTGGCCTTGGTGAGCTCCCATTAGATTTGTCCCACCGTCTCAGTGGCTGGATGCACCCCTCGTGGTCCTGACTTCCTTGCTCATGTTCTCCCTCCTTCTGCTCCTCATTTGGACCTTGGGAGCTAAGTCCAGTGCTCTAGTGTGGATGCATTTTAATTTCTTAACAAATATTAAATTATGACTATCTTTTAAAAGTCAGTCATGGAATGGTAAAGGTGTTATCTGTCTACTAAGCTATTATAAAAGGGTATAGAAATTTGTGGACAGAAAAAGACAAAACTGAGCTTTTCATCAACAAGGAAAATCAGAGGGAAGAAGGAAGGGTGAAAGAAGAAAGGAGATAGGTGCCCTCCTAAAGCTCAATTCAAACAAAACTGATAGGGTTATTTAAATAGAGATTTAATATTATTGGACAAGAACTGCTTGCAGGCAGGTCCAACCTGTGGTCTACTGGGGATGTCTGCAGCTGAGGAGAGCTATAAATGCAGTCCCATATAAAACATCAAACTTACCAAAACACTATGAGATTTGTTCTTATCATTTGGTTATATGGTTCTTAAGCATAAACTTTGTGGATGACAGTGTCTATATTGGCATGCCAAAGGTTGGGCACACCTGTAAATCTAAGATCTTTCAGCTTATAAGAGACATCAGAAGACAAAACAAGCAAACAGAAAACAGCATTTCACAACTTCTATTTTTTTGTCTTTCGTTCTTGGATATTTCCTGAGTCCTGGAGAAGGAAGAGGTTAAGACAGATGTCCTATTTACAGCTGAGCATTCTCAGTCACTTTCTTCTCAACACTACCTACTGCAATAAGAAGCTTCTCCGACTATGGTTGAAAGATGCATCAAACAGTGAATATAAGCATAAATATAAATATTCAAAAGCAGCTTGATGACATGACTAGACAAGACACAGCTGTTACACATGTGAACTCACAGCAGCTGTCATTACCTGTATAGTACCTGTGCAAGATCAAGCCAATCAATAATCCAACATGTTTGGTGGAAGGGCTCCTGGTGTCCTGAAGACACTACTAGCAGTTGATGAATGCTGTGGAAGAGTCACTTTTTTGGAGGAGTGGTAGGTTCCCCATTCCCCAGTTGGTGATCCATAAACACGCATGTATAGGCAGCAACAGTAAATGGATTCAGTTTTGTAACAGAATGAGGTTGGGAGACTGATGTGTTGGGAGGACTGGGAGAAAATGGAGGAGGGGATATAATCAAGATGCACTATATACATGTATGGAAATTTCAAAGGATACAAGTATTTAAAACATTCAAATAAGAAGAAAGATATGAGACAGATGGGGTGTTATCACATGCCTTTAATCTCAACACTCAGGAGGCAAAGGCAAGTGAATATTTGTGAGCTCTAAACAAGCCTGCTCTATATGAGGAGTTCTAG
This sequence comes from Myodes glareolus, assembly GCF_982192425.1. NCBI lineage: Eukaryota > Metazoa > Chordata > Mammalia > Rodentia > Cricetidae > Myodes > Myodes glareolus. Next base: position 54,224,473 of record NC_142053.1, read on the forward strand.
TAGGCCAGGGCTATTTGGTGAGACCCTGTCTCAAAAAGAAAAACAACACAGATATAAATTTAAAATAATAGAACATAAATTTTTTAATGAACATGATTTAAAAGTACAGATTAGAATAGAAACTAAGAACAATTAAACTGGAAGTTTATATAATAAAATATAGATTCATTAATGACAAAAAATAACCAGAAACACATTTACTAGTACATTGGGAGTCATGAGAGTCATACTGTGCGGTCCATTTGGCAATTAGCATCTGTGAGCTAAGAACAGAAGTGATACAGAGAAAGACAAGGAGATAGAGAGACAAAGACAGACACAGGCAGAACAGAGACAGACTATACATAAAAGGAAAGAGAGGGAAGGATTGAGTGCTTTACTGACAGAAAGGAAAGAGGCTCCTTAAGAATAGTGTGATAACTAGATGGAATCCTAAATCTGAAAGAAGTGGGCACAAGCCCCCACCACTAACTCAGAACTACAAACTACATTTAATGGCAGGCTACATGTCAAACAGTAGATGGCCAACAGCAAAGGAACTCAGTGACACCTTTGGAGGTTCCTTGTCTCATAATGTCTTGTTAGAACTTTTTTAAAAAGCTTATTATTTTTTAAACTTCTAAACTCTTTTTTATCCTATGAGTCCTTTGTGTATCTATCATGACTTCCTGTTAGTGCTTTTATGGGATTCTTGAGTGTGCAAACGTGTTGGTCTCTGATTCTTGTGCTTCTGTTGGGATCCTTTTGTTGGGCTGTCTTGTTCAATTCTGATGTGCGATTTTTGTTTTGTCTCATTATATTTTATTTTATTGTTATCCCATAGAAATCTACTTGTTTATTTTCTAATGAGAGACAGAATGGGGGTAGATCCAGATAGGCAGGGAGGTGAGAAGAACCTTGGAGGAGTAGAGGGAGAGGAAAACATAATCAGAATATATTATGAGAGAAAAAAATCTATTTTTAATAAAAGGAAAAATTTTTAGAAAAAAGAATAGAGTAACAAGATGGGCAGAAGTGGCACTTGTGACATCTCCTTGGCACAAGTGCCAAGGAGATGTCACAAGTGCAATAACATATTTATAATATTTAAGTGTAAAGTAAATCTCAATAAATATTGTTTAAAATTTATATGATCTGTTATATGGTACAGTGAAGCCACAAATAATAAATTTATACAAAAATGAGCTAGGCACTTAGAAATGTAAAAACTTTAGAAGTACTAAAAGCATACTAATAGTAATAAAATCAACATAAAAAGGTTCGATTGCAAAACAGAGGCAATGGCACCAAAACTGTAATCATCCATCTATGATGCCAGCAGCTAATGCACTTTTCCAAAGTAATATTAAACAGTTTAGACACTATATCATTCCCTCCAAGATTATAGAAATCATGGAAGATGGGGATGGAAAATGTGTAAGAGTCAGATTATGAACAGGTATGCAGCAAATTGATGTCTTCTGGACATGATATGAGCATTGTGTTTATGTGCTCATGGCAGCTGTGGTTGTCTGCAAAAGATTTGGTTTGTTAACATTTCATGGTGAATACAGTGGAGAGCTCACAAGCCCTTCCTTCATGAAAGACTATTAGCAGCTAGTGGCTGTTGGTAGGGGAAGTGTAATTTTCCTTGGTGATATAACCACTAGTAATGTGTTCTTGCTCCAATTAAAAAAACCCTCCACCCAGAATCAGACAAGAAACTCAAAATTCAGTGTGTCACATACAAAAAGAGCATGAAAGCAGAAGAAAGAGGGATTTGTTTGGAAGAAGGGTTCTAGCTAGATGGGGGGCTTAGAGATGGAGGGGCTAGAGATGGGGACCTAGTGTTGGGGAGGCTAGAGATGGAGGGGCTAGAGATGGAGGGAGATGAGAGGATATAATGGAGTTGAAAATAATTTAAATTAATTACATAAATATAGGAATTTGCCAAATAACAGAAAGGGGAATTAAAAGTAGACAGACTTCTGGGAAAGATTAGAAGCTGCCTCTGTGCAACCAAACCAGAAATAAAAGTCATTTTTGATAACAGAGAAAGGACTATATGACAAAAGAAAAAGGAAAAACAGACAGACAGGATTTTCTCCATTGGGAAAGCAGACAAGCCAGTATTCAGCTGCTTGCAACAGGTCAATGTCAGTGGTAACTGCCAGGGAGGTGCCCTTTCCTCTAGAAGATAGGTATCATGGGAGCAGGATGCTGGATGAAGATTGTCTGAGCTGTAGAGATGTAGAGCACCTGGATAAATGTATGTGGAGAGACATCCAGAGTAGTTCAGGCTGTAGAGGTGGAAGCAGACGTGTAGCAGGGTAGCCTGGACCCACTATTCTTCTTTGGCACTCTAAGATTGACTGATGAAGAGGCATCATGTCTGCATGAACAAGCCCCACAGGAATGTGGGAAGTGTACTACTGGTTAGGGTAGTCTCTGGCAGGTCTGGATGAAAACAGTAAGCACAAGTATGTGGGTCTAACACATTCCCCGAGAACCTCAAAAAGTGTCTCCCTTGTGGAAAGAATGATTCCACAAGCATCAGAGATGGTTTTGTAACAAGAAGGCAGAAGGCCTCAGATAAGCACAAAGTGACTTTCCCACATTGGGATGTTCTCTTCTGGACCTTATCAGAAACACAAATGAAGCACGCAAGTGTCTTCTGCAATGCAACGCTGGCCTGCTGTCAGATCTTTGTATCAGAGACTGCAGTCTGCTTCACCCCTAAATAATAGTGGAGGGCACAATCCAAACAAAGAGCACTCACCGGGGGGACTCACATAAAATGAAACAGATGCATAAAAAAGTTGAAGAAGAGAGAAAAGGGGGAAAAAACCCTCAGAAGCCTCTTGGTTCTGGAAAGTAAAGATAATGAGGTAGCTGAAATATAAGAAAAATATTTCAGAATCTTACTTTTTATAAAAAAGACTAGTTCGAGGGTGGGGGGCAGGCAAAGCAAGGAAAGTGGTTAGTGGTTAAAAGTACTTGTTGCTTTTACAGAGGACCAGGTTTGGTTCCTAGCACCCACATGATGGCTTACAACCATCTTAAACTCCATTTCTTGAGTATCTGATGCTCTCTTCTGACTTTCAGTGGCACAGGTATGTACATTGTATACATTCATGCATTCATTGACATAAAATAGAATAAATAAAAATGTAATATAAAAACCATATTGAGAACTCTAATAAGCAGGTAAAGTAAAAAGACTAAACCAGGCCCTAGACAAAAAAATTCAGCAAAATGGAAGAAAAGGGCATTAATTCACAGAAGTCCAAAAGTATGGAGAAAAAGTCAGCAAGAAAAGTAAAAAAAAAAAAAAAAAAGCAAAAAGCATGAAACAGAAATGTTGGAAATGAAGCAATCAAATAAGAATTACAGTGGAAACCATTAACAGGAAAGAGCAAAGTGGACAAATTTCAGGAACTGAGGATAAATTCAGACAATAACCCATTCAGACATTTTCCTATTTTGCTTTTTGTTGCTATAACAAAACAATATAATCAAAGCCAACTGGGGAAAAAGGGGTATATATTTGGCTTGCAGGGCTTACTTAGCCCATTATGAAGGGATGCCAAGGTAGGGCCTTGGAAAGGGGACCTGAAACAATGGTGGTGGCGGAACACTGCTTTTACTGGTTTCCTTGCTTCCCCTGTTCTGCCTAACATGCTTTCTTACCCAACTCAGGACTACCTTCCCGGGGGAGGGAGGGCGCACCCACGTTTGAATGCGTCCTCCCACATCAATCATCAATCAAGAAATGCCTGCCAGACAGATGTGGCCACAAGCCAGTTTATGGAGATAAGTCCTTGATTGAGGTTCTCTTTTCCAGGGCATCTTTAATGTGTTTCCTGTTGACCCAAAACAACTAATCAGCACATAGACATGTAAAGAAAAAGGAATGATTATGACCCAAAACTCCAATAACTTTCCTTGTGTTTGATTGTGATTTGAGACATAATCAAAATACCATAACTACAAATGCACGTGACAAATGTACGAGCAGAGATGTTGATTAAAGGCATAATTTATTCAGTAAAATTGCAAGAGAAAATTTCCTAACATAGCAATAGAAATGGATATTTAAACACAAGAGAAATTTGGAATCCTAAACCGATACATCCAGAAAACGTCTCCACAGAACAGCATACTATTGTATAATATCATAATGTGGTATAAAAATACTTAGAAAGTAAGTATTAAAAGCACTAAGGGAGAAATCTTAACCCACAGGCAAAAGAAAATATATCCAAATAATACCAGATGTCTCATCAGCAGCCCTAAAACCTGGGAAGTGTGAAATGATAAGATTTTAAAGTCTTCGAAGGAAATAGCGGCCAAAAAAAATCCCTACACCTGGCACAGTTGTCAAGGTTTTTGTCTGCCCTCCCCGGCCAGCAACTCTGCCTTCTTTCTGGAAAGAAACTTGCCACACTGACTGTCCATTTCAAAAAGAAAACTACATAGCCACTCATCCCCATATGCTGGAGCCAGGCATCCTCCACTTTGAGTTCCGTCCCGGGAGGGCCCCACAAAGGCTGTTGGTCTATGAAATGTATCCAGAGTTGGCTGATACAAGGCCGTGCTCTCCCCATGACCTCCAGGCATTGACTTTCCAAGAAGCCTATAATTTTGGATCACAGCCAAGCCCAGGACTTGTTCATTTGTGGCTCACTTGTTTCCATGTGGCTGAGCCCATTCAAGCTCCAGGACAGGTACTTTTTGTTCAAGGTCATGAAAGAGACAGCTGCTGATAATTATGCCACCTCATGTCAGAAAGAGAAGATTGGGGTTCATCCGAGGGGAGTAAGAAACTGTCAGCAAGCACTATGGATTCAAAAGATGAAGAGAAGGCTGAAGGCTTATAGTCCTCTCGAAAACTGATAAAGCTATTGTCCGGGAAGGAAACAAGTCAGGCCTGAATCTGGATGGCAGAGAATAGTTAAGAAAGAACAGCGGGAGGTCCTGGGAGCCTCTGCACTGGACCAGCTAGAGGTCACATGATGGCACAAGTGAGTGTAGAGACCTAGCTATGGCACTAGAGACATGAACAGATGGCACAAAGGGATAGGAAAATGGAAGCCCGCCTCCGACACTGGATTGATGAGCTGAGTCTATGAGCACCTTGTGATGAGTTGTGAGTGTGTAGAGTGGAGGATGGATACCCATCCACAGCAGCCCCCCCCCAAAGCATTGCAGGCCTACAAAGAAGCATCGGTCTTGCCCTTTCCTTAGTGCACAGTGCACAGTAATGAGTTTCCATGGCAACCTAAATGTTAGCGAGTTCCAAGTCTAATTTCCAGGTAGGCAGGAATAGGAACTCACTGCCACTTTGGAACTTACAACTCACATTTGCACAGCTGCTGTGAGTCTCTGCTGCTTCCCTCTCAGGCCACCAGAGTGGCTGCAACTAAATCATCCCAAAGGAAGCAGGGTCCTCCTCCCTCCGTGACCAGTAACATTGTCCTCTGCACCCTGTGTCTATCACACAGAGTCTCCTGTCCTCATATATCAGGAACAAACCCTGGGTCCTCCTCTCCATACCTTATAGCAACCCTCCAACAGTCACCGTATCCACTGCTTTAAAAGAACACAGCGGCAAAGTTATTTCTGGTAAAATGACCTCTAGAGTTGTGTGGAGACCTGGGAACTTGCCACTTGAGAAGATGGAAATTAAGGGCCATGGTGTCCCTAGAGCCCTATCTCCTACCCTATCACTTACATGTCTCCCAGTTCTCAGAAAATCTTCTCACAAAGGATTACAAGGTCATTGGTTAGGAAACTCAGCATTGTGTCTATGGAGTGACAGCTTTCTCTAGAGCCCTTCCCCTGTCCCAGCTTCAGTATCTCTCATCTATACACTGGCTTGCCTTTCCAACCCCTTAGTCTGGTGCCTGAGTACTGTCCTTGAAAAACCACCCCCAATAAAAGGAAGACTCTCTTCAACTGTCATGTCTTCCATCTTTAGAATATACCCCTACACCAAGCCAAACTCATCTCCACATGTAGTGTGCATAGGGGTAAGGGGACTTCCGGATACCTTCAAATTGTGCTCTGGCTTTAGTGAGCCAGAGAGATGGAAGCCTCGCTGTCTTGCTCAGCTGAACACTCCTGCATGCATCAAATTAGAAGAAACAGAGGACACCCAGCTGACCACGCCTTACCATTGCTGCCCTCTCAAGGGCCCTTTGTGCTTGGGAATTGAAGGCCAGGGCCTTTCACTAAGGCAGAGAGCATGACCGTGGGACCCAAATGCTGGACTGATTGATGGATGAGTAAGTGGAACAGTGGATTTTCAAAAATGTTCCTCAGGAGAAGCCTCCTTTGCAGGTGCTAGCAGAAGACCAGGGGGAAGAAAAGGTGGCACAGGATAGAGAAGAGGGTTATAAATTCCCCTCCTTACCTGATGACACTTCTGGAAACCTCTGTCCTATAACACGGGCAAACCACACATAGCATGGGCACAAACCATTACACACACCATAAACACAACATTCAACCACCACATATCTCACACACTAGTCAACACATAGCCCACACACATAACAGACAGCACATATCATTTAGTACATAATACATACATCTATCATACCACCACTCAACAAACAGAACATACACAACACTCAGTCATATACATATATAACATACACATATGTAACACATATACAAACACAGAACACAGCATATATACAAGTTTTAGAGATATAACACAAATCTCAAACACAAGATACACACAACAGGCAGGTAAATCCCCTTATTCTCTAAGGGACAATAATATTGGGTACTCAGCTTCAGATCAAGCTTCCCCTAAGAAATCCCCAACTATTTCCTTCCCACTCAATTTAGAACAAGTGAATGTATAGTCCAACCAACTCCAAAATAATCTTGTCCCCAATGAAAGAATTCCTAGAACAAAAATGGATAAACTTACAAGGTAGGTTATAATGGAGGATTAGATACACATTTAGGTGAATGGGTGGATTGGTTGGTGGACAGATAGACAGAAAGATGGAGATAGATAGATAGATAGATAGATAGATAGATAGATAGATAGGCAGGCACATGGCTGAATGGAGAGGCAGATGGTGGTTGGATGGACAGGTGGATGGATGACTCCTGTGTGTTGGTGGATACATAGATGTGTGATTTGGTGGGTAGAAAGATGAGTTCATAGATGGGCAAATGGCTTAATGGATGGGGTAGATGGAAGAATAGATGGATACATACATAGATGACTAGATGGATGGGTGTCAGCCTGGTGTAGGAGGTCCTTCTGTTTGTGTGTTGCTTTCATTTGTTAATGAATAAAGAAACTGCCTTGGCCTAGTTGATAGGACAGAACTTGGGTAGGTGGAGAAAACAGAACTGAATGCTTGGAAGAAGAAGGGCAGATTCAGAGAGAAGCCATGGATCCTCTGCCTGAGACGGATGCCGGTTAGAATCTCTGGTAAGCCACTGCCACGTGGCGATACACAGATTAATAATGGAGATGAGTTAAACTCATATGTGAGAGTTAGCCAATAAGAAGTTAGAGCTAATGGCCAACTAGTGATTTAATTAATATGGTTTCTGTGTAGTTATTTTGGGTGTAAGCTATCCAGGCGACCAGGACAAACAAGGGGACCTCTCCTTACAACATCAGCCTGCTCCATGGCCAGCGAGGCTAAGTTGAGTAGATGAAAGAATAGATGGACACATACATATATGACTATATGGATGGGTGTCAGTCTGCTCCATGGCCAGCTAGGCTGTTTTCACAGATTGAAGGATATTCCAAAATCCTACATGGGTAACTAGAAGACTCCAGGTATTTGAGATCAGGAATAGTGCAAAGAAAGTACTTCTCAATTGTATTTTTAAAGCAAGCAAAACATGAGTTGATGATTATGGGTAGCTTAAGCAAACACAAGTACAGAGAGGGAATATACCTGGTGCTATGTCTTATCATCTTTGGTCATGTGAAAAGAGCCAAGACTATTTCTCTCAGGCCTTTGCCTTTCTCACAGAAATAATGTGGACATGCCAGGGCGTTCCCTTTATGTTCTTGAATTCAAGCACATTCACTTACAATGTATACAATTCTTTGTAGAAGGCCACCTTGTGAGAAGAACATTCTTCACTGTGTTCCATCCATAGTTCACAGTAAGTTCACGGCTTTCATACACGGACTCGCACAAATGGGGAATCTGATGAGGTTATTGGTTGTATGTGTGGATGTGTGAATGGATGGATTGAGGATGGGTTGATGGGGGGTGGGAGTTTTTGAGCAGTGCTGGATGGCTAGAGCATAAATGATGAGTGTTGGTTGAGTAAGTAGACACTTGGCAATGAGTTGTCAGTGGACAAAATGGCGCTAAGTTCTGTTTGTCCATCTAAGAATAATGTGACCAAAGAGCAAAGGCAAGATCACATAGTCTTGGTATGACTGATTAGCTACTAGAAGCATCTGTTGTCAGAGAGAGGCGAGGGAAAGAAAAATGATAGGCTGGCTGAATCTCACTTCCTTTTGTTCACGTGGGGGAGGGGACATGGAACAGGTGAATGTGAGTCCAAGTGTGTCTCCAACTCTGAATCCATTTGTGAGTGTATTAGTGTTTCTCTGTGTGAGTATATCCATGTTTGGGGAACATGATTGTGCCTAGGTCATGTATGGTTATGCCTATGTCTGCTTGTCTGGATGTCTGTGAAGTATTTAGCTGTTTTTCATACCTTGTGGCTGGGACTCTTCCCTTCCTTGTTTCCTTGGGGCTCCCTGCCAGTGAAGAGATTGTCAAATATCTAACAAGTGGCTCTCAGGGGAAGTTTTTATGTTTTTGTGGAGCAATGTAGCCCTGATTGTCTTCCACTTTGCCAGTCCCCATGGCAGTGCTGGTCATGGGCACATGCAATACTAGCTCACCGGAGTTAGTACTAGCTGGGCCCAGGATGCCTCAGTCTAGGCTTGAGTCTTCACTTGCCAAAACTTCTGCTCCCCCCATTCTAACCTAGTTCCTTGACCCAAGGAGCAGTTCAGGAAGCCTGGGGGCCCAAGTGACTGTGCAGTCATGAAGCAGCCTGGAGAATCCTTTCTAGGCTGTCTGATCTGCTGATATGTGAAATTCTGGGAGAGTGCACAGAGGCAGAACATGGTTCTACTGGAAAGGGGCCAAGGGGCTCACGACCATCAGCCCTGGAGCTCATCCTGCTTCTGAAGCATAGACGTACCACCATCTCTTCCATCCTCGCCGCCTCCAGGAAGTCCTCCCTGCTGCATAGGAACTCACTACCAGGCAACTGTGGGATTGGCCTCATGTCTCTCACTAAATATGTTCCTCAGAAGCACAGAGGGTCCTGATATAGTGGATTCATCCAGTCTAAAAAAACAGAAATTTTTTCTTATCCTAAGCCTCACATGAAAATACAGAGATGGTGATACACCCCCGCCTTCATGAAGAGGCATCATTCCCTACTACAAATGTTTGCTGCTTTATGGCACAGTGCCAAAGACGCTGTGAGGAGTCATGATCCCACAGGGGCATGCCAGCAGCAACAGGCCTGCCAGGGCTGAATCCTATGTTTACGTGGTCCACACTGTGCGGGCTCAGTCCCCTACTGCATTTAACTTTGATTTTCACTAGTCCCTCAGAGCACATCATCTTGGTTCAACAACTCTGGCTTTGGTTTACCTTTCCCCTCCTCTCCTTCCGTACTTGTCATAGGAATAAAGTGTGTGGCTCTTTGCTCCTGTAACCAACACTGACCTCAGAGGTCAGGAACAGACCTCATCCTTAAAAAGAAGACATCAGGGCCTTACCCTCAGGTAACAGGTTTAGGAAATGGCTCCAGTGTCTGCTTTAGTTCAGGAAGCCTACCTCCTTCCTCTACATCCAGCAGGATAAGGTGGTGTATATATAGTCTTACCGACCCACAGCATGCCTCGCCATTGGCACATGCTTATCTAGTGTCTCTGCTTCCTTGGCCAAGCTAGCACCAGCCTCCTGACTGTTCCTACCATCTAATCACTCCTTCTTCAGGAAATATACTCTTCATTCTGTGTATGCCCCCATCTGTCCCGCCTCCAGCTGTCCATGGCTCTCCACTATCCTCAAGGCCAAGCACAGAGTTCACAGATTCTATGCTGGTCTGCCCTCCCTGCCCATCCCTCCTCCATCTCCAAGCCAGGCTCTAATGCCCCCAGGGGTGCTTTTTCCTCTTGAATGTTCCGATTGGCTGTGATCACACTTCTTTCCATCTTTGGGTAGAAAAGCTTATATTTGCCTGTTCCTCTTTTCCATACACACATTTTAAGTAGTTAACATATGTACAGAAGGATTAAGGGAATATGGAATGGGAGGGGGCCTCAGGCAGCATATCCTTCAAGAGCAACAAACAAATAAATTAAGGGAAAGGGCAAGCTGGGTGGAGAGAAGGGGGTGGAGAAGGATGGAGAAGTGATGCAGGAATGGGGTTGGAACTCCGCTTGCTGGGGAGAGTTGCCAGGGGCAACTGCAACAGTTCGGTGCCAAATGACACTTTCCTCAGATGAGGTGTGGGTAAACACTCAAGATGAGCTAAAGAATAAATCACATGGCTAGGGGGATTGTGTCCTCCGTAACAAGGGCAAAGATAGGTCCCTTCATTAGAGCTTTTCAAAAGGTTTCAAAAGAACCAGAGAGATATGTATAGCTGGAGCATTGAGGAGGGCTGAAGAAATCATATTGAGGAAATGGCAACCTGACTTCCGCTTTGCTGGATGGTTGAAATAATGCAGCAGAGGTTTCAAGAAGCTGCCTATAGTGTCTGGCCCAGAGTGATAACAGTTCCTCCCTGTGTGCCTTTGCTTCAATAGCGGATATCGTTCCCTCAGACTAATATGCCACAGTTTCATTTTACAAAAATGTCCTCCGCCAACACATTTTGCGGAAATAAGTGGAAGCATATATGTGACATAAGTTGGTTAGAGCAGGAAGGTTGAATCCAGATTTATTGCCCCACCTCCCATGAACCATGACTTTATTTCCCATGAGCAGTGACTTCTCTGGGTGCTGGTGCTGGGGTGTCAGCATAGCACTGGGCAGTGCTCGGGGGCCAGCCAGGACCTACCTAAGAAAGCTCAAGATGTTCAGCTGCGTTTTTGCTCACTTATGCTTTAACTTACTCCCCTGTACAGGCCACTCGCTATCACCAATCTCAGCACATTTTCCCTCATGTTCCCACTGAGCTTTCATTTATTCTTTTACTCACTCAACCCATTGCTCTCCCTGGATTCCTCACTTATTAGAGTCTAGCTAAGTCTATTTCCTGAACCTAACAGAAGACACCGGGATGAATTAATTTTGTCCTCCAGCAGGAAAATCAGATGGAGACAATTAGGAGGGAAGCCCAGAAGTGGTCAAGCCTAGAGGAGGACTCTCTTGTAAGCAAGGGTCAAAGGGCACCTCTGCTCCTGAGTGGGATGACTAGATTCTTCCTCATTAAGACCACTGGTTCCATTTCTGTTCCAGATATCCCCAGGATACTGCAGAAAATTAAATCGCCTACCTTCCACAAACCTGATCCATAGCCTTAGCTGCAAATGGAGGAGGGCACCTAACATGACCTCAAAGAGCCATGGATAGTAGTGACACGAAGCCATCACGTCTGCCTGTCCCATCTAGCACTTGAGTCTATGCTGCCACTCAGTCCCAGAGGCCAGAAGATATATGCCAAGCAGGATCCAGTTGAGCCTGGCAGGGCAATAGAAACATGTCTCACAGCCAAGGCAATTGGGGAGCAGAAAATGGCTACATGCTCCAACCTTACTGAAATAGGAGGATGAAGATGGTCAAGTGGGCTGGAGCCATGTTCACCTCATCGAGAGGTTCCAAACACCAGATGTTCTAGAAGCTGAAGTCCCAGGTAGCCTCACACCACAGAAACAAGTCCAGAATCAGAAAGTACATGTCTTCCTAGCAAAATAGGCCTGGGTTATCCATAAAAAGGAGCCCCCCTAAAAGCTGACTAAAAGTCATAGCTATCAGACACTTCTGTCCTCTCAGGACCACAACTTGAGAGGGTTCACACACTGTAATTGCATTTCTAGGTTCACAGCAGATGATGACACTGGCTTGAGTGTACTCTCACCCTCTCCCTGATGGCTTCTTTACCTATTGCTGACTTTCTTACTCGCTGACAATCCTGAGGAATGAACTTTCACCAGATGACACCATTGCTCCCTCAAGACCTTTCTGCTCCTTGAGACAGAACTCTTGAATCAAGTGACACGTAAGAATGAGGCAGCCCAAGGACACAATGTCCCAGTCTTCTCCCCGAGGCTCCTTCAGAATCATAGGAATGTTACACTTTGTTGGATGCTGGGACATATATGAGAGCACATGTGGTGGACAACTTGGTCTTTATTCTCTCACCTCCTGGCTCAAGTAACAGCCAGCTACAAGAATGCAGGTGTAAGTCATTGTGAGAACAGTCTGGAGAGGGTGTTGAACTGACAAATGTGTATTTAAAGAAACATGGTTTACCCAGCTTAGTAGGGAGTCCATGCTATAAATTAAAAGGCTCCTTTATCCTAGGTATGTATATCAGTGGTAAAGCACTAGCCTGGTTTGTTCTAGATCCTAGATTCAATTCCCAGCATCATATATATATATATATATATATAGATAGATAGATAGATAGATAGATAGATAGATAGATAGATCACACACATATATATACATATATATATTATATAACTTTTATATATATATATATTATATAACTTATATATATATATATATATATATATTAGTTAACTGATAAGGCAACCAGTCATAATGCTATGGGCCTGAAATCCCAGGTAGTCAGAAGATTACAAGTTCAAGGTTAGCTTGGGCTACAGAGTAAATTTAAGTCCAGCTTGGGCAACTTAATAAAATCTTATGATCTGGCCAACTAGGAAAAAAAATAAGGTGTGGTGGTGCACTCCTTTAGTCCCAGCACTTGGGAGACAGAGACAGGTTGTTCTCTGAGTTCGAAGCCAGCATGGTCTGCAGAGCAAGTTCCAGGACAGCCCGAGATATACAGAAAGTGTGACATCAGGGAGGCCCTGTTGTTGCTGACCCAACTTGTATGCAGAGTGGCTCTGAGTATAAGAGAAGTTGCACCTCAAATCTTAGTCTTTGACCAGCTTTTCTTGTCCTTGATATGAGAAACCTCTTCATCCTGGAATGATCTTTGCCTTCAGTCCTACCAGCCTTCATACTGAACTGTCTTCCTGCCTTCCATGACCTGCCCATGAAAAGAGAAGCCCCTGACATGCCTATGGTCATCCTACTAACAGGAGTGTCTAAAAACCATGCACCCATAATGCTCACACAAGTACACACACACACACACACACACACACACACACACACACACACTCAAACACGCACACTTGTAGTGGGTATTGTGTTGTGTGCACTCTTCAGCTCCTGAGTACCATACCACAGTTTGTGGAAAATGATAGGTATCCATGTCACCAATTTTATCTCAGCAACCTCTCTCACAATGCATGCTCTCAGGCTCTCACTCTGTCAGAGATTTCTAGTGTTGATAAGTGGATCTTGCAACACGTTTGAGCAGGACAGCTGGTCTTCAGTTCTATCGTGTAAGCTGTGCTGGCTTCCTGCATGAAGCGGATGACCATGTACCTAAATTCATTTGCTGAGGCCCAAGAATGCCACATGACTCTCTGGGAGAAAATAAGAGGATTCTTTGACGAAGAAATAAAAGGATAACACATGCCAAGTGGGGGCGGCCTTTAATCCTAACACTCGGGAGGCAGAGGCAGGTGAATCCCTGAGTTTGAGGCCAGCCCGGTCTACAGATCGAGTTCCAGGACAGGCTCCAAACCTAAAGAGAAACCTTGTTTAAAAAAAACTAAAATAAACTAAAATAAAAAAGATAATACAAAAATATATGAAAGCGGGTGGGGGAGGCTTTGGGGAAGAAAGATTGATTTCAAAGGAGAGGAAGGGGTGCGGGAGGGATACGGAGTGAAAATAAAATTTTTATGTAAATGTATGAGAGTGTCAACAATAAAAGATGATCAATCAATCAATAATCAATCAATGGCTGGCTAGGTGTGATGGCTCAGGCCTTAAATCCCATTGCTCTAGAGGCAGGCAGATCTCTTTAAATAGAAGGCCAACTTGATCTACACTGTGAGTTCCAAGCCATAGTGAGAGATGCTGTTTTCAAAACACACACACACACACACACACACACACACACACACACACACACACTCAAGAACTTACAGTTACCAGGGAAAAAGTTAACAAGAAGTGTGCCAGGAGATATCAAAGGCAAAATCCCCAAATCTGGCAATACTTCTTTCTATAAAATTAAAAGTGTGCTTTTATGGGCTGAGCTGAGGGCTGGCGTTTTAGACAGAAGGACTGGAAAAAAACCTTAGACCAGGGTGCTTCAAGGTGACTTTCTTCATAAAGGTCAAAGCAGAAGGATTTGCTTGTTATCTTGACTCAGGATGACTGGAACTTCCTAGTTTAGGAAAACAGTGACATTCTCAACATCCATTTTGGCAAGAGAAACTCCACTCATTGACCTTGTCTGCTGGAGCCTCCTGCAAGGCTTTAGCCCAGAACAGCGGCCTCTGATCCACATTGTCTAACTAGAGGAAAACGTCTGTACACTTCAGAATTTTGATCCGTGAGGACGCTTTGAACAACTGAAAGAGCATATATTCTGGTATGCAGTGTTTCCATGTAAAAAAGGTACAAGTTCTTCACAAGTGAACACATACATACATTTATCATGATTTTAAACACAATATCAAGAACTCCTCTTAGATCAATTAATTCTAATGTTTAATAAGTAGGAGAAACTGTTGGATAAAAGCCGAGGAGTAGTACTGGCATTGGCAGGAAATATAGGAGCACAGCACTGGAACAGAGAGCCTGAGCCAAGGTACAGGCTTACAGGAATTGAATAAATGCTAAAAGGGAACACCACGTGACTCAGAACACGGGGGTCTGATGAACTGTTTAACAAATGGTACTGAAACTGTCACTTAAAAAGCATCTGACCTAAGCCCAGATACTTCAGAGGCTGAGCCAGATCACAAGTTCAAGGCCCGCCTATGCTGTTTTGCTAAATTTAAAGCCACCGTTTGGCTTTTAACTTGATAGTTTCAGCAACTTAGTGACACTCTGTTAGAAAATTGAAAGTCAGCAGGGTGAAAGTAAGCAGGGTTATAGTTTAGTGATAGAACACTTCCAGGCTTTTTCTAATGGGGTCCTAATTTCAATCCCCAGCATGACAGAGTAAAAATTAAACATGAATGCACCTTTGGGCCCTGTAATTCACTTCTCACTATTTACCTAAGATAAATGAAGACATGAGCTTAAAAGAATCTATGCACAAAATATCCATAACAAATTTCATCTGTAATAACCCCAAACTGGAAATGGCCTAAGTGGTAACCAGTAGAAAAATCAATAAATTATTATGGTCTATTTACATAACTCAGAAATGATTAAAGAACTAAATGTTAGTAGTGCAACAGTATTCCAGCATTGTTGTATCTATCTCAAAGGCATTATTTTGAGTTCAAGTGCATGCATGCCTGCACATGCATGCACACACACACACACACACACATACACAAACACTGCATGATTCAATTTGTGTGGTATTCTAGAGTACTCAAAACTAACTTTATGACAGATCCCACGATATCCTCTAGTGTTGGGCGTAACAAAATGACTGCACAGAACAGTGAGAATGCTTTTGCTGGGACCACAAATGTTCTCTTCTTTTGATAAACAGATAGGCTATAGGAGTGAATGCCTTTGCCAAAACAATGGTATATTTTAGGATTTTAGTATTTCACTTATATTACATCTTAAAATAAGGTAGTTTAACTTGGCTGTGCATGCATGAGGCCCTAGTCTCAGTCCCCAGTACTACAAATAATTGTGTATTATAATTATGTATATATACATACATACATACATATTATCATCCTTAAAATTTAGTAATTTTACACATGTATACAAGACAAATAAAAATGCATCCATGGAAAGCTTTAAATGATGCAATAGCTACTTAAGATAGCTTATTTTTTTCTATATAAAAGAGCAATATAGTGCTCATAAATATTTTGCGATTATACAATTATGAGGCATAACTCTAAAATGCGCACCTCAGAATCCAATATCCAATTTCACTAGAATCTTTCAATGTGTTTTAGCTTCTCCTATCACCCTCAAAATGCCCGTGTTATTTTGAATTTTGTTTCTAGTCTTTTAAAGATCAGTTCTGCTGCAGAGGCTGGGACAAGAGGGTTGCAAGTTCAACTTAATGAGACCCTGTCTCAAAATGAAATTTAAAGTGTGTGTGTGTGTGTGTGTGTGTGTGTGTGTGTGTTTCATTTCACTTTTTCATGAATTTGGGGGATCAAATTCATGCCGTTAGGTTTATATGGAAAGCACCTTTACCTGCTAAGCCATCTCACTGTCCCTTAAACTTTTAAATTTAAATTTTAACTTTTCTAGAATAGATTTAGTTGAGCATTAATAATAATCCAGGGGCTCACTATAGCCTCTAAGCTAGTTAGGATTTTTAATGTTAAGCTTGAAAATACTTAAGTGAGTGGTATAGCAAGGAGAGTGGACAGCGCCTTTGATAGGGTTTCTGGTAGTAACTACCTGGCATGAAATCCATCCTTGGCTTAACGTACCTTGTGCACAAGAAAATTAAGGACCGCTGGGTGGCGCAGGGATATCTAAAGGTGCTTGCCTTTGGAGGGAAAGTGGGACACTGTGAGAGTCAAGGGCTCAGAGATATGCTTCCCAAACGCCCCGAGAGGCTCCTGTGAAGAAACTGTGTGCAAAGATCCAGAGCCTGCGGGAGTCGGAGTTGTTGCCTGCGGCCGCCGAGATGCGGCAAGCAACTAGGTGGACTCCACGTGTGGTTACTAGGAGGTGGTTCCGGGAGCGCTCTTCCCGGATCATTGCCTTTCTCCATCTGCACACATGCAGGCCAAGCTGGACCACTCGGAGGTGCTGGAGCTGATGGCGCGCGCGGTAAGTAACCGCTCCGCTTACCCGCGAGGGAGCAGGCTACTGGAGCTTGCTAGTGGTCTTGAGTGCTTTTGCTCAGCCAGCCCAAGCAGAGCTGGCCTTGTCAGTCCCGGTATTGTACCTTGGGTCCCGCTGGGCAGGCAGTAGCAATAGGTGCTAGTGGTGCGCGGAACATTGCTTTCGACCTCCTATTTTCGAGCAAGAGCAGAAACGACTACAGACAGACTCCAGGGAACTCTTTGCCGCCTGGTTACACACACGAGATTGAAATGCAACATACCAGACGATCAAACCTCTGCTGCCAAATTCTGGAACCACCTATTCTGGCTCTGCCACTATGTAAGGTCAGCAGCTTTTAGGGTCTTCTGGCAAACAGCCTGGCTGGACTGGCTGAAGTCCCTGGAGTAAGGGACTCCTGTAATCCCATTTGCCCAGCCTCCAAAATTCAATGGACAAACATCTACAACCTGAAGAAAACCTGACAGTTTAACTGAGTCAGGAGCCCTTTGGGGGCTGGGTTTGATGCTTGTGACTCTGGGCAGTTCAACTGTTGGCTTAATCTAATTCCTGGAGGCCCTGATGACCAACATTAGCCTAAGACCTTCAAGAGTGTGCACGCCTTCCCAAATTTTAATCCTCTATGCCTAAAGTTCAGATATGGCTAGGTATAGGATGCCATCACTCCCCCCTCATCTCTTTCCCACCAGTAAATTGACTAGAAAGACAGCCTCTAATGCCTGTCCTAGTCTTTTCTAACGGGTGTGTCTGTCTGTGTTAGGAGTGTAGCAAACCCCATTTAGTTGTATTTAATTAGTATACAAAGTAACGGATTTCTTTATGGGCTTTTCATGCATATTTAGTTTTTGATGATTCTTCCCCCCCCCAATTCCTTGCCCCCTCCTACTGCTCCCTCCGCCATTAGCCTCTCTTCAGCTTTCATCTTACTTGTATTTTGTTACCCTCTTTTTTCTATCCACTCTATAACCTTCCCTTAAGACCTATTTTTCTGCTCTTATGATGTGTTTTCTAGTTTTGTGACAGACAGGCAAACAGAAACACAGAAACACACACACACACACACACACACACACACACACACACACACACACACCCTGAGGTAGTACATTTATGCACCCTACAGCACTGAGGCAGATGGATAAGAGAATCTTGTAGAGCTATTAAAGCATCTCACACTTGAGCAGATAAGATGGCTCAGCAGGTAAGGGTACTTGCTGCCATAGCCGGAGGCTTGAATTCCATCCCTAAAACCCAGAGGTGGAAGGAAGAAAACCCAACTTCCACAGATTGTTCTCTGATCTCCATCATGTGCCCCGACATAAACACAAATACATATAATTACATTTTTTAAATTAATGCTTTCCAGCTTTATCTGTGCCAACGTTCAGTGCCAGGCACTGTACGGTATCTAAAGACAGGTCAGCGAAGTCACACTGATCCTCCACTGGACTAGGTACTAGTGTCCTGACGAGTAGGGTTGCTGAGGTCTTGGTCCTGACCTAAACAGAAGCTTAATTTGTCACTTCATCCAGACGAGCAGAGCAGGCCGTTTTATTCTACAGCATTGCTGAGTTGCCAGAAAGGAGAAAGGCTCTTCATATGACTTGTGTGTCACACACTTGAGTTGGCATTTTCAGCTAATTGCCACCAAACATTCCAACTGCATTAAGTGAAGAATTTCAGATTGAAATTGGAGAAAAAGAAAAGATGGGCATGGTGGCACACCCCTATAACCCAACTTTAAGGATACTGAACCAGGAAGATTTGGCTTTGGAGGCCAGCCTGGGGTATATAATCAGTTTAAGTCAGCAAGAACCATAGCAAGAAAGAGGAAGGGGGAGGAGAGGTGAGGTGATATGTGTAAGATTTGAGAACATGAGTTTAGGATATTCCAAGCATTGTGTTATCCTGCTTTGGATGGACATGATTAATTACATAGTCCTCTTTTTGGTGAGATTTTGTTGTTGTTTTGGTTTGGGATTTCAAGACAGGGTCTCTCTGTGTAGCCCTAGCTGTTCTGGAACTAGCTTTTGTAGGCCAGGCTGACCTCAAACTCACAGAGACCTACCTGCCCCTGCCTCCCAAGAGCTGGGGCTACTGTTCCACCACTGCCCAGCTTTTTGGTAAGCTTTTGCTTGACCTTAGGCCCTTTGTCAAGTGGAGTGGCTTTAGGAGTCACTACCAACCAATCAATTAGCACTCTGCATTGTTTCTAGGTACCATCCATGCCTCACTAGGAGTTAGAAGGAGGCAGAAGTAAAACAGCCGGGGGAGGTAATGTTGTTACTTCTCATGTCCCTCTCATGCTTCCCTCTGAGCTCACAACCTGGGATCCCCAGTCTTTGAAAGGGAAGTGAATAAAACTTCTGGGGCTTAGTTTAAAATTTCTTGCTTGCTTTTACAGAATATCAGGCAAATTTAGAAGTCTGTAATGTTGTTTAATCAGATTTTTAAGTCAGTTGTAGAAAAACAATTTAGATAGACATAAGTGAAAGAAAACACTTTAAGTCCTCTTAATTTTTCATTTAGTGAAAATGACAGCATTTTGTACCAAAACTTTCCAATTTTTGTATAAATATAAAATCTATCACAGATCTTCTTGATGCCAATGTATTGGTTGTGATATATTGTAAGAAATATATATGAAATTTGCATAGTGATTTCAATATACATTTTACACATTTTATATTTGAAATATTAAAATATCAGTTATTTTACAGTGGAGGAAATATGACATATATAAATGTATTTCAGTGATGCAAGAGTGCATAATTGTACATTTCCACAGCTGTGAAATGCAACTGTAGGCAACAGTTGTAGCTAACTGTAGTATATATAATTGATAGCATTTTTATTGCTTTTTAAGTTTGCTAGTCCTTATTTTGATTGTGTGTAGGTGTGTCCACATGTGCATATGTACATGTGAATGCAGGTGCCCGTGGCAGTCAGAAGCACCTGATCCTCCTGAAACTGAAATAGTAGGTATTTGTAAGCTGCACAACATGGATGCTGGGAACTGAACTCAGATTCTCTGCAAAAACAGTATGTGCTCTTAACCACAAAGCCATCTCTCCACCCACGAACATTTATTATTATTATTGTGTGTGTATGTTTGTGTGTGAGCTCAAATGTGCCATAGAGTGTATGTGGAGATCAGAGGACACTTGTTTGGTTCTCTCCTTCCACCTTTATGTGTTTTTTGAGGATCAAGCTCCAGTAATCAGCTTGACAAGGTAAGTACCTTTACCCACTGTAATGGTTTGAATGAGAATAGCTTCCATAGGCTCATATGTTCTTCACTGGTGCAGCTGTATGGGAGGTGTGGCCTTGTTGGAGGAGGAGTGTCACTGGGGGCAGGCTTTAAGGTTACAAAAGCCCAAGCCATTCACAGTTAGCTCTCTCTGCCTCCTGCTTTCCGATGAGGATGTAAGCTCTCAGCTCTTGTTCCAGTCCTATGCCTGCCTGTCATGATGGTCCTGAACTCGTCCTCTGAAACTGTAAGCCCCAATAACCTCTTTCTTTTATAAGTTTCCCTGGTTATGGTGTTTTGTCACAGCGATAGAATAACTAAAACATCTACTAGGTCATTTTGTGGGACCTATTTTTTTTGTTTCTTAAAGGTAAATGAAAGTCGTAAATTAATAATTGCTTTGATATTTTATGTATTTTATATATTGTATTTTATGTGAGAGGTATCTATGAAAATGTATGCCCATACACAAACACATACAGTTCTGTAGAACAATTTAAATTCAGACGTGCTATCTCCAGTATTTCTTTTGACTGACTCTGGTTTGCTTTGAGTATTCAGAAGTTTTTTATGGCTCCATATATATTTTAGATACTGATGTTCTATTTCTGTAAAGAATGTCATGGTGGGGGTTGTTGTATTGAATCTGTATAACGTTTTTGGTAATATAGCCATTTCCACAATATACACCAATGCTAATTCTGCCTATTTTTTCTTCATTGTTTTAAAGCTTTTATTGTAGAGGTCTTTCAGAAATCTTCTTGGTTAGATTATTCTTAGGTCATTTTTTGAGACTAGTTGACATTGAAGCAAGGACTTGTACACAAACTTGACTTCAGAGACCATACTCTTCCATAATACTCACTCTATCATTCATAAAGGGAGATTGGAACCCAGATGCTTGCTCAACATACATGTCCCATACCTTCTGTAACCATTAAAGACTATGTTATACATTTTTACTTGCAATTTTTTAAAACTTTCATTTCAATAAATTACAAAAATGAAAAAACAGTACATATAATTAACATATGTATTTCTCCTAGATTTTCCAAATTTTAACATCTTTCATAACTATAAAAAATTGTTTGATGCAAGCCATCAGCACTAACATAAACTTCTTTGGGAACCTTATGGTTATTTTATTTTATTTACTCAATAATTGGATTGAATAAGTGATGTTTTAAGAGCAATTTTGTCACCAGGCACCAGGTTCAGCTTCTCTTGCTAACTAATTGTGTGACTTTTGGTCATTACTTAATGTTCTTGAAATTTTATCTCCTGTCCTATTAAGTAGAAATATTAAGAACTACTGTAATGAGCCAATATAAAGTTTAAATTAGGTAATATATAGGAGTCACTGACAAATGGTAAGGAATATGTAAATACAAAAAATACTGTTATGAAAGTCACTCTGTAGTTGATAGCATGGAGAAGGAGATTCCTGTTCTACCCACATGAAAAGAACCATTACTATATATTAAAGACCACTTTTATGCCTCTTGATCATTATGTACAATGTAAGAAATGGTAGTACATTCAGGCACGAGTGGAGGCCCCCACAGCAAAGTCCTGATTCTCATAAGCCTGGCTCTGAATATCTGTTTGTTTCTAAGATGTTTCTGACCACACTGCATTTCAGTCTGGGGAAAGGAAGTCATTTCTATTGTGACTAGCTGCGTGGGCTAGATGGCTTCCTCGTGGATAGAGGATCAGTTTTAAGGACACAAATATATCCTTCAGAGCCATTAATTTACAGTCTGTTGCAATTTTCAAAGAGAGTAGAAAAAAAGGGAGGTACATTCAAATTTTGAATTTTTTTGTACAAATTCAAAAATATTTTTTTGCATTTCAGGTTAAAATTTCATGCCCAGCCTTCATTAAGAACTAGAATCAGATCTTAAAATGGAAAAAAATAGTAATAATATGGAACACTTTACAACTTTGGTTTCTTTTTTTTAAAAAAAAATATCTATTTATTAAATATACAGTATTCTGCCTGCATGTATATCTGCAGGCCAGAAGAGGGCACCAGATCTCATTACAGATGGTTGTGAGTCACCATGTGGTTCCTGGGAATTGAACTCAGGACCTCTGGAAGAGCAGCCAGTGCTCTTAATCTCTGAGCCATCTCTCCAGCCCAATGTTGGTTTCTTTATTACACTCATTTGTAAAATTTTTTCCATGCATTGTAAACTGAAAAACAAATCCAGTGAAGATGAAACGTAAAGAAAATATTAATTCTAATCTTGTGCTTATTAGCAAAGGGCCACAAAAGCGTGGGCAAGTTCATCACAATATTGGATATGATTTTGAAAAAAGAGATACTGACTGGGCCCTTCGTGTTTGTGTTAAGTTTGTGTTAGCTTGATTGCTTAATACCATCATGTATGTTGTCTAGTCATGGATATTGCTGCTAGTTAGTGGCTACCTGGTCTTTTGCTCAGTATCCTTAGAAGGGGGATGCCTTTGACTAAGATAATCTTGCTTTGTGTTTCACATTGTGTCTAATTATCCTGTCTGTTTAGCTGTAAAATGTCTTTATCTCTGCAATTGCTTTCACCAGACCTCAGCACATTATCACCACTGTATCATCTTTCACCCCTAGTCAGTAAGGCCTCTGTATCTTAACACCATACAGGACCTGAAGGATCAAGAGGCAGTGGCTCACTACTGATTTCATTTGACTAACTGTACTTTTAGACTTCTAACAGGTTGCAAGAATAGAAGAACCACAGACTAAGTTCCACCTTGTTTGGCTTAGCTTGATATTAATTCTGAAATGGATTTAAATAGTCTTCAGTATTTCTTGTATGTATTTTATTTTTGCAGTGCTGGGGACTGAACCTAAGTCATCACACATTCTCCTCAGGTGTTCTGGCATTTAACTATTTTGCCAGCCCTCTTTTCACGTTTTATTTTGAGATCGGGTCTCTTTGAGGTGACCCACCTGACCTTCAACACACTCTGAGCTCACATAGACCTTGATTTTCTGATCTTCATGCCTTAGCTTCCTAAGTAATAGGGATTACAAACTATTGCATTAAGCCTTAGCACATGTCCTTTTAAATTTTAATACACAGTTAGATAGGTAGTTGGAGCTAGGACCTAACTTATAAACAACTAAAATTTATTTTCTCTTAGAAGCCACAATGAACCAAAAGTTGTCTCCCAGCAAATATCAACTAACCAAATAATCTAATGTGCTGATACAGCCCATCTTTTATTTCATTCATTAATCTCCATTAAACATATATCTCTGTATTAAAGATAGATCTGGTTCACTTGGACTTAAAGTTAGGAGCTCTCAAATTAAAAGTTACATAATATGGAATAATTTTTTGATAATTAAATATATGTTTCTGAAAGCCTTGTACCATTGTGAATCAGACATTATTCTTATGTGTCATTTGGAATTGTTCATCCTGTCATTTCTCCTTTCATTAATTAAAGATAATCAATTGCTAAATGAGTAAGGGTAACATAAAAGGTACGTATTATCATGACTAAACCATTCATTCCTTTATTGGAAGTCTGTTTAAGCTGATTCCAGAATAACTGAATGAATGGCATAGATTCCTGCTAAAATAAGCAAATATTACATTAATCATGAAGACTATCTGTTCCAACTCATGGGGGGGGGGCATAGTAGCAAATTATTGTCTTTGGGACTACTCCCTGAAATCTGTGAGAGTCATTTAATTCTAGAAGCTTGAATTTCTCTTTTTTCCTACCTTTCTACAGAATTGAGCTCTAGGCCTTAGGCAAGACTCAAGAGGGAAAGCAGGGGAAAGCAACTGGAAACGCTGTACTCATCTGACCACACATGTGAACTATCAGGAAAGATACCAAAGGACAGACCTCCTTGAGGTAAAAGGCAAATTAAAGGTATGTGTATTTTTCTGCCTGGATTTTTGTAGCCCATCTTTTCCAGGATTAAGAAGAACACTGATTTTGCAATTAATAGTAGTAGTTCATTTCTAAAATAAATGTCTCTTGCTTCTTGGGATTATACTGTATAATAGTAGACAGAGCACAGGGTTATTGGTATGTAGTAGAGAACTAACATTTTTGTCTCATTCCATTATAGATTAAAATAATATTGTTTTGTGATGAAAACTGGGCATGTGGACTTCTTTTATTATTCTATGTCTGACATGGACAGAACAGGCTGGGACAGAGCACAGGATGGGTGGGTCTGGTTGGCTTAATATGGTTTGGGTGGGATGAAGTCAGGTGGACACAGTGGGCTTTGCTGGCACACAAGATGTGCATCCTGGTCAAAGCCTGGAGGTTGGGGTCAGCTGAGGCAGAGCTGACCAGAGTAGGCCTGGCACTGGGTGTGGGACACAGGCACTAGGTTGGGGATCAGGGAGGGTGCCTGGATGGGAGAATCAGGTGGACTCACCAGGTTGAGCCCTAGTGCAATATGAGCAGGTCCTGGTTTGGCAGAGAGACTGGATGTGACATCATGGGAATGAAGTGTCAGGTGGTATTAGGGTCCCCTATGCTGGTCTGTATTGGGGCTAAGGCATTCTTTGAAGTTTTTTGTCAGGTTTGCCACAACAACGATAAAGGTTTTTACAATGAAATCTTAACACGTATGCACCTGCATATACATAGCATGTACACTTCTGAAAGTAGCCATAAAAAACTGGTTCTAGTTGTTTCCTGTAGTGACCAGAAGAGGGCATCACATCTTCTGGAACTGGAGATACAAATGGCTGTGAGGTGTCATATGGATGCTGGGAATCAAGCCCAGGTCCTCAAGACCAGCCAGTAGTCTTAATTGCTGAGCCATCTTTCCAGTTCCTAGTTTTAAATCTTTGAGAAATCTCTGACCTGATTTCAATAATATATTAATGTTTCTCCCATCAGTGAGAATAAGGATTCCTCTTTCCCCATATTTTCTGCATTTATTGTTAGTTTCTTTGATAATTGTCATTCTGACTCAGTTGAGGTGGTAAATATCCTACCATAGAGCTATTGCTGCATGCACATTTATTGCTATTCTACATACCATAGTAAGGAAATGGAGCCAACCTAGATGTTCATTAATAAATGAATGAGTAATGAAAATGTGGCACATTTGCAAATTGGAACATTATTCAGCTGTAAAAGGAAAAGGAAATCATGAAAAATTCAGGAAAGAGCATGAACTTAGAAAGTATATTAAGTGAGATACCCAAATGCAGAGAGAAAAACTGCATGCTCTCCTTCTTATGTGGATCCCAGATTATAGTGTGTGTGAGGGGGGTAGGTGTATACAGAGCATAACATAACATTTAGAAAGAAGACCAATACAGGATAATATTAGGTAATGAGGAAGGATGGAATGTAGACAATGGACATATGCGTTAAGAACGAGGATATAAAGCTATTTTTTCTAGCTTCAAACCTGTCATAGATTTTTTTCTTCTTTTCTGTGGAGGCTGTATATCCAAAATGTGGTAGTTGAAAAGTAGAACCCTAAGGGAAAGTCTATGGCTTCAGAATGGCCTTTGTAACTGTACAGAAGTTCACTGAGATGTACAGAGCTTGAGACTATGCACATGTTTATTTGAGTGGCTACTTTAACTGAGCTGTGTAATGTTTTATTTGTGAGTTCATTACAATAAAGTGATTTTAGTTAATAAAAAATCATTTTAAGATTTCAAAACCTTGCCAGTCAGTGGTAGCACACACCTTTAATCCCAGCACTCAAGAAGCAGAGGCAGACAGATCTCTGTGAGTTCAAGGCCAACCTGGTCTAAGAGTGAGACCCAGGACAGCCAGTGCTACACATCACAGTGAAACCCTGTCTCGAAAAACCAAAAAAAAAAAAAAGATTTCAAAATCACTGGAGATTAGTAATCATAAAGAAGAGCAATTTATGAAACCTAATACTTGAATAACAAAAAAATGGTATATTAAAAATAAAGATAAGCAAATGTGTAGAATATATCTGGGGTAACAACCACAATGTTCTGCATTATCCACTGATAGATACAGAAGCCTCTTGTGGCAAGTCGGCTTAGTACAGATTCAGTGAGGAAAGCAGAAATGCCTTCCAAACTAATTTGACTATAAAGTTAGCAGAAGGCTAAATAGAACTGTAAGGAATAAAGTTACAGTTTTCTTCTTTAAACTCTGTTCTGGCTTGGATGCAAAATATCCCCCAGAGTGCCCATGTATTTGAACAATTGATTCTCTGCTGGTAGTACTCTATGTGGAGGTTGTGGAATCTTTAGGAGTTGAGAGTTAGCTGGAGTAGGTACATTACTGGGGGCATTGATTGAGGATTATAACCCAACCTTGCTTCCAGTCCCATATTTGCTTCTCAGAACTATACAACCAACAGATGTTATATGCTCTTGCCATCTTGGGTACATCCCAAGGCACTGTGCATTCCCTGCTATGATGGGCTATATACCTTCAAAGCTTCTTAGCTCAATTAAATCCTTTCTTCCTTAAGTTGCTTCTGTCAACTATTCTGCTACAGTGAGGATAAAAGTCAATAATGTAGAAAATTTGTCCCACGGGTGGGGTCACTGCTATGATAAACCCGGCCATGTGATTCACAGCCTTCAGAACTTGTCTGTGAGAAGAATGTGGACGAGTTCGGAGCTATGGACTAGAGAAACCCCCATCAGCAGAACTTAAGGGGCAATTCTGGTGGAAGTTCAGAAAACCAAACTCCAGATATAATGGTGGAAGTGAAGGCCTGACACCTGAGGTTTCAGAAGGGAATAAGGACTTTATTAGTCATGGGCTTAATGTCACTCATGTTACAATCTGGCAAAGGATCTAGGTGTATTATCTTCATGTCCTGAAAATTTGAGTGAGGTTAAATTCAAAGATACTACACCAATTTATTTGGAGGAGGAAATTCTAAGACTGCATAACATTATGTTTATGGCATAGTCACTTTTTATTCTTTTAGCCAGGTTTACAATGAGAATGGAGAGAAAACATCTGAGTAGAAGGATATAAAAATGCACCATTTGGTAAGAAAAGGCATATGAATGTATTTAATATAGTAGACATGTCATGTGTAAACAGTGATATAATTATTAAACAGCTTGGTATCACTAAAAAGCAACCTCAAATTTTGCATTGGAGCTGTGAGGGTGGTGCCTTAAGGGTAAGCCCCTAACCACCCAAAGTTCCAAGGCATAATGCAAACTCATTTTGAAAACCTTGATTTAAAACTAGAATGCTGGAACTGGAGAGATATTTTAGTAGCTAAGATTACATACTGTTCTTACAAAAGACCCAAGTTCAGTTCCCAAAACTTAGGCTGGGTGTATCACACCTGCCTATAACCCCAGTTCCAGTTCCAACGCCCTGGACTGAGCTCCATGGGCATCCACATGCACATGTCTACACCCATGCCTCCCCACACACAAATTAAAAATAAGCTAGAATGTTTGAAAAGAGAAGACCCCACAGTACCTTGCTCAAACAGCAATTGTGTTCCCTAGTTTGCCCACCCAAGTCCTTGGAGGTTACTAGAGCCAATGGGCATCCAGGGCCAGGCTACATTTCAAGTTGGGAGCAAAATTTGTATCACCCATGTGGTGCTAGTTTAACAAGCATACAAAATTCAATAGTTATGTGATTATGAGGGATTGACCCAAAATTTCACAGGGAAAATCCTACAAGGCTAGGCAATGTTTAACAGAGTCATATACTCTGAAGAGAGACCTTGATAGGCTGGTGTATGCAGCTGTCAAAGTGAGTCCTAAGAGTGCAATGAAGACACTATAATAAAGGAGATGCCAGAAATGTCGAACATCTGCTGAGGAAAGTTAAAAATACTGAGTAGAGTCGCCCCAAGAGAGAGATCATCTATGTTGCAGGAGGTAAGGCTGGAGAGCCAAGGATACAGAAGCCTATCAGAACCTACATTACGTCATCATGAGCTCTAATGCTGGACATGGAGCTGCAGAGATTGATTGTCCTGGGAGTTCTGGTCCTGTTTATCTCTGGTCTTTTTTCATTCCTTGCTTTTGAAAGCGGAATGCTTATTCTGTGTATATTGGAAGTATGTCGCTTGGATCTTTTACTTTCATTAAATTATTTTTATTTTATGTGTATAGGCATTTACCTGCATGTAAATGCACCAGGTTCATGCACTGCCACAGAGGCAAGAAGAGGGTGTTATATCCACTGCAAATGGAGTTACAGATGGTTGTGAGCTGCCATATAGGTGCCAGGAACTGAACCTAGTCCTCTGCAAAATGAGAAAGTGCTCTTAAACACTGAGCCATCTCTCCAGCTCCTGGATTTTTTTTTCTTAAAAGAGGGCTTACAGCTAAGAGATTGTTTAAAACTTTGGACTTTAAAGATTTGAGTCTCCTTGTACTGGTGTTGAGAATATTAAGACTGCAAGTATTTTAAAGTTGGACTGAATGTATTTGCAATCATGAGATAATCATGAGCCTATAGAGGAATACTACAGTTTGAATATAAGGCTCATGTGTTGAACACTTGGTTCCCAGCTGGTGGTGCTGTTTGGGGAGGTTTCAAAACTCTGAGAAGGCGGAGCTGAGCCGAGGAAGTCCGTCACTGGAGGGAGGTCTTGAGGGTTGTAGCCTGGACCTGCTTCCAGTTTCATCTCTGCTTCCTGGACTGAGCTATGCATCCACAAGCTGCAATGTACTCTCGCTGGCCTGGATTGAGACCCCGCTGGCCTGGATTGAGACCCCGCTGGCCTGAATGGAGACCTCGTTGGCCTGGATGGAGACTCCGCGGCCCCGAATGGACTCCCCGCTGCCATGGATGGAGCCCCCGCTGCCCTGCCTTCCCTCCCACGATCAACTGTATCTCCTCAAACTGTAAGCCAGACTAAAACTTTTCCTCCCTTGAGTGTTTCTATCAGGTATTCTCCCACAGTTAAAAGAAAATTAATATGAATGCTAACTAATTTCTAATGTTTGATCACCAACATTTATGACTTAGAAGCTTGATCTGATTCTCTAGCATTGGCAGAAAGTAAAAAGCTTTTGAACATTTTGTCCCCATTGTACTGGTAGATAGCTTAAGAACAATGCCAATTCTGCTAGTAATCCATAGCTGAGACCAGACAGGGAGATAATGTCTTCTGAGACTTTCCAGCTCTATGGGTGATTTTGCAGATGCATTTCACACAGCTTCCATAACTTTGCTTTGAGTCTTAAAATCCTGTGGTTGGTGATAACAGAACTACTGTAATGCTTCTATTTATAAAAGACAAACAGTTTCCCCGTCCAAGAGCCTTTCTTTGTGAAGTCTAATTAACCAAGATCTCCAAATCTAACATTTAGATTGTAAATGGCTCTTTATAAGGGTGTGGACTTATGAAATGCAAATTTTCATGAAGTCTTCCTTAAGAGCTTAACCAAAGTATCATCTCAAATTGTCATCATTGCTTGAAAATAAGCTGGGAAGTTCCATTATTCCTTTCGGTGAATCTTACGGTCTAAAACAACTACTTCAATTTGCAGATGAATTTAGGATGAGCTGAAATGAAAAAACGAAACATTAAATTTGTGCTGAAAGACATGCTTTGTACTAGTAAAAACTGCTGCATAACCTGTGCCAAATGTCCTACTTCATATTAGATAAAAATTATAGGAGGCCATTGTTTGAGATTCTAAGCCCCTGCAGAAAGTCCCAACAGAGCATAATAAATATCGAAATATTGTTACTCATAGTGAAGCAAGCTATCTGACCTTCCAAAACTGAGAGATAATAATGCAATTTCTCAAACAAGCCAGTTACAGTAGGCAGGAAAACCAAGTCCTCCCTGTTCCCAATATTTATCCCCAAAAGTAACCTGAAGTAACCTAATCAATCAGTGCACTTTCTTCTGCTCTCTCTCTATATCTTCCGCCAAAGGAACCTTGAAACAACTAATCCAGTTTGTTATTTGTGTATGCTTTCTTAAGCTTCTCTTTGTTTATAAATCTTCTACTCACTTCATTGAAGCATTTTTTCATGCTTCATGAAATGAAGTGCTCCCTGAATTAAGCACCACAAAGCCACTTAAAGATCTTTAAGATAAACTTGTATTCTGTCTTTTGACAGCAGTCTCGTTCAGATTGCCTGTGTGCACATAACTTTAGTATGCTTATTAAATAACCAAACGTAATTATTTTCTATGCTTTATAGAGAGTAGCCTGTGTTGGTAGCATTTTTATTTCCTAAGTACACAGATATTAAACATGGCAGCAAATGTTAGAAGTCAAAAGTCCAGGCAATGTATGTAATACCAGCTTATTTAGACTTGAAAGCAGCTAGATACCTAAATTCACACACAATCAAACAAATCAAACCCCAAGGAAAACACCCAACTAGAAACCATGCCTGCAGGCCAAAGACATAGAATTGTAAGGTATATGAAATGGAGCAAACCTGGCACCAAGCACAGATAGCTATGTCAAGGACATTCGGGGAGAATAAACATTGAAAGACAAAGAAAAGAGGGTAACAAGATATTCAAGAATAGCCAGCATTTCTTCCAGGGCCAAAGTGGATGAGGTAAAACAAAAAGCAAGTACATTGTATTCCATATTAAGAGAACAGTATGTACAAAGTTGTGCTAGCCAGAGAATTTGTGAATATTCTGTGACCAATCATAGGGCTGGCCAAGAGCACTAGAAAGAAAATAAGGGAAAGTGGTAATTTCTGTCTACAATGTGACAGTATTTCTAGTGTATTCAAACTAATTCCAACTCTCTGTTTATTTTTTGGTAACTTTAGAATGAGTGATTTCACCAGCCAACATCTGCCACACATCTGAAGAGAACTCTAGCTTACTTAATTCTACTTTAAAAAAAAAACTGACATAAGCAGGCATCTGATGAAAATATGCTAACTGTATGCAGTGAAAAAAATGATGTAGCTATTTTAAAAGGATAAATTTGCATTTCACGTGTGTACACAGAAAAATAGTCATTTTATGCAATTTTAAAAATTTAACTAGTACATTCAGGTAAGCCTATAACATATCTGTATATGGCCTGTGTGTGTGCTCTTATGATTTTCTGTCTTATACTAATTATCAAATATTTGCAATGTCTTGTTTCTATATATGCTTAAAATGTTCGCTGAAGATCTATCTGTGATATCTCTCACTCCTGCGTGTTCTATAAATCCTCTAAATAAAAAACAGCAATAACATTAAAAAGAAAAACAATAGCTAATCCGCGTTGACCATTTCCTCCAAGGTGTAAGCAAATGATTCTCAAATCCCACAGTGTATTAGAAATGTCCAGGTAGTTTAACAGCTATAGAAATTTTCTTTTAATTGAGAGTGGTAGGTAGGTATAGACAAAAATATCTTACAAATATTTTTGGTGAGTCTAATATGCACCCAGAATTGAGAATCCACCAAGAATACAGATGAGAAAACCAGACTACTTGAACCTGAATCTTGACTCTGTCATTTATTCCTCATATAGGCAAATACTTAGACTCTCTGTGCTTCAATTTTCTCACCTGATAGAAAGCTGTGAATGTTAGTAGCAACAATCACTAACAGTTTTGTGAGATTAACCCTATATACCCCATGAACACAAACAAGGTGCTATAAAGTTTCTTCTGTCCTCTGGTAAGTATTGTCATCCTGAATCTAGTAGCAGCTCCTCATTCAGCATCTGCAATAGAGTGCTGCCAAATTAATATCCTATTTAATAATATATTAGTTACAAAAATAATTTTTGAAGCATCTTCCTTATCTCAAAAATGCAACACTTGAACATATGGGATCTGCTCCCTAAAAACAAGAACTTTCAGCTAACTGAACGTAAATCATCATTCTGGAGAATGACAAACTTATTCGATGAAACTGTTTTGGTGCCATATAGAATAGCATCTTGGAACAGGAGGTTCTAGATTTTTCAGTGAGCCTCATTAGTTCCACTATCTGTCCTCAATCCATAATTTGTGAAAGGTTACATGATGTATGGTAGAACAGGAAGATATAATTAATGGGAAGATAGTGTTACATTTAGGTGTTGTATAGCTAGACTCATAAGTGGGAAGTAGCCCTCTGATAGCAGGGAAAAATTATAACAAAAGGTTAAGAAACAAATAAAGCAAGTTCAAAAGAAATATAACAAGCAAAAACATGTTTTTATATAATATACAGAAACAACTTTCTTTTGGAACTTATTTCTTCATCTACAAAATAGAAAATAAAATGTATACAGGCAAAATACTAAAAGAAATATAAAAATATACATATATTAAGGGGTATTGTTCCTGGCACTTAAGTTCTCAAATTCTCAGCACATGTTCTTTGCATATAATTATTCCTCCCAGAACAATGAAGAATATAAGAGATTGGGAAAATTTAATTCATTTTGTCTAGCCCAATGCCCTCTCTCTTGTGCTACAATATGAATAAACACTATAGATTCTCTGCTTCTGCTTAAAATGGTAGTCTAGGAATTTGATTGGTCAGCTCTGGTGGTAAGTGATTGACATATTGGCATTTTTGAACGACAATTTAGGTAATCTCTAAAGATACTGAGGCTTTTTCTATAGCTTTCCTCTGTGAACCCTCGCCAGAATTGTTGTTAATGCTGTGTTCTGTTCACAGAAAAGCAGTTTTTTTTCTTTTTGTCTGTTTGGTGTTGTATTGTGTTTTGTTTTGTTTTGCTGTTTTGACAGGGGTCTCACTATTTGCTCTAGATGTCCTGAAACTCACTCTGTAGACCAGGCTGGCCTCAAGCTCACAGAGATCTGCCTGCCTCTTTCTCCTGAGTGCTGGGATTAAGGGCATGTACCACCATGCCAGCTGCAAAGTAGGGTTTTAGGGGAGTTTTGTTTGTTTGTTTCTTAACCACATGATGCTGCTTTAAATGATTTCATCTTATACCCATGACCCAGTTTACAAATCACTTTCACATTTTAAGGCATTTATTCTGTGTATAAATTTGTCTTAATCTGTTTGAGCCAATACCGTGGATTAAATATTAATAAATAATGAAATGTAATGCCCATGGCCCTAGGAATTCTGAGATGGAGGTGACAGTAGATTTGGTGCTTAATGAAGGCTCAACCATCACAGAATCCACCTTCCAGCTGTTCTTTCACATTGCAGAAGGGCAAAGGGGGCAAAAACTGCTCTATCAAGCCTCTTTTATAAGGATGCTAATGTCATCTATCTATTTGCAAGAAGTCATTTTTAGTTCATGAATTTGGAGGGACACAAACACTCAGACCAAAACCAATGGTGAAGAATTTGTGAATGTAATTTTTCTCATCATGCTGCCTTTTTATCTTGGCAATATACACCCCTTTATTCCACTATCTTCTTATAACATATAAACAAGCAAGTAATATTACCTTAGAATTGTTTCATTGCCACAATTAAATTTCCACTGCTATTTGTAAGGATTGAATAAAGTATGGTGATTGTGCTATGGGAAGTCCAGGGGATGCTGGCTGACTCTATGCCAAGTTCTAAGTTTATTCCTTTAAAAACTTACTGCAGTTATTCTCTACAACAAGATACTAGGGTCATGAAAGCTTAACATTTCTATTCACTAGATGGCAGTCTTGGGTAATATAGTAACTATATAGAAAGATTTACATTGTAAGCCATGTCCTTATGATATTATAGTCCATCTTACTGCCTTTAGGATTGCTCAACATTAGGTACTGACTATGTATAAGCTATCTATAGTGTGCATTTGAATGTCTAATATGTAGGACTATTAATAAATAAAGAGGGTAGTGCATGCCTGTAAAATTTGCTGAAGGAGGGGGAGGCAGGAGGACCACAAGTTTCAGGCCAGCCAGAGCTACACATTTGAACTGGGGACAGTGGTGTACACCTTTAATCCCAGTACTCAGGAGACAGAGGTAGGTGGCTCTCTGTGAGTTCGAGGTCAACCTGGACTACACAGATATCTCAAGGATAGCCACGGCTACATGGAAGAACCCTGTCTCATAAACTAACAAACAAAGAAAAAAATGTGAAGAGATATGTAAAGTGTTTTTAAATCATGTAGATTCTGGAAAATAAAAATGTGATTTGATTTGGTGTTAAAGAAACAGCTGTATAGAAAGGCTGAGATTATCAGTTTATTAGTTGAGCTTTTGTGACCCTAGTATCTTTTGAAATTGGCACACTGGTTGTCTTCTGATGAATGTCTTAAACAATTATAGCTGCACTTATCAGGTATCTTAGGTGTGGGAGTCTATTTGGAAATTTATCTAGTTTACATTTTAAATTCTAGCACTGTGAGGAAGGACAAAAATACAACTCATTACTTCATTGTTATTTGAGTGTAGAAAAGGAGCTCCTGGTTGTGAATATATGGATATATACACATATATGTGTATATAATAGAGAAGTTAGTGCTCTTAAGTAATAGAAATATGTTGGTTTGATGGAGACTTGGGTTAACTCTCATTGAGTCAACTCTCATATGCTAATTTGGATTCCATCTTGTAGTGAAGTAATAACTGTTAATTTTAATTCAGGGTACATTAGCTACTTTAATAAGCATCTCATTGTTGGAAGAGGAGCCGCTTGTTGATTCCCAGTCATCCGGCTAGTTTAGCCCCTAAATAATCAGACGCCAAATGTTTGCTTGTTCATCCTGGCCACCCAGAACCGAAATAATCACACAGAAACTGTATTAATGAAATCACTGCTTGGCCCATTAACTCTAGCTTCTTATTGGCTAACTCTTACATCTTAATTTAACCCATTTCTATTAATCTGTAAATCACTACCAGGTCGTGGCCTACCAGGAAAGTTCCAGCATGTCTATCTCCTGCAGCAGCAGCTCCATGGTGTCTCACTGACTCCGCTTTTTTCCTCCAAGCATTTAGTTCCATCTTTCCCACCTACCTAAGTTCTGCCCTATCAACAGACCAAGGCAGTTTCTTTATTCATTAATGATAATCATAGCACACAGAGGGGACTCCCACATCATCTCCCCTTTTCTGTTTAAAATAAAAAAGGTTTTAACTTTAACATAGTAAAATTACATATAACAAAACAAGTATCAAACAAGAATTACAGTTACAATATTCATATCTACTTTAGCTTTTATCATAACTAAGAAAAACTGTAAGTATCTATCTATTCTTCAACTCCATCAAAGACTCCAGAGGGATATACTATTGCCTAAGTAAACAGGAAGTGCATTGCAATCAACTTCCAAAACTCTAGAAATGACAGAGACATCTTGCTGCCTGGACAGTCACCCAAAGTTCTTTTGTACCATTGGGGCATCCATCTTCAGCCTACAGGCCCATAGTATCTGGCAGACTTTTCCATGAAGCAGGAAATTTCAAAGACAGTTCAGTCACTTTCTGCTGTATCCTGCAAAATGTCTTAAAGACTTTTTTATGAAGCAGGAACCCAGAAAAATCATCTCAACTTTAGGCAAATTCAGCAGCCATTTTTTTCTGCAGGTCCTGCATGTCCAGTGAAGCAGTCCAGGCAAGAGCAGTTTCTTGCCCAAATGGCTAGCCAACTCCATAAGGAGCCTCTTCACTGCCCATCATCCTTTTGAAGTAGCTTGGTGCTGCCAGGAGCAGATGTGTCTCATTGTCATGAAAAGTCTTAAGTTCTTAAACATTTTAAATGCCACATTCTGTAGTCTTTTAAAGGTTTAAAGAATGCCTATCCAACTGAAATATATCTCTATACATTTAGAAATATCTAACTAGAATGACTACAAGCTTGACTATTATATACTTGATTATCTATTAACCTGTATTTCTTAATTATACATTATATTTTTAATGAGCTGGACAAACATAATACCTTAATCAAGATCGGAAATACATATACACAGTATAACAAAATTGACCTTAAATTTGTATCAATAAAGCAAGACGCATACAAATGCAAATCTCTATATCATATCCTCCTTTAAATGTAAACAAACATTTATAAATAATATTTGGAAATATGGCTGTAGTTCTGTCCATACTACTTCCTGCTGTTTGGCAACACTGTTAATCAGGTCTTTCATGTTGTATCCTGTGTGCTAGGTTCATCTCAGTCAGCAGTTGGTCAAAGTATTTTCTTTGTGGGGGTGTTCACAGCAACCTTTTAGGGAATCTTGTTCTATGAAACCATATTGGTCTGGAAGCAATCTACAGATTCTCATCTTCTGTGAAAACAAAAGAAGAACCTCTTTTCCAAAGCACCATATCCTTAGACTCAAATTTTGGAATTAAGATACCTTTATGTTGACTTAACTTAGCAGTACATACAATGAAATGTCTCTTTGTACTTAGCTCCTTCACAGTCAACAAATTCAAAGAAAACACAATAATATATATAATCCAGACTCTCTGAATTCTTCATTTTTGTGGCTTATTTTTCTTTATTCCTTTTAATCTATGACTGTCTGTACTCTGTCTCTTTAAAGACTTTTTTAAAAAGAATTATTTACTTCTTTTTTAACTCTCTATACTCTTTTTCTTCTCTCTCTCAAGCCTATGAACATTTATCCAACAGTATGACTCAACTGGATTTTTCTTTATGGTATATCTTTAATTCTTTATTGTCCAGGAGCGCTTTTTAAAATGCTAAGTGCTTCTTAAAACTTAAGCTGAGCCATTATTATGATATATAAGGTACTGCCTTCTCACTCTGCACAGTCCAGCATGGTGGAGCTGCTTGCTGCCTCTGAGAGACATGCATAGTGCCCCAACTCTAGGTACACAGCCGCTCAATGCCACCACGAAGCAAACAGCTGTAGTCTGCTCACAAACCTGACTCAAATGCTCCATCTCCAGAAAAAGCCAGAATTTGCGCTGGCAGCATAGCCCAGAAAGCCGGCATTTTTAAATGGCCATGGCTTTTTTCCTGTTATGGCTGAATCAGGAAAATCTCTCTTAAAGGAGCTGTGGCAAGCTCCCAGCAAACAGCAAAAAGCTGTGTTAAACTCTGTATTTTTTGTCTAGAATTCCTTTTCAAGCTCTCTCAGGTTTTACATGGATTTAGTTGACCACCAATTTGTTGTGGGCACCAATTTGTTGCAAGGAGCTGCTTGTTCATCCCTGCTGCCCAGAACTGAAATAATCACACAGAAACTGTATTAATTAAAACACTGCTTGGCCCATTAGCTCTAACTTCTTATCTCATAAAGGTGGAACCAGTATCACAGCTACTAAAGACCTCAACTCTTGCTAGTAATTAACACCAGATACTTCTTTGTAAAAGGAGCGGTGGACTGTGTCCCGCCACCTGACTCCTAGCTAGCTTTATCCAAAATAATTACATGGAAACTGTATTCATTTAAACACTGCTTGGCCCATTATCTGTATCCTCTTATTGGCTAACTCTTACATATTTCTAATAATCTGTGTAGCACCACGAGGTGGTGGCTTACCAGGAGGATTCTAACCTGCGGCTGTCTCGGAGAGGAGAGTCATAGTGACTGCCTCATTGCCTTCTTCCTCCCAGCATTCTGTTATGTCTACTCCACCTATCTAAGCTGCTGTCCTATCAAAAGCCAAGGC
The DNA here is from genome assembly GCF_982192425.1 of Myodes glareolus. Classification (NCBI taxonomy): domain Eukaryota; kingdom Metazoa; phylum Chordata; class Mammalia; order Rodentia; family Cricetidae; genus Myodes; species Myodes glareolus. The sequence goes on from NC_142053.1 coordinate 54,262,243, forward strand.
AGTTTATTTATTAACCAATAAAAGTAACACATAGACAGTTAACCCTCCTCCATCACTTCTTGATGTCAATGTACTTTAGTATCATGAAACAGAGGATGTTTAGTTAAGGCAATTCACCTACACCCCACATTACCGTCTGTGAAGTTATGGGTATTTGAGAAACAAAGTAGGTGAAAACTTGGAGCTATATGAGGGAAAGGAGATAGATTATTACAATTTAAACCAATTTATAAAAATTGTTAAAGTTCTTCAGTTGGGCCTATCAGAATGGTGTCTTGAATTCCCTCTAGTGATCTCTCTAGCAGTCAAAATATTTGTTCTTTGCTAAATCTCACCTCACCTTTCAGAGAAATTCTCTAGGTACAAGTGCAGGTATGCATAGTAAGGGAGAGAGAGCAGCATGTCACATTTTCAAATTTCAGTAGTTATAGGATTAATTACTCACTAGAGTTAGTTAAGAAAAAACAATATATTTTAACATTTTTCCTTGTGTTGTCAAACTCCTCAGCTTATTGCTATTTAGTAGAAATTTTCCTGTTGTGCTCCAAAAGTAAAAGATGATGGTACAAAAGAACATAACATGGTGCTAGAATTGCTAGACAAATAAATGTAATGAGGAAATTCGTGCTGTTTTGCTGAGCTATGACCTCCATAGTGACTCTTTCTGGCCATTTGCTTTGTGCACTTGAATTTTTATTTTTCATACTTTAGAAGTATTATTAACTGGGTGGTGTCAACTGAATGCATTATTCTTTCTTCCCACTGCTTACTATCTCTTTTGTTGTAGAAGCTTTCTAGTGAGCATTAGTACACAATATAAAATTTTTCACTGTTTACTGACTCCCTATTTGTATGGTTCCATGCCTTCTCCCCTATACCACCTTTTACCTGATATTTCAGTCATTCTCTCTGTAGTAATCAGATCATTTTGATAAGTCATTTCCACTATATAAGTTTGCAAACATTTTTACCTTTGCTTGGAAACAAAGGAAATGGCCAGATGCTCTGCCCTTCACTGTGTGCCCTCATGCCATCCATAAATCAGGTTTGGTCATTTTCCTTCTCTATTCACCAAGGCCAGTGCAAGTATTGATAATGTAGAAATCTGGAACTCCCTGCTTCAGCAGTGTCCTTATACATTCTAGAAATGCATACACAAATTTTTGAAAAACCATTTTCATCATATAATGAGTTATCATTGGGCCCATTCAAACAGATAATATTGTGGATTTAAAAGTATTTCATTTATTGTGGGAAATTTCTGCTCTATACTAATTCTTTGCTAAAGGATTAAATGGTCTGTCTCTCCCAAGGCCCAATAATATGCGAGACCCCTTTTTAACTTGTGTCTAATTTTTTACTGCAGATAGCATGC